>NC_136654.1:15896402-16458902 GCF_949748355.1 Melanostigma gelatinosum | reverse complement strand
TCAGTCTCTGACATGTTTGCTTCTACCCTAAAACAATGGAGCGGAGTGGGATTTTGTTGGTGGAGCTAACTGAAAGTACCACACTGAAAAGCTTTAGGAAATAAATATCGCTTATAGTATTATTATTTTTAGTCTTTTTTTTTATTCTGTATCAAAGTGTAATGGGGTAGCAAAAGATATATCCCTCCTGCATACATCACACAGAAATGTTACATCTTACCTGTGAAGAGGAGCAGAAAGAAGAAACCTGCAAGCATCATGACTGTGAGAGATCTGCTCAGTTGATGAGCCTCCATGTCCTCTGTGTTGTCTGGAAATGTTTAATGCAGTAATAATAACCACTCCTTTTATTGGAAGAGGGACGGGCAAATTTAAGGCCAACCCTTTGTGTTTGTATTTATATATATATTTATATATATACAAACCAATTATTAAGGAGGTGTAGATGATTAATAACATCCTTTATCAAGTGTTAGCAAATTATGAACTTATTTAGATGTACATTATTCATGCATTTATATATATTTATATTGATTTAGATATGCACTATGATAATATATGCTTTATACATGTGTATTAACACTGTAATTCATGATTAATTCAGGTAGTTACTAGTTAGGTAAACATTTTGTGTCACCTCATCTAAAGTAAGGACTATATATGCTTTACAAAGCATTCATAAAAGACATTGAATGGCCACCAGTGCCTCAAAACCCACAAAAGTCTGTTATCTTCTCAACAGAGAAGTCAAATAGACAAAACAAAGTGATCAAGAACATATCAATATTTATTACAAGATGCAAACAATGTACAATAAATAAATACAAACCTCTCAGCCATTCATTGATGTAAAAAACAAAACAAACAGATTGTCCTTCTGTAAAACTGTACAAGTCATTAAAGCACACACATTCAAACTCAAACAGACATAAGAACACAAACAACACATAGGAATTCATAAATCTTTGAACACAACAGGTTAAGGGCTCACCAGAGAGTATGATGGACTTAAATGTTTGTAGCTCTGAACGTCAAAGGGAAATTTGTAAACTCTTATCCTGCAGGTGCTGACCTTGGTCTTAAGAAAGACCTCTCTAAAGGTCATAGAAAAAAGCGATAAAACAGTCATAGCATAGCATGTCGAAAAAAGCGATAAAAGGTCATATATAGCATGAATCACTTTAAAAAATGTAATTGAACCAACGTCAAAAATTACACTTACATAAAAAAATGTAAATTGAACCAACTTTAAAAAGTTAATTGAACCAACTTAAAACATTAAATTGAACCAACTTAAAGAATTACACAACATTAAAACATTTAAATTGAAACTGAAATTGAAAATCTATTGAACCAACTTCAAAAATGTAATTTAACCAACTTAAAAATGACATTGAATTGACCAAAAAAAATTAAATGAAACTAAAACAAATTAATTAAAAAGAAGAATAAAGATTAGAAGAACAATACTTGGAATGCTGAATCAGCCTGCAGGATTATAGTCACTGTGCTTTTGCACAGGCAGTTTTACTGCCTTTGTGCTACAAAGCACACTGAATTACTTGACTGTAATAGGAGGAAATAGCACACAGAGGTTTGAGAGGAGATAAGAAGTTAGAATTACATGCAAATACATTTGGGGTCATGTGGTGCGATATGAAAGCTGTTCAATTATGCAGTGGGCATTTGATCTCAATTACTATCCTTCCGGTATCGAAGGAGAAAATGATGAGAAATGCAGCAGACTAATGTGGCAATTAGGAGGAACATGAGACATATCACAAATGTTTCACTCCGATTACGCCGCAGTCATTGTGCACCACAAAATGGAAATGTTACTCTTTCCTACATATTGTGCACTTTAAATGTTTTAGTCAACATCGTCAACTCCTTAACAAGCATACTAAGATAAATGGTTTGGTCTCTTCTGTAACTGTTTGGAGTTCACTACCAAAAAGAAAAAAGAAATAGTTACATTTAACCAAATGTAAAGAGGCACAAACTTGCCTTTAACCTTTATATGTTCATTCACTTCACAGTTCTGTTTTACATGTCATGCTCATATAAAACACGCTCCTGTGGACGATGTGATTTAAGTATCTTAAAACGGTTTACTCAAACTTAATTATGAGGTTTTGTGTTTTCAATTGATGAGGATTCAATTGGATGCCAATCCAAATAGAATTAACACCCTAGGAACTAAAATATATTCATTCAAAAGTAACTAAATACACCTACCAGCACTTCTAAAGCTCACTAATTAACACCTTGTTTGTTTAATCTGTATTGCGATAAAGTTGTAATGCTGAAACAGAAAAATACTCCACAAGTAGAAGTTTAACAGTCAGAATTTTTACTCAAGTATCATCAGTAAAATGTGCCGACGTCTCAAAAGAAAAAAAAGAAGAGCAAAGTGTCATGCAAAGTGTCATGTCCCCCGATCAGAGGACTAAAAAAGACAGCAAAAGGAAAGATAAAAGGAAAAAACAAGAGGAAATACACTTACAAATTAGATATGTATCTCATGTTGATAGTAAGATCTGAACCGGCAATCAACAATATATGACCAACAGTATATGGAGCAGGGGTAGTTTATATGGTTTGGGTTAGCCTTAGTTTCAATTAAGGGAAACCTCAATGCAGTAAACAATGATAAACTTTCAACTCTGGGAGAAGATCCTTTCCTGTTTCAACACGACAACACCTGACAGTATTTCCCTCTGAAATGTAGCAGTGGAAAAGTAGATTATAACCCAAAATTAAAATACTTACATAAAGAACCAGAACCTCCAAATTGAACTTGATTAAATCGACTTCCCGCCTCTGCAGATGTGTGTAAATGTCTGAAAGGTTTAAAGCACACACTGGTTCTCAGCTCAGATCTCCGTCACAGCTGGAGGTCTTTAGTGCAGCTCGGCACTTCACTGTGGAACTTGTTCCCGTCTGTTGCTGCACGTCTGCCTGTAGTCTCTCTCCTTCATGTCGGCCGTGTCCTCCAGCAGCCTCGAACGAACGGACTCGTCCACCGTCATCCCGAGGGTCACCTCTTTGAACACCTCACTCACCGACACCTGTAACCGACACGAGGACGACGGTTTATACTCGGAAAACGTTCATATTCTGGGGTCGTGAGATCATGTGATCGTATTACCTCCTGGAAGTGGAGTTTCTTGAACATGGCGATGCTGACCTGGTTGTTCAGCCCAATTTTCGCCTCTAAATTTTTGACCCCAAGTTTGGTGACCCCTGTTGGAAGACAAGATCACCATCACTCACCAACTTTCATTCACAATCTGCTCCACAGAGCTAGCTGAACTCTGAAGTGCAACATGAATGAAATGTAGGGAATTACAAATTTTGGCTTGCTGAAAATTCTGAAAATTCTGATAATTCGGGCGGGAGTCGGTGCAGTATGTGTTTTTAGTTGCTATTTTTCCGACTAGGAAAACAGCTGACAACGAGCACAACACAAGAGCCACTTGAAAGAGAATTCAAGAGGTTTGAAACAACAAACAGATTGTATAAGATGCTCACCGTAGCTCATCATCATGCGTGTCACCTCGTTCCCGATGCCTTTGCCTCTGTGACTGGGCTCTGATCAGAACAAGCAACAGTGAGATGAATGGTTCATGTGTGAAAATCAAAGCACAGGTTGATTGCAGATGTTTTATAAAGCTTTTGCGTTTGGATAACGCGTCGAGCGTCACCTGCTATCATGATCTCCAGCTCAGCCAGTGTTGGGTCTGTGGGGTCAGTCAGGAAGATGTTGACATCTCCCACCATGCACTGCTCCTCTTCTACACTGCTGTCTGCCCACCGCTGCTTGTCCAGGATGATGAACGTGCACTCTGGAAAGACAGATTCAAGACTGATCATAATAACGAAACAGCTTTTCTTGACGTAAATGTCGAAATATTTTACATGTCTACGACCTCCGGTTAAAAGTTAGGGGCAAAAGGATGTTTGTTAAGACATGTCGGCTCTTTATAAGGACCAGAAGGGTTATTTTCTGTGTGCACATTGCAGGAAGATGAACGCGTACTGTCATTATCTTCCCTCCAGCTCCTCTGCATGTCGTACTCCTGCTCCAGGGTCAGCGGCTCTGAAGCGGTCAGCTGCTGCAGCTCAGGAGACTTCATCCACTCGTGATACCTGAAACAGACACAGACACAGACATGATGAGGTCTTTGATGTAATCAAGACAAAAACTGAGACCAGGTTAAATGCTTTCAAAAAGATAGACTTCATTCACGATTTAGATGTGACTAATATCCAGACGTCAGATAAACAGTCTGCGCAGTCTTTATTATTTTTAATAAACGTGGCTGACTTGTATGACATGAATCCAGTGGTGGAAGACAAACTCTGATCTTTTACTGAAGTAAAATACTCTGTTACAAGTCCTGTATTTAAAAATCTTACTTAGGGTAAAGTCCAAAAGTATTAGCATCCAAATACAGACACATAATTTACCAAAAGTGTCATTCTGCAGAATGGCCCACACAAGAATAATTTATACATTATTACTGGATTATAATAAATTAAGCATGCACTTTAACCTATAATAATACATCATAATTTATTAGTTGATTTATATTTAGTTTTAATCATCTAAATCTGAAAGGTAACAACTAAAGTTGTCAGATAAATGTAGTGGAGTAGCAGCATTCATTGGTACTGGTCATGTAAAGTTCAAGTACCTAAACTTGTACTTAAGTACAGTACTGGAGTTATTGCTGTATTTAATTTGTTAAAATAAAATGTGTAAAAATAGAAAGAAGCTGTTATTAAGGAGCCAAATCATCATATTTAAACATGAGGGCAAACACTGCGAACAAGAAAACATCAGCAGAAGAGCAACAGAAATGAGCAAACTGAATGAATGAATAAAGATAACAGACGGAGACGCTCTCGTGCGTCTCACGCGTTGGTATTACCTGGGCACGTGCTCTGCATTGTAAGGAACCAACACGGCTTTGTCTCCCTCCAGTAAAGTGTTCTCGTTTATCTTCATGGTGTTAAAATCCCGATGTAAAGCACCGATACAAATTTAAATCACCTCCACGTCCGTGATGTTGACTTTTCTTTCACTTCCGCTTCAACACTCGCTGGTTTAAACTGCGGCTGCGCTCGATGACATAAAAGTAGAGGGCGCTACCTAATGGACAACATTAGGAAGTACTTTTCCTCATTTTTTGCTTCTAAAAAGTAACTTTATATATATTGGAATAATATTGTTGATGCATTAATGTAAACAGTGTTTTAATTCTGTCAACTGCTTTAACTATGCAATATACTGGTACTTGTCAAATTAAACCATGCTTTTACTGTCCATATTTGTCTTCTTATGACCAAGTTGTATTTATGTTTTCCACAGTGGACGTTCCTAGTTTCCTCCCCAATCTACATTCATAGTTTTGCTGTATAAATCATATTTTTATTGACACTTAATTCACAAACAGATAACTTTTGATGTAGTTGTTCTTCAGTTTCTAAATTATAAACCAAAAAGATGTGATTTCACTCTGTCACTTTATTATTCACATTAAATCTTGTTTGCATATTTAAATAAATGATACTGTGAAATGTTACAAATGTGTAAAATATGAATTATCTTTCAATTTTAAGATGCAAAATATTTAATTGGTGGTTGCAAAATTGAGCTTGTTTAAAAAAAACAAAAAAAACATGTAAAATCTTCTCCAGTTGATAAGATATTAAAGTTGCTTCCAATCTGCTTTCTGCCCCTACAAGGAGCAGATGTGTTTAAGTGGCTCTGCCCAGTCCGTGCCACAGTTCAACCGGCTCCTGTGGCGTGTTGACCATGTCCATCCAGTGCTGCAGCTGTTGGCCCCTGGCGTACATGAAGGGGCCCAACACCAGCACTCCCAGCAGGGCCGGAGGCTCTGGGAGAACAACACAGACGGTGAATACACAGCTGATTTAACACTGAAGTTTACGTCGCAGGACATCAGATATATAGCAAGCACATTAAGTTTCACCTGAGCGGACGACGTTTGGCTGCTGCAGCTCAAATCTCAGACAGGCCTCGTCCAGGTGCTGCGGGCGCAGTTTAAAGGTCGCCCTGTGGTGGAAATAGGGGTTGTTTTGACTCTTCGCCACGCAGCTGCGCTTCATCTTCACCACCTGAGTGTGTATCTGTAAGCTCACCTGGACACACACACCTGGGGGAAACGTACAGATGCAAAGTTACTACCCCAGCGACTCAGCTGAGATTTAAATCGATTTGTTTTCATATATTCGAACCTGTGAAGACGTCCGATGACCAGTGCATACATGGACACATGTCAACAAGCTTTGAACCTGAAACACTTACCTGCATCCGTGAGCAGCTGTAGGCCTCGAGCCCTCAAAACGACCACAGAGAGGCGCTGCACAGATGGACTGTAGCTGAGAGAAATCTGCACATCACCCAGCTCTGAACACTGAGACAGATCAGAGATGATGAAACTATTTAAAGTTTTGCACACATGCAGACATCCTGTGCGTTCCTGTGTGTACCTGTCAGTGGTGGAGGAAGTATTCAGATCCTTTACTTCAGTAAAAGTATGAATACAACAAAATACTCTGGCGCTTGGCAAAATGGAAACATTTGTTTTACTGCTGTAGGTCATGCACATTTGAACTCCTTCATTTACTGCTGGGAAGTTTGATCGAGACTAGAGCAATGCATCGTGTTGTATGTTTATGTATGTTATGTGTCATCACATGTTTGTAGCGTCACTGTCCTGTGAGAATCACGGGTCTCTAAATAGTCAAATTTTGTTCTTTTCAGCTTTGTGATGATGCATTTATCAGCTGATCAAACAGGATTTTTAAAAAGTGAATTTACTAAAGAAGTAAAGAATTTTCTGAACACATAAAGGAACTTCCTTCTTCAGTTCATCACAAACATTGAATGTCAAAAAAATCACCAAATTTGGAGAAACATGGTGAACAGTCAGTAAAACAGTCAGAAATATGTAATGGAGTAGAAGTGTAAAGTTGCATGAAATGGAAATATTCAAGTTTAGTGCAAGCACTTTAAATGTGTACTCAAGCACAGTAGGCTCCTTAAGTGAAAGTACTTCATTACATTGCACCACTGGTACCTGCGTGTCGTCCTCTGTCTCCAGGTCCCTCCAGAGCACCCTGCCAGCCTGACCGAGCTCCCCCTCCAGAGGAAACAGCACCCTGCCCACCGCGTGGCGTTTGCCGTCTTGCTCCACACTCAGCACACACACGCTCAGGGTGCTCTGAGGCACGCACACGCCTGACACCTGTGTAGAGGGAAACACGCAGGAAGCGTGTGAGATACGAATGCTTCTTCTGTCGCTACGGTTGCATTCATTCTTCCGTGTGTCCTCGCCTGGAACACAAAGCAGTCGTTGAACTCCGGGTCGGGCCCCGTGCCCCGGGCCTTGGCCTGGCGGGGCCGCCGGTCATCAGGGAGACGCCGCAGCTCCACCAGCGTCACGTTGCCGTGAAAACGGGGAGGGAGGTTGCCGAGGCGGAGCAGGGAGACCATGAACTGCTCGCTGCTGTGTCGGTACTCCACAGAGAAGCAGAGACGAGTGGCCATGCCGGGTGGAGGTGCCACCACCTCGTTGAGAGGAGGAACAGCGTAGAGACCGGCCAGCACCGTCCCCACTGGGTACCATCCTAACAACAACATAGGAAGTAAACCACATGAGGTAGCACCAGAGTTATCCATGAATTTAGGTTTGCCAATGACTTTAATTTAAAGGACTAAACCCATCTTAATATGCTGTCATATAAAGGCAGTGATGACCTACTCCCTACTGAGAGTGACCCACGATGAGCTAGTATGTCCCTGTGGGCCTCCATCTTCATCTCCTCCTCCTCTTCATTTTTCACGTCACCATGGTTTTGTGTCGTGAAGCGAGGAGGCAAGGTGAAAGGGATCTCACGGGGCCTTTCACACATAAACACACACACACACACACACACATAGAGATGTTATTAATTGTGGCTTCTGCAGCATTTTATATCAACTTAAATCAAGACCACAGGTCCCAAAATCTGTGATGCTTCCACGTAAAGGATGCCGTTCTTCACTGAGAGGGTCACTTTTTTGCTTTGCTTAGCAGCATCAACGTGTAGCAAAGGATGTTTTTTCATTGTTTCAATCCTGTTTGTGCTTGAACAGATTGTGTGCCTTAAAGAGCACATTACACCTGTCCTTAAATCACTACATTATTGGCTTCAAGTATTTGCACTTAGACTGTAAGGTCTATTATTGTTATTATTACTGTTCATCTTTCTTTTCATTTCTGTAAACTATCGAATGATCAAAAAGGCAAATAAGTGCTTCAAAAATATGTATGTTGGCTAGCTGGGAAAGTATAACGTTTGTACTGTTTCATATAAAACTCGATAATATGTAGGACTGTGTGCATGTTTATTTCGTGGTACTAACGTGGCCAAGGAGCCCTGGGACACCGGCATCACCGGAGCAGAGCATGCCGGTGCTGAAGGCACTGTAGAGATCAGCTCCTCGTATTGACTACGACCCTTCTTCCTCCGCTTCCTCCTCCACAGATAATACACAATCAGACCGAGCAGCAGGAGACCCACGGACACACCAACGGCAAGCAGTAACACCTGGTCTGAACAAACGAACACGTTAACAGGGAAATTAAGTCCAGGCATCTGTCAAATACACTGGATCTAATGCAGTTTACCACTTACCTGCCATGATTATTCCTCAGTCTGAAGCTACTTTTTAGCATTAGTTACTAACGTGTGTGTGTCTCTTGTTGTCGACCTGTTTAGCTGTGAGGTGATGTGACCCTGGAGAGCAGAGAGAGAACGACACAGCTGGATGATTCTCACCGTGTCATGCTGTTATCTGGCGGCTGCTCTCGCTTTAAGGGGAGAAACTACCAGCAAAAAACTTGTTTGACTGTTGGGAAGAAAACATTTAAAATACACATTTAGGTGATTCTTTTACTACTTTGTCTTTTTGTATCTTTAGATTTCTCCTAAATGAACTGAAATATCAAATATCCATGACACCAAGAGGATGAATCCTACTGACTTTGGTGATTCTTTGACTTTTCCTCAAGCACCACCACGGGGTTAACATTTCGTGCACTCTCTTTAGCAAACTGTTGGATGGATTGCCATGAAATGTGAAACATGAAACTAAATAATATACATGCAACGTGGCTGCTCTGACCTCTGACCTGAGCTTAGCTCAGAATCAAAATGCTCATTAGCTTGTCGCCACACACACACACACACACACATACTCAGACTGTTCAGAGATTGGACGGCAGCTAATGGGATGACAGCTAATCCTGTGATGGCCCTCTCTATCAAGCTGAAGACGAGTCACAGCAGTGTCCGAGGATCGGAGGGCGGCTGGAAACAAGACAGATTGTCTTAAGAAGTGAGGGAGGAAGAGTGGGAGGAATGAGGGGAGGAAGGAGAGACGCCATTTAGCGCTACCTTCTCTCTGCCAGGACAGAGGGGGCAAAACAGGACACAAGGTGTGATCGCAAAAGGTAAGGCGTTGTTTTTCTCTCTTATTGGCACTTTTATTGCGCGGTCATATCTGCGCGTTAACTGGCTGTTTATTCTTTCAGTACATACACATTATAAAAGGCATAGCAGTGGTCGAAAAGTTAATTAAATGAGTTAATTGTAATTTGTTACAATCTCGACCATTCATTCTCACTGCCCCTGCCTTTCTTTGTCTTCTGTTAACTGAAGGCCAAATGCTCACTTAAGCTGTCTCAATCAATCTACATTTTGTCTCAATAATCAATTAATCTGGATTGTGTAATCCCATTAGGGTAATCTGGGAGTGTCTGTCTTCAGGAGTCTTTGTGTGTTTAGACTTGTATATCTATCTTTGTGAGGACCAGGTTGAGTTTTAGACCTTCAGGGTGAGGATTTTAACCGATCCTCACTTCTTCAAAGGCTTATTTGATGGTTCGGTCTTGGTTTTAAGGTTCAGGTTAGAATTAGGTTTAGTTTAGTTGAAAAATAAAATAAAAAGTTGTAATTAAAAGGTTTAAGGATAAAAATCAAATCTGTGTCTTCTTTACAGGTTGGTGCTGTTGCCATGGCGAGGCCCGGACGTCCCGTGTCTGACAGCTACCAGCCCGTCTGTAGTTCAGTCAGTCAGTCGGCCTCTTACTCCAGTGAAGCCAAGTTTCTGGGACCGGAGGATGGCGATGACCAGGCGCCCATTTTCTCCCTCTCTAAGAGCTCCATGGATGTGGTGATGGCGACGGGGCCGTCGCACAAGCGGGACCCGTCCTGGACCCGCGTGGACCTGAAACGCAGCTCAGGCACCAACACTCACCCCGAGCGGAACTCGGTGACGCTGCAGCAGCTGCACCCTCACATGTGGCAGCACATCAACTCCACCAACAGCCACCAGTCATCGCTCTCTGACCAGCACGCAGGCGTGCACAGCCCTCCTGCCCTCAGCGAGCGCTGGATCACCAACATGCATCGCTGGAGCGCGTGCAGCAGCAGCAGCACTCCAGACACAATTGTGTGGAAAGGTGGGACCTCACGCCCTCAAGTCTAACCCAGGAAACCTCTTGTTCTCCGGTGTTCAGATCAACCTCTTCACCAACCACACCCTCTCACTTCATCTCCCCCCTACAGACACCAACTCTACCACCTGAAGATCTTTTAACTTCTTCTTCTTCAACACTAATGCTGAGCACACATCAGCAGGGAGACTCCCCCGAACTCTCTCCCCTGCAGGCTCACACCTCCTCACTGTTGCCGTCGTACTCCCCCGATCTCCTCCAGCTCACCAGCACAGAGGACGAGGGCTTCCTGGAGAATAACTCTGTCTCTTTTACATTCCCATCCCCGATCCCGTCGTCTGTTAGCTGAGCAGAAGCAGGTGTGTCATCAGATGCTGGATGCCTTGTTGATGACGTGATAGAGGAGCTACACAGTCCCGGTGGCACGGAGCAGTTGGAGGGTGGAGGAGACAGAAGCCTGGAGCAAATGTTAAACTACTTGACGCCTACTTCTCCAGCAGATGAACAGGAATCAGGAAGAGAAGCCTCAGTTTGCCATCTTGAGCTGCCATGGCAGCCGGGGCCAAGCTGTCCGACAGGCCGCGGTTGGAAGTCACCCCTGGTTTCTTCCTTGAGCGACTCGCTATTGGGGGATTGCTGCAGGTGCAACTGGAACACCAGAGAGGGCATCACAAGGGCACAGGTGTTCAGGGAGGAAGGGACAATGACTTCACAGCTGGAGCTGGTGGATGCAGTCGGCTCCTTGTGGGGCCTCGGGAGGAACATGTCCAACTCCAACATGGGCTCCCACTCCTTCTTGGGCTCGCCGCTTGGATCGAGACTGAACATGAAGTCCTCAGTGGGGTCCAACTCTAATCTGGTGTTCTCGTCCTCCAGCATGTTCCCGGTGAGCAGCGGCGAGGAGGAGGTGGTGAGCTCTGCCTCCTCACACAAACTGGAGAGGAGGAGGTCGTGTTTGAAGATGAAGATGGATTGGGAGGAGGGGCAGCATCAAGCAGGTGCAGTGGGACGAGGATGGGATGACATGGGGCATTCACGGAGCATTGCTGGACCCCGAGGTGCTGAGCACGGCCATACGGAAACATCTGGAGCTCCAGAACAGCCCTCGAACGCCGAGACGTACCTCGAAGAAGAAGAAAGCACCGAAGCCTCCTCTCATATCATACGTGGTGAAGGCCGTCGCCCCGGATCTTCATCCGCCTGTGATGATTATTACCTCGACTTGTACGGAGGGCGAGAGCGAGGGGACACCAGAGGACGACGGAGTGAGGAGGGAGGTGGAAGAGGAATGCAGACGGAAAAAGGAGGAAACGGCAGAATCTGTTCGTAGAATAAGCAGAGCAGAGGCAGCTTATGCAAAAGAAGAGGACGAGGTGTACGGAGAGGAAAGCACCACCTATCCTAAATCACCTTCGAGTGGGAGTGGACACAGCCGCAAGAAGAGTGTGATCAGGTCCCTGAAGAAGCCTGGGTGGTGTGGAGGCTCCAGCAAGGCAGTTGACTGATTTAGGAGACTAAAATCTATGGCTGATCAAGTCCTCAATATGCAGAGATTAACTGCTAATAAACTCATTGACGTTGGGAGCAGCCCTCACGTTCATGTGTTTTATGTCCTGCTGTTGAGACTTTATCTTTGTCATTTGGTAAAACAAATGAGATAAAATGTTAGAAGTGTTGTTCCGCCACTCATTAAGATCTATATACTTTTTTAGAGAGGGTGTAATTTCTATTGGATGGAAATGTCCCAAAAAGGTTGTTAGTGCTGTATGAAAGGAATACAAGCTGAAGAAACTCTTGCAGACACAAAAAGTGATAAAAAACTAAATGTAATCTCTCTTTATAATTACAGTCTTTTAAAACATGCTTGAACAAAACGTCGATCAAAAAAGCCAGTAAAGAGTTGCTTGTTGTAAATATGCAATGAAAGTATCCATCATTTCTATTAAGAATATATTACTCAATTCTTTTTTATTGTATTTATTTATTTTCTAAAAACAAACCTACACTTTGTAGTTTAATGATGGGCAGATGCACTTTCTTGTGAGGTTTTCATGAAAGTAAAGAATTACCTGCAATTCACGAAGACTAAGACTACCAGGAGGTAATACAGTTATTCATGAAGATGCTCAATAAAACCACATTTTGTCTGTGTATCTCTGTTGCTCTCAACGTGTTTGTTTTGTTTAAGATGGCAGTTTGAAGAAATATCATGATGATCAGCACAGTTTTGGATGTATTTGTACTTTACTTGAGCCCTACCGATATGGCTTTTCTAAGTATGCTGATACTCTCAAATATTAACCTTTAAATTTGATTTATTTAATAATTGTGACACTAAATTACCTCAAACATATCTCGCAATGTCTTGTTACTTGACGGCCGTACACAGATAAAGCTGTGATCTTCTGCTTCATTTCAGAGGGAAATATTGTACATTTTACTCCACAGCATACAAGTTACTTTGCTTAAGTTTAAACACAAAACACAAAATATGTTTAAAGAATATGATACACTGTAACTAAGCAGGATATAAAGTAATTAGTTCCGCCTCCTCAGACACATTACATAATATTTCTCATAACATAACCTTGTGAGAGGTGCAGTTCTGCATAATAAATGCTTCAACTTTTGAAAATGTAAAAGTACACTTCACTGACATTAATTACATACTCAAGTAAAATCACTGTATACTTGTGGTTTTGCACACTTTTGAGACTTTATTTGTCATGTATTCCTCTAGACATAAGAATAAAAAAGGTGCAGCCAAGATCTAAAAAGATGAGGGAAGAGCTGTGAAAGCACATGTCAGGATTTACTCTCAAATATTTACCCAGATAATCACACAGGAGGTGACTCAGCTCAATTATGTTATATTCGAGCACACCAACTCAAAAACACACCACTAAACTCCGCCTCCCTCATCATCCCACACTCGCTCAACTCATTCACTGTGGAAAACATACACAAAGATGAGTTGCATGTAAACTTGGTGAACCACAGTGGTTCAGGCGCTGCCATTCAGATGAGCGGGCACATTCTCTCTCATTCACCACAGACTCAACTCACGAGTGGCTTCCACTGCAGTTATTGTCATATTTTCACAGAAGTGGAGCGGGCATGAAGGTCACTGTTGCTTTTCATTCATGTTACTTTATATTCTTCCGGCCATAAAGGGTCAATGCACCAAAATGACAAAGATATTCCATTGCCCTCTTGTACGATTTGGTTTCAAAGCTCGGGCTTTAAGGACAAATAAGAGCAGCCGTCACTCTGAACCATCCACCAAATACTATTTCATCTGTGGTGAGTCGTTACACCAACAACCGTCAGCATCTGGCAACTGTAAACATGCTCCAAAATGGAGTAACAAAGAGGAGTAACAATACAAACATTGGACACATTGACATTTTGACATGATGATGACAAATGATCACCAAAGTTATTACAATTCCTCCTGAGGGGGAACATTTATGTCCGTACCAAATTCACTGGCAATCCATCCAAAAGTTGTCGATATATTTCACTTAAAGGGCCAGTGTGTAGCATGTCGGGGATCTGTCAGCAGAAATGGAATGTAGTATTCATACCCATGTTTTCATTAGTGTTCAATCATCTTAAACTAAGAATTGTTGTGTTTTCGTTAGCTTAGAATGAGTCGTTCATATCTACATCGGGAGCGGGTCCTCTTCACGGAGTCCGCCATGTTGCATCGCCATGTTTCTACAGTAGCCCAGAACAGACAAACCAAACACTGGCTCATGAGAGAGCCGTCCATGTTTTTACGTCACCCCGAAGGCCACCGCAGTTCTCCGACTTGTGAAACTGTGGTAACGTGAGCCGCAGTAAGATCAGCCTCTGAGCAAGATGAGGCGTTCCTAAGTTATTCGGACTCATCCTCTGGGGATCATGAACGTCTGTACAAGATGTTATGCCGAGCCATCAAAGAGTTGAAATATCAAATGGTGGACCGACAGAGAGCCATGCTGCTATCGTGCTCTCTGATGAAATGTGTGTTTCTATACTGCAATTCCTTCTAATTTATCAGCCAATGTGTAAACTGATAACAATATAGTTTTGATTGACAAGTAACCACAATAACAGTAATATCCATAGAAGCCATCTTTGGTAAACACATCGGTAACAACATCTTTTCTACCGAGTCATGTTTACACAGGATGAACTATAGAGGAGATCTTTGATATCAGAGATGAAGGCCATGTTCAGGTCACTGTGTCATCGCTGTAAGTCACGTGACATGATGTGATGTTTGTGTACAGTGCTGCATTGCCTTTGTGCTGCGCGCGTGTGGGTGTACTTTGAGCATACTATGTGTATGTGAAAGTGCTGATGGGACTCCCCGAAATCCCCCTTCTTCTCAGGGGCAGTGGAAACCCGAAGCTACAGGAGAACAATCCAGCGCTCGGCCTTTGTTGCGACACCGCTCATTGTCCTACCGCTGTGTGTGTGTACTGTATGTGTACACCTGCGATTGCTGCCTGGTATAAATAGCGTGGGATGTGTGCCGGCCTCTGATTCTGTGATAGACGATGGCTGTACCGGGACCTCCTCTGCTCCTCCTTCTGTCTCTGCTGCTGCCGCTGCTGTTGAGCAAGGCATCGCTGCCTGCAGCTGCATACACACTCACCCCCGGACGACAGCCGCAGCACAAGCTCCTCCACCTGGGTGAGGACAAAACGCATGCACAAACACACACACACCTCCAAGGCTCCTGTTAAAACACACTTTGACATTTGTTTGATTTTGAATGTCTGTTCTCGGTGTTTTAAGCGCTTCATCGTGTCTTCTTCTCGTCTTAGACTGGCCTCGGGACTGTGGTATGGCTCACTTTAAGCCCAACATGGCTGAGAGGATTGTGTCTGGGAATGAGGCCAGACCTCACTCTTGGCCCTGGCAGGTCTCTCTGCAGGTAAACTTGCCTTTGGGTTGGTGTGGTTCAGTATTGGGAGGTCTTGAATTGACTGCATGAAACTCTTATCCCTTCTAAGGCTGCGACAAACAATTATTTTCTTGATTACTTTGTGTGTTGATTGACGTTTTCAATTAATATTTTAGCGTATAAAACCTCAGAATATAGTGAAAAATGGCCATGAAATGTTCCCATAGTTACCAGGTGACGCCTTCATCTGTCCAACTGTCTAAAACCACCAAAACAGAGAATATATTCCATTTAAATTGATGTAAAAGAGACAAAATCGGCTCACGTATTGCCACCTAAATAGCTATACTTCAACTGTTGACACTTTTAAGTCAGGTAACAGGAGTGTGCTTACATTAGTAGTTCTAGTATCCCAGTTTCAAGCCGTATCTTGGTTTTGATTGTATTCTGATTCATGTTTACAAAGTCTTCATCTCACTGTGTACATGATCATAACAGCATCCAGGTTTCTGATCATCTGTTGGTGCAGTTGTGTCTTGATTTCTCACCATCTCTGCAACAAGTGTCAGCACCAACAAAGATTTTAAAAAATAGCTTCATATTTCTATGAGGATATTTACTTCAGGACTCGTAGTATAGTTATATACTAACAATGGAGAGGCTGAGCAAACGCACAGGTCTGAAATTAACTTGTAACTGTAATCAAGTCCTGCATTAAATCACCATGTGTCATACAATAGTTAAGTATTACCTAAGTATATGATTTGTACCCTTATTATAAAGTGTTACCAAGTAATTTCTCATCACTGATCTGTCTGGTTGTTTCTCGTAGGTTCGTCCCAGGGGAAGCAAACATTATATCCATGTCTGTGGAGGAACTCTCATCCACAAGAACTGGATCCTAACTGCTGCTCACTGCTTCCAAAAGTAAGAAACCCGGAGCACAGAGTAGAGGATTTAGTTGTGATTTGAATACGTTTTTGTGAAAACCACGAAGGCCGTGCTTTCACGATATTTTTTGGCCTATTAGAGGTAAAGCTGAGGATGCTGGGAGCTGGAGGATCGTCCTGGGGAAGCACCAGCTAAAGCGCTCAGAGAAGGCAGAGAGGATTTTTCCCGTGAAGAGAATCTACCGGCACGAGAACTTCCGTTACCCGGCTCACAGCGAGCTGGACTACGACATCGCCCTGGTGAAGGCTGCCACAGACATCGTCCCTTCAAACTTCATCCGCTACGCCTGCCTGCCGCGCAAGCAGACCAGCCTCAATCCAGGACACCACTGCTGGGTCACAGGCTGGGGGGACACCCGGGGTGAGTGGAGGAGAGGGGATGTAAATGAGATGGGGAAAAAGTCATTTGGTCCACTGCTGGTTGTGCAATAGGAAAAGCCAGTGAATCAATAGGATTCATCCTCTGGGGATCATGAATGTGGGTTAAACAATGTTGCCATCTGTCCAACAGTTGTGGAGATATTTCAGTCTGGCTAGCGTTGATAAATAGGTTTAAAAACTTAAAGTGTTGTTCCTTGAACACATTTCAGGTGGGAAGGAGAACGTGTCTCTCGCAGAAGCCTTGAATCAAGCCCGCCTGCCCATCATTGGCTTCAAGACCTGCCGGCAGAAGAAATTCTGGGGCGACCGTGTCCGAGACTCCATGATCTGTGCCGGGTTCAGGGACACAGAGGGCCCGCCTGCTGCCTGCCAGGTAGGACTGAGATTTACACAGAGTTGGAGGTAGAAGTGAGAATGAATTTTTACCTCACGACCCGTCTCTCCCCTTCTTCCTCTCTCCCAGGGCGACTCTGGTGGTCCTCTGCTGTGCCAGCAGGGTCAGGACAGCTGGGAGGTTCACGGCGTGGTGAGCTTCGGCCCGATCGGCTGCACCGTGGAGAACAAACCCAGCGTCTTCACCCGCACCGCCGCCTACATCCCCTGGATCGAGGCCACGCGAATCAGGGACTTCTTCCTGCACTAAGCCGGCGCCTGACTTGGCGCCGACAGGAAACATAAGCTCTGCTCCGTTTCATGTCTGACTTACAATCCGTTTCTTCCACTTCAAGATTTAAATGCACATTCTGAATGTGAAATTGTTTTCTAACACACCATATTTTAGTCTTCACTATGCACTACTCTTGTTTTACAACAGCAGAAAGTTGTGGCAGGGCACTGCATGGTATACACGACTCACGTCCTTTTACATCCAGTCTACATTCACGCAATAAAATTGGTTAAAAGCTAAATCTTTGTCAACATTTCCCATTTTTTAATCGTCTTTAGTACAGCAGGCTTGATGGAGACACATAAACAGCTTTACAGTGATCACTTCTTGGAAAGTAAAACAGAAACCACCGCAGAAACGCTTAAATAAATACGAGTAGAGCCGACCATCAGGCTCAGTTCTGTGTTTGTGGATCATAGTTGAAAATCTCTTCGCTCTTGCAAAGACGTCTTTCAGTCCATTCATCTGGTGAACCACGCACCAGATGTCCTCTTATAAATCGGCTCTTTGAACCCAAATATCATGGGTTCATTGATTTCAAGACGAGCATCAAAGAAGACTACCAAGTCTCCCATAAACAATGATATTACAAATTACATCTTTATAAAATATCCTCACGGTGTTTTCTTGTTACTGATCAGATCACATCAGAGGATAAAGAAAGAGAGGGGTGTTATAGGACGGTCTAAATCTAGATTTCCGGTGGAAATTAGTCCAATCTTCTTTTTCATTTAATTCCCCAAGAGTCCTCCTGGAAAGTGTCTACGGGGGGGGGGGGGGGGTCAGCGAGCCGGGACCAACCCACACTTCCCAGAAAAGCACACTGCGTGTGACCAGAGTCTAATCCCTCTTAGCGCTGTGGTTAAAGGCTGTGTGACATTTGGCCCTAATGTAGAAGCAGATGAGTGTGGGAGAAGGCTAATACAGCCTGGAGGATGAGGAGGAGGAGGAGCCTGTGAGGTGGTCCCAGTTGCTGTAGAGAGCGTAGGCCCCAGACAAGGCTAAACCAGCCAGGCCCCCTCGGCCTACACCCTTTAGGCCACCTGCAAACACACGGTAGTGACAGAAGAGGTGTGAGTGAACATAAAACAAACATGCATTCAAAACATCTGTCCAACAGCAACTTCAGGAAGTAATTCTTATTCTAATTGACCTAAAGTAGCAGATGGCTGGGGCTCAACAGAATTACTTCACTAAGTGTAAGCTAATAACAACAAGGCCATTGATATTCAACATTTGTCATGCAGCCATCATTTATTAAGATCAGCACTCATTTAGACGACAACTTGTGAAACCACAAATAGTTCAACAGGAGGATTTTACACAGAGAGGCACTCTTGGGTTGAAGTCAATAACACTACACAGTAATGGCAGATAATAAAAGAAGAAAAGACATTCACTGCCTGATTTGAAGAGCATCCCAGTTAGTGTCCCAGCAGCCACTGTGTTGATGTCATCCTCTGCTCCTCTGGCCTTCTCTATCGCCACCCCAAACACACTGTACAACAAGGCTGCAATGGCAGAGAAAAATCCAGATTTACACAAGAGTCAAGCCATTCAAAAGACAGAAACTTGAAAATGAACATACCCAACATCAACAATATTATACATTTAAATAGATAATGCTTTCTTACATGTTGCAATGTGATTTGTATCCATGAGATGAATATACTAGTTGAGATTATCGTTTGTCTTACCAACAGAGCCAAGAGAGTTGGCCCATGAAGCACCCTGTCTGGTCACCATGTTGAGAATCCTGAGGAGAGAAAGCTCACATTTAGATCTAGGTGTAGTAACAGGAATAATACTGCTGGGTTAAGTGAACTCTGTCTCCATACTTACTGTACATTACGAGGTTTTGACCATCCCATGTCTCTAGTGTCCTTGATGCTCATCCTGAGACCATTCAAAGCTCCAAATGCTGCTCCTACAGTCACAACAAAGAGGCAGAAAGGCAGAGTGAAACATTAGGTTAAAAAAGTATATGACTTTTTAACATGTAATTCCCAAGCTATGAGACACGATCTGCTGCTGTAACAACCTCCTCTTTTCTGGGAAGGTTTTTGCAAGATGTTGGGAACCTGGCTGAAGGGATTTGCTCCCATTCAGTCACAAGGGCATTATTACGGTCAGCCATTGATTTTGGGTCAGAATCCATGGATGAAAAACCTTTCTAAAACTGTTTGTTGGAACCACACGGTTGTCCGAGTATCATTGCATGCTGTATTTCACTACACTACCAAGGAACCAAAGTCAAAACACAAAAAACAGCCACAAAGTCGTGGAGAAAGTACAAAAATCTAAGTGAACAGCAGCTGTGTCCACATACTTCTGACCTACACTGTACAAATATACTTATTGTCACTACATTTGTCCCAATTGTAGAAAAAATGTTCCAATTAACAGAATATATTTTGTTTTAGGTCCAATGTAAGAGAATAGTTTGACACTATGTTGCTGGTGTTACTTATCTCTTACCAGTAATGCAGGATCCTCCAATGGTGAAGAAAGCCAGTTCAAACCTGCCTCTTGTTTTATTGGCACCAGTGGGAAGAATAAACTCATCTGTGTCCTGAAACACAAGATCAACAGACGTTACAGTCAGAAAAAATACATAAAAACACATTAATTTAATACCAAAAAGAGCTAAAATGCTACTTTAGCTTAGTAGCTTACCTGAATCAGGTAACGAGGGTCGACATTGAGGTAAGGGGACAGAGGACTCATTCCAGTCACTGAAATGACATTACAACAGACCTATTAGATCACTTGTTACATTTATATATGTTGAGCAAGTTGTATTTACAATGTTTTTAAGGTCATGAAGCTGTAACAGTACCGCTGTTACCGGTTTTAAGCTAACTAGCTAAAGCTATGTGAACGCTTACAGGGAACACCGGCGAGCTCTGTGTTGGAGTATTCGGGTGCACCGCCTCCAAACAGACCCCCGATACCTCCTTTCATTCCTCCCGATCCTTGGGAGCTGCTGTCCATGGCTGTGGAGGATCCTCGACGGGTCACCTGGGGAAAACCGGATCCGCTAGCCGAGCTGGCTAACGTTAGCAAGCGCTAGCTATGTCGCAAAATACTCAAAATCAAAGAAAAAAATGATCAACGACACAAACAGACGATGTCCTGTTCACGTGTACGTTGAATGTCAACTGAGTTTTACGGGTGAAAACACCGGCTTTACGTTACAGACTACTGAGCTCGCCTTCTCTTCAAATTCCTGACCTCCAGCTGCACGCTCTGCCGTAAAGCGACAACTGACGTTGAGCTGTCGTTACGTCAACAGAATGTACCATGACATGTGGGAAAAAACATACAATACTGTCATGAACATCAATTGAATCTCATGATTTCAAGACCATAACTCTTTTAAACGTGATAAATAAAGCTACAAAGCCGTTTTGATAACTATTTGAAAGCCCTATGACTTTACGACACCTCGAGGGCAAGAGGTATGAAACGACCAGGACATTACAAAACTGACTCCAGGCGAAAACGTTATCACGATGTCGTTACATTGATATATACCAACACTACATACATATATATGGATTATAAAAGACAATATATTAAATCATGTTTCTAACTTTCCGTTAGGTGAGTTGGAGTCTGAAATAATACCATTTATTTTGCCTTATAATAAATCAATCAAAAAAAATATTGAACAATGAATTTACAAAAAGCATGTACAAATCATTGAAACAAACGTAAAAAATAAAATAGAACAAAATACATGAATATCAAAAACCTTGAATTAATACATGAAATAAAAATATAAAGTGGTCTGTTTACAAGGCCAGTAAGCCTTACAGATATTATAACTGTTCTCCTGCAGTATTTACATTGTTAATCAGTAAATATTCCAGTTTCTCCTTCATTACCCATCCATACAGTAAGTGATGAGAGTAAATGTTCAATCTGCTCACGGCTTTTCTGGGAGTGACATCAAGACACAAGATGTTCAGTGGTTTCAATGTTTGCTTTGCAGAAAAAAAGACATGACTGTTGAATCTGGATTTGAAACTGGATGTATATAATTTATTATTTAGCCTTGGGCAATATGGGGGAATTTAACAATTGAGTACATCTATTGTTTGATGCAGCAACGAATAATTATTGTTCGTGAGTGATTAATCATTTTGTCTTTATAATGTTGAAAAATGGCCATCCCAACTTCTCAGAACCCAAAGTGAGTTCTTGAAATTGCTCATTTTACTCTGACCAACAGTTGTAAATTGAAAGGTATTGACAATTGCATACAACGAGGCACCCCTGTGGATTTAGACACCAACTACAAACAGAAATGTCAGCGATTTGAGATTGACTGAAGACCTTTCTTACATCTCTCTGTTATCTCTTTTCCATCTGTAATAAATACACAAAAATCACCGCCAAAATACTCGTGTTTAGGAAGCTGGTACAAGTGGATGTTTCAGCTCTATCGTACAGTTTTTTGCTGCACACCTGTTGCAGTTTATGCATCTTGTCAGATAAAATAGTGGAATTCCTCACAAGCTACACATGGAGGCAGCAAAGAGCTGACAGTAAAAACAGACCAGCTTCATAAGAGTCAAACCTGTTGCTTCTGATACTCCTCAGTCCTCCTCACTACAGTACTCCTGCTTTGATTGAATGATTTCGTTAAATTGGTTCTCAGGTCCAAGTGCAAGTTGAATTAGTTGGACTGTTTGCATAGCTTGAAGCAGAGAGGTAGAGCTGGCTTAAATAAACATGACACCTGTCGGGCCTTTGGATGCGTGCTTTCTCACCTTGCAAACCTACAGGGTGCTCACCCATGATGCAACAGGGGGGTGAAGACCACACAGACACATGCACACGTACGCGCACATCTATGCAGCGCAGCCCCGGGCCATCTGCTGCCAGTCAAAGGGACATAGAGGCACTGAAGGAATTCAGTGTGTTGAATTTCACGAATAACAGAGCATCTTATTTGGATTCTGCCATTGTACGTGTGTATTCAGACGGGGCCAAGTGGAGCGATGAAGTTTGCCATTGTCGCCCAGTGTGGGTGTTTTCAGACTCTCTGGCATGATCTGTGAGTTAGTGTTCTCTGTGTTACTGCCCAGTGTGCCCACTGTCTTTGCCACAATGCTCCATTCAGTCCTGGGCCTCTCTCTCTCTCTCTCTCTCTCTCTCTGTAACTCTGGTCACACACTCTCACACTAAGCTGCCACCCATTTTGTGCCTCTGGCTAATCATCATCATCCTCATCATCGGGCTACAAACCAAATTTTCAGTTGTGGCATAAAATAGCTGTGATGTCATCTTTGTTATCTTTTTTTCCCGTCCGGTTTTCATCCTTCATTTCCTCTCTTCCTCTCTCTCTCTCTCTCTCTCTCTCTCTCTCTCTCTCTCTCTTCATTTGTCTCTCTCTCCCTCTCCCTCTCTCTTTCTCTCTCTCTCTCTCTTCCTTTGTCTCTCTCTCCCTCTCTCTTTCTCTCTCTCTCTCACTCACTCTTCCTCTCTCTCTCTTTCTTTCTCTCTCTCTCTTTCTTTCTCTCTCTCTCTTCCTCTCTTTCTTTCTGTCTCTCTGAGCTCCCAAACACAAAAGACAGAGAGGCCACGACAGGACCCCAGTGTATGCTGGTTGTCAAGGAGACAAGGAGACAGTGTTAGGTCTTTAAACGGCCTCAGAAGGGTGTGCGGAGTTAGGGGGAGTTGGCCTTATTTACATGGGAAGAGGACAAGGGAGAGACGGGGCTTGAAATACAACTTTTGAGCAGCTTATAGGACTCCTGTTATTCAGCTAAAATCATTCCGCCGCTCGGCCATCAAATATTGACCAAGCGGAGAGAATCCGGAGCTGTTCATTACGTGGAGAATGTTGTGCATACATAGTAATGTAAATCAACCTGTCTTTTCCTCTCACTTTCTCTCTTTATCTCACCCACACACACACACACACACACACACAGACATACACACACAACCCCACTTTGAATGTAAGCGCTGGGAGCTCTGGGCCCCAGTGTTGGCAATGGCGAAGAGCTGACTGCAGAATACATTACCAGATGCTTGAAGAGTGTTTCATACCAGGAGAAGAAGAAAAAAAGCACAGAACTTGACTGAAAACAGGAAAAACACAGAGAAGAGTACACACCCATCCAAACACACACCATGCACCCCCACCCATTTATATCCACACAGTCTCCCTTGTACTTTCTCTCGCTGTCTCCGCTTTGCTTCTTCCTGTCCAGAGGGTTGTCAGCAGCGGTCACATTATGTCCTTTCTCTCTCTCTGTGATCAGGGGGTGTATGGGTTGCGGCCACAGAGCCCGGCTCAACTCCAAGCCTGAAGTTCAATATCACCCCTCAACTCCACAATGAAGGCAGGAAGGGCAGGGAGAGGACGAATGAGCCACCCACTGCTGCATTCACCACAGAAAACCCCCGTGTGATTTTCTCCTTTTTTTTCCTTCTCTGTGGCGTGTGAAACCTTAAATGTGCAGTTTAAAGGGAACTTCAAGTGTCAAAGGCTCCAATTACCCACACATTTACTCACCCCTCTTTATATTTTAATGTAAGTGCACCCCGAGACAAAAAGGAGCCTAATTCCCACAAATGCAGCTACCGTGACAAATGTCGGTTATTATTGGTGGGTTTTCAGACTTCAGGGACAGACTGTGTAATATTTACTCTGCAGATGTTTGAGGGCGAGCTTGCACAATCAATTTCCCTTTAATTCCCAAGCCATCTCGTCCTCCAAACCTGATCCCCCCCCCCCTCCCTCCTTTTTTTCTGTTATACATGTGCATGCCTCTGAGAAACCATGGTGAGTCGGGTGTGTTTTGTTTTCTCTTATTACACACATCGCTGTGTGTAATGTCTACTTAAATAGCGGGAGTATAGAGAACAAGAGACAGAGCGCAGAAAAGGAGAAGTGGGAAAAAAACATGTTTTGGCCCTTTCCTTGGGTTTCTTTCCCCCTTCGGTATCTTAGGCGTGTTTGGTGATTAGTATGCAGAAAGGAAGCTGATTTGCATAATTAAGTGCTGCAGAGAAAAAGCAACAAAGTTTGTTAGTTTTACAACTATGAGTTTAATAGTGTACAAAGAGTTATTCCTGCTCACTTGAAAAGTTAAACATTCATAGTTCAACACATATCTTTCTTTTTCATTTCTTTTAGACACATGTCATTTTTAATTTTTTTTTTAAAAGGAATCCAAAGCAGAGACAGATACCATTAAAGAGGTTAATAATCACATAAGTGGTAACAGTTAGTAACCTTGGCACTGAAGAGTATATTAATGTTGTACTACACTGTTAATTGTCACACTCATAGCATACAAAAGGCACAGAGGGCAAGCAATGTTGATGTCAAAGGCTCAAGTTAATACAGAGGACATCAGAGACTCCAGTATATCAGGACATTGATTACCAATGACACACCAAGGATAGTTATATTCATCCAATTACTCTCCGTAATAAGGCATCATGTTCTTATCTGAAAAGGTAATTTAATGTTATTTTCAGGTACAAAATAGAATATAAAAATACATTATAAACTTGTTACAGATGTTACGGCCCCATGATTTTTTTTTCTTCTTCTTTCTTTTTTAAGTCAAGGCATCAGTTGGTTTGTGTGTGTATGTGTGTGTGTATAACTGTATCACACCTTCTGAATAGGAGGATACTCATGCAGAAATAAAGATATGGACGACTTCATCTCCAACAAAGCAATCAAACAAACAAACACAACAAATAGATCAAATATAACACTGTTCTCTCGAGGTATCCGACCCTCACATATACATTTCAGACACGGTAGCTTCAATACTTCCAATTCAAATGACCCACTTCTTTTTTTTCAACTTTTTTTGGCACTAAAATCTGAATTGAGAAGAGTTATGGGTGTAAAGACATCAAATGCAGACGATTATAATTAATCTGCATAAACCCAAAGGACATCATTTCATGCTGGGCACAAACCCACGATGTGGTAGCAAAAGATTTAGGTGCAACATTGTTCCATTGCTCTCAAATAAATAAAGGCACTGTTGTTCAAGCTCATACAATACTGTAGTGTGAAAAAGGCAAAGGCATCGTTGTGTAAGTCCTCTCGATTTAGACAAAGGAAGTGCAACCTTCCTTCTGTGTGTGCGGATCTGCACCGTACAGACGTGGCATTTACACTGCATATGTTGACTCCGTATTGGGAAACTTTACTTATTAAGAAAAACTCAAAAGACACTTTGGCATTTTGGATTCCAGTTTGTTCTTGTTACCTTACCGAGCACCTGTTGCTTTCACTTTTTTGTTGCTTTGTTTTCCGTGTTCCAACGTGTCAGGGAGAATTGGAAATCTCGGAAAAGATTCACAAAATAACACACTCTTTGAAACACGAGTGACATTTTAAACACATCACTGGAACCACCTGTTGGTGTTACAAGTGAAGGGAAAGTGTGTTAATATGTCGTTATCGCAACACCAACGTTGACGTATAAATTAATTGAAATGGTCGGCCCTGAAAACAGCCGTTCCCCTGAAAGAGTGTGCAGAAAAGTGAAGTAAGAGGTGCCCCGAAGAGGAAAGATGTTTCATAATATCAACATATCTCATTTAGTTTTAGTGTTTATGGAGGGTTTCTGCGCTGGATAAGTACCATTATTATCAGTATAGTTACCATGTTATTAATAGAGTCATTATTATTGCATCACATGGACTGAGGGGAGGGCAGCTCAGATTGACAGCTGGGCACAGCCAGGGATTGGTTTAGGAGCTCTTCACCAGTTTCGGGCCTGGCCCCAGTTAAGTCTACTGGTTATGCAACAGCTGTTACAGATCGGGGATTTGGACTGGTTGTAAAACATGCTCAGACTGGCGTTGGGCACGTTTGGTAAAGTTTAGGTTAGGACTTGGTGATGGGCGGGGTCCTGAGGTCTATTCCCATGATCGCTGTCGTCTGGTTGGCTGGTTAGACAGAAGCAGCCGGGATGTTCCCAATGTGCTGGTCTGGTTGGCTGAGCTGGGGGAGTGACGGGGGCCGCGGGCCAATGAGCACGCCAGCGGGCAGAGATGGGCGGGTCATCAGTGGGCGGAAAGGTCAGAAGGTCAAGGGGTCATGGGTTAGTTGCCGTGGCAGCTAGAGTTAGACAGACAGAGACGGACAGACGTGGAAAGGAAACAAAAAGGGCACATAAAAGGGGACATAAAAAGAAAAAAAGATAGAAGAGAGATTAGTGTCAGCTAGTGGCGTCAGGATGACAACAAGGCAGATCTACTGCAGTCACACAGCAGGAGGGGCGCTACCTACGAGCTGCACAACACCTCCATGAGCCCTGCATAGCCATTCAGGAGGACTCGCATCAACCACCGGGTGGTGACACGAGGAATGGCTGGTTAGCGATGCTCTCGTGCGCTCATGAAGGTGTTCGCAGGGTTAAGCTTTCGGAGATGCCCCTCCTGTCGAGTGGCCGCTGCTATAGTGATACTACTCGTGCTAGCCGGACTACGTCTAGCACAGACAGACAGTGGAACCATGGATAGAGAGAGAGACAGCATGGTTTCATGTGGGTGAGAGAGTGACCTTTATGTCCACAGAACAGTGTCTGGGCCTCGGCTATACTTTCACTTACTGACAAGTCCAGCTATTGTTTAGCAGCAGGCGTAAAATCAGGGTGATTAACAGTTGTGATTAACTGATTATTGATTGTGGTTTGATCTATTTGCTATGAAGTATTAGAAGAGCACCTAGTGACTAAGCAAAGAGGCACCATAAGAGATAGCGATGAGAGGTTAAGAGATGGTGATTTTAGAGGGACTTAAGAAACAATTTAACAATAGACAGACTAACTACAAGAATTTAGAGGCTTTGGTTTTCTTTAGAGATTTTTTTTCAACAGTCATCTTTATTGCCTTTTAGTGTTTTTTGTCCATCGTGTACAACAAGAGCACCACCGCTCTCTTTCACACACACACACGCACACGCACACAAATACACACATACGCACACACACATATAATGTAGCTAGCTAGTCCATTTCTATTGCATAAAACAGTCACGAGGCCTGTGAATCCAGAAGGTCACCTCATCTTAAATAGACAGAGCAAAACACTGCCTTCATTGCCACCTTTCGCGGTGACTAAAACAGTAGTCGCTACACACCTTGAACAAAAGTTTGAAGTTTACATGGAGACACTTCATCTCTAAAAAGCGTATCGTAAAAACAAAAATAAAACTTTACAAACTAAAAAAAACTATAAAAAAAAAAAATACTACATGTATTTCCAAAGCGATCTTGTTCCATAAGCTTCATATAAGCACTTAAATCCTTAAAATCCCTATATACAAATTTATTTTGCAGCTAAATACATGGTAACAGCACCCCTCTGGCTAGGAAATATATGAAAGATGGAAACAGCCCCAATGATAAAGTCCAGTGGGCGACTGATAAGACCAAAACAACAGTATTTCATACAAAAGAGCTTGTAACACAGACTTCAGTAGTTATCACACGCTGTGTTTTAGTAGTAAAGACCAAAGATCATATTGAATTCAATGACCTTCAGAGAAAAGACAATCACTGTTACTTTAAGTGTCATATAGTCATTGGGCACAACACAGGATTTAATTAAAAAAACATTTGCGGAAATCTACTGGAATGAAGTTGGGTATAAATAAAATTTCCCACAGTTATTTGTCGGGTAAAAAGTAGTAGTGAAGAGATAAAAACAACAACGAAAAAACCCCCCACAAACGGTTCTGAGAGAGAGGACTTCAAATCCAGAGTCACAAGGATCGAGTCACATGAATGGAGCGATCCATTCTAATTGAGAGGGTCCCGGCCTGCAAGCCGTCCAGTTTATCTACCAGGCGAGCGAAGATACCCGCTGCGGCTGTCACCATTCACATGGTTCCTCCCAATCTGCTCACTTATTTCACTTTCACTGCAACAGATACTTTCACATTTTACCGATGCCGTGTCAGCGTGTGACCTTTTTTTGACTGATGCAGTTCTTTCTCCCCCCCCCCCCCCCCCCCCTCGGTTTTTTAAGGCATGCCGTATTACAGACGCATGTAAACTGAAATTGGTCCATTGGTCTGCATGCACGCACACTAACACACACACATATACATACACATAAAGTGGCTGGTGAGCTAACTAACCTCTGTCTGGGGTCACTACCCTTTGGTAAGGATGGATTCTCTTGTCGTAGCGTCGTACCTTAGTGGTCATGGCACCTGCTAACAGCCATTGACATCGCCAAAACAGAACACAGAAGGTTACTCATCAGAAAGACATCAAACAGTCCACTCATGGCACCAACATCAGTGAAACCAGGAATCTACAAAGTGTTCAAGGCTGAGGGTGAAAGTAAATCAAAACATCTCACTTCTAAGAGACAGAGTTCTTGTTGTTTCGTGGTCTTCTGTTCTCTCAAGAAAATATTAATCCAAACCACTAATTCCTCACTAAGCTTCACTCGTAGATTCAACATCGGCTGTAAGCAAAGTCACTCTATAGCTCTGTGATTAAAATAAGCTTTAACATATATTAAAGCACAAACAGCGGCGCTAAAATATCTATCGGTTCACTAAAATGTGTTAAAATTACAAGCAGAAGCTGAACTATTAAAAGAAGTTAAATAGCTGACACACCACAACACTAGTCTGCTAATACAAAGAGGAAATGAACAGGAATGGACACTTGACGACAGAATGACTGTCGAGGAATCTGTCATCCTAAAGTATGAGCAAACTTTGAGTGTTTGCTCTGTGGGATAAGTATGTGTTGGGGGGGGGGGGGGTCTCTGCAAGCCAGTCCGTGTGTGTGCTAGGAAGGGTTGCTATCGCTTAGCCTTTGGTTGGGAAAGCCATACCTGCAAAAACACAGGAAGAAGGGACTGTTAGCCCAGCAATGAGCTTCGGCATTCTTCTATATATGTTGCGGATGTATTACAAGAGCTGGATATGGATGCCAAGTTGTCCCAGTAGAGAACCGTGGTAATGCAGCAGAACAGCAATCTTGCGGTTCTGCTTCCTAACCCGTCAATAACAGAAGACGTCAGGTTTTTGATCGTGTTCTGGCTGTTAAGATTTCAAAATCACCTTGTAATTTCCCAGTTTTGTTCTCAGTCAGGGACTGTCCTCCGTGTGCATGCACGTCATGTTTTTCATGCACACTTCTCGTCTTTCGTGTCTCTCAGGGTCCTGTCCTGTAGTGCAATGTGTTCATTGTGTAAAGGAAGTGTGGGTGAGCTTGTATGTGACTGTGTTAACTACTCTACTCTCTTTTGAAAGAGATAATTTACAAAAGGAATGCCAACGTGTGGCTTTAGCCTCGCAAGCTAACAGTTAGCAATGGATGAAATTCAGCTCTCAAATTTGTCATTCCCAGACTTCTGTGTATATAGACCGTTGAGTCCAGTCAATTGATAGCATGACTGCATAAATGAAGAGTTAACGAGTTAAAAGAGTCAACGTAGTAAGACGGTTTGAACACACCCTCATAGATGCAGGTACTGTATAAGCCATGTTCAAGTGCAGAACTTTACTGTGGCGCAAAAAGCAATTTGTCGTCTAAAGTTGTCGTCTATGGGACAAGTGGGCGGCGACAGAGACTAACAAAGAGGATTTTTGACGTACGAGATTGCTGAGCAACTTTCATTGGAGTCCGCTATCCAGTTCTCATAATACATCCATTGACTCTATAAGAACTGATGAGCGTTTGATCTCCAAATACCTAAAACTCCAGTTGAGTCAATCGGGTATTCCAATATGGAGGGCGTGAGTGTGTACGGATACTCGTAGGGCGTGTAGATGATTCCAGATTCGGGCCCTTGCTGCATCAGCGTCTGATGCGGATTGCCTCCCTGCATGAGGGCGGAGCTCTGGATCTGACGAATCAGAGGCATGATGGTCTGCGTGTTGACGGGGGCGGCGTTGCGCAGGGAAGGAGGCAGGATGGGCGTCGGGCCTGTGATGAGCCGAGGCGCCTGAGGTGTCCCGAGCGGGAAGCCGGCGGTGACTGTGCGGCACACGAACATACAATAACGCAAGTATGCGCACACCCACAAGCAAGCACACACAAACAATAGACAGGGGAGAAGAGGAGAGGACAAACAGTCTATTTAACAGGAGAAACAGAGGCATTGTTCATATATACAGTGGACTCCTGTACCCAGACCCCTCCTTTGTCACCCACCAACCCTCCTCCACAAGTTAACTATGATGTCATCCTTACGCGTCTTGACATTGGCGTCTCTGTAGGTCCCATTGAGAATGGCCAGCTCCATCAACTGCATTTTCTTCAGGTTGTCCTCCCCCTCAGCCTACAGAGCAGAGCAGCACAATCAGCTCACTGAGCCAGGACTGCCATTCAGCCATTTGACAAGTGAATGAATTCACTTTTGTGGGCGTCAAAAAGTCAGCAAATGTTACAGGATGCGGACACTAATTATGACGCAAGAGGGAATTGTTTTTTGTTTGCAAGAATCACGATTCCTTTGTTCTTATATTTCGAATTGATTAGGAACCTCCAAAACAGTTTCTTTCTATAAACAAACACAGATATTGCTGCCGATGGACAGTTATTCTACACACCAAGTCAGAGTTGTGTCAAGGATTATCTGTGATTTGTTGGAAAATCCTGCAAAACTTAGTTTTAAAGTGTTATTTTGAGTAGAATTATCTTTTGAAGTTGGCCTACCAATTGTATTTATGTAACAGGCAGCACTTTTAGTTTTTAGTGTAGCACTTGAATTGTTATTCTTAAAGTCAATAAGATATTGATAGAAATTAAACATTTTTATTTGTGCAAGTTTAGTATGAATAAATGTTGCTTTTTTTCTCTTAGGTGTGTGTTTACATGATTGCAATCAGCTGATATCAGTTTTTCAAACATAAAAACATAATCTTATACGCACTCTGCTTTCATGCCATCATGAGCGCACAGAAGACTGGCGCAGATCCTGAAATTAGCATTCCTACGTACTGAATCGAGAACTGATCTTTGAATGGAATTGTGAGATACGGAGAGATTCACACCCTTATTAATAACTTAAACAAAGATGACCAGACTATGTACACAGCCGCTCCACCATACGGGACATATTTAACTTCTTATCTCTGTAAGAAATGTGAGCATAGAACTGTGTTTAGTAGCTATAATAAAAGTGTTCAATGATTCATATTAAAGAATTCATAATTAGTCATAAACAAAGGGTTTTGGAAATGCATAATTAAGATAAGCATAAAGTGTTTTAGGATTAGTAGCTAGAAGTAGAATTTGAGACATGAAGCTTTTGCCAAAGTTGCAGAAGTTTAACGTTTATACTGAAGGATTATCATAGAAGGGACTAAACCGTAACTGACAGTCATTGAATGTGTTCGTAAACTCAGGGACAGAAAGCCAGACAGACAGAATACACTCCTGGAAGTTAGCCAATAGGAATTGGGATAAACGGAAGAGGAGGTGTTTCGAACGGATGTGGGTGGTTTCATTTCAAGTATTTTTCTCTCTCGCGTGATGGCTCTCAGAGGACGGACGGGTTTTATACCTGAGGCGCTGAGTTGAGTTTTTTGCAAACGGGGTTTTATTGATTTAATATTTCATGAAATAGTGTCCTTCACTGTAAATAATGTGCTTGCATCAGTGGGATTAAATTCCTTTTAATTGTAAACCAGTCTTGGTAGATTTATTGTTGCAGCGTGTCGACTGTACAAAGCAGCCGGACGCGTGCTCTGGCCTCCTCGCTGTGGAACAGACTCAAACTTCCACATCTCCGGTTGCAGCTCGATGAAAAGCTTGACTGATTTACAGTCGAAAAGCCAGGTCGGCTGGGTTAAACTAAGACATATCATGAACCTAACCCTCCACACACACGGATTTATAAACAGAAGTGAACAGGTGCTCAGCTCCTGATTGCCTGCAGACACTTCTTACATCCTTAAACTTCAAGGGTTTGCCGATACCGTGCTGTGATTAGAGTGGAAGTGACGGCTGATTGCCGCAATAGGAATCCCCCTGCTGGTCTTTTCAATCCGTTTCTATTGTTGCAAATAATGCAGAAGAAAAAAAAAGGAAGGAGCCTTGTGATTTTCAAAATATGTGCTTTTGTGTTTGTGTGTAAAACAGGATGTTTTAGAGCATGTGTGTGTGTGTGTGCGTGTGTGTGTGTGTGTGTGTGCGTGTGCATCTCTGTGCAGTGTGTTTCTTGTTTGTCGTCATGTTTGTGCACTTTTATGCATGTATGTATGTCTGTGGGGGGGGATGTAGGTGGTCTGGAGAATGTGAGAAATGTTGAGGAGTGCAATCAAAACGTCCCCTTGTGTGGACAACAAAAAAAAAAAAAAAACAGGGCGAAAAAAGGGATACTGTAGCCAGTAGTTGGGAATGAAGTGAGTTGTGAACGAGTGAAAGGAGTGATGGAGTGGGGAGAACAAGTGAACAGACTCTCCATTCATTCCCTCAGCCTTTCAAACAACCCGGGGTTACCATGGAAACCCCTTTATACGTGTTCCCTAATTACCCTAACCCCTTACACATACTCTCTCATACACACAGAGACACACAAAAAACACAGAAAAGACACAAACACACAGTTTTTTGGACTGACAATCCCCTTCCCCCCCTTCCATGCATACCAACACAGTGAACTCTCATCCAGTCACACGCAGTTTTTCCATCAGTCCAGACCATAATATATGCCGTCCAAAGGGGTTTACGGACTGATACTCACAGCTGGCACGAGAAGCTTCTTGACCTCGTTGATGGCCCGCTGGAGTTTGATCTTGGCCCGATTGTGTGTGTCCTCCACTGTGATCAGGACGTGGAGGTCCTCGCTGAGGTGCTCCCAGTTGGGCTTCCCTCGGTTCATCTCCTCCTGAAAAACATTTGAAAAGCTGTGTTTGAATGCGCCACACAAGCTCGGCCCATTACCGGCACAGAGGGAACAGGATTTCACTATTCTTCTTGTTTGGCTCGGCTTTTGGATCGGCCTCAAACTACACACACACACACACACACACACACACACACACACACACACACACACACACACACACACACACACACACACACACACACACACACACACACACACACACACACACACACACACACACACACACTCGAGGCTCAAGGTCGTGCAATGCAGCTTTGGAAGAGTTATCAAACTCACCAAATAACCATTTTGCTCTTCGGTGGTTCCACAAGTTTGGAGTTGCATTTCATTCCCTTCTTTAATCTCTCGCTGACACTTAATCAAAACTAGTTCATTGATCAACTGTTGGAGCTCAATACCAAATTAATAAGACAGTGCTGCAGCCTTACTATTTCAAATTTAGGCCTGAACGCAAACACACAATGTGTCTTAATTTTGTGAAATCTGGTGGTTGCTGTTGTGCTTCCTTAATGTTGTTGTTGTACAGTGAATATACGTTGTGTTTTTACAGTGTTCATTTTCTTAACAGAGATTTTTTTTTATCTGTTTCTTGTGCTGAAGATGTAAATCAGTATAGCTAACTCTGGTACAGCTAAATAATCTGCGCATTGTCCATGTCAAATAAATCAATTCAATATTCTGATGTTGATTAAATAACAATAATAATCATTTCGTAGGTAAAAATACCAGATTATGGGCCCTGTTGCTGGTCGTGTTTGTTGGTCTCCTGAAGGTTTGGATAACTTTGTCTTCCAAATAGTTAGAAAAAAAAATACCAAACCCAAGCTGGATCCGCGGCTTATCAGATTATTGCAATATTTGGTTTCTTTTTCAAGTTCATCAGACAAATAAAGAATTTGAAGAAAGTCTGTTTGGGCTTATGTGATACATTAGTTATTAGTTTTAGGCTCCAGGGGCTCTAGGAATGATGTTTTCTGTCGGTCATTCTACTACTTCGGTCCAGACTGAAATAACTTATAATTATAAAATGGATTTTTGTGAAATTTTGATTCCATGTTCATGGTTCTCAGAGGATGAATCTTCATAACTCTGGTGATCCTGAACTGGATCAAAATTGAAATCTGTCCACTACTTTCATTGATAATTAAATAGCTGCAAAACAAATGGCCTTAGCTTTACTGTGTTCAGTGATAATTAGTAAATGCTAGCATGCTAATTCGCTAAAGTAAGATGCTTTCCATGGTAAACATTACCTGCTAAACATCAGCATGTTAGCATTGTCATTGCTGACGTTAGCAATTAGCTCAAAGCACCGCTGTGCTCAAAGGAAAAACTGGACATTTTGGGAGATATGTTTATTTGTTTTGTTGCTGAGAGTTAAAGGAGAATATCAGTACCACTCTCATATCTATATGCTATGAATATGAGGAAGCTGAGCATAAAGACTGGAAACAGCTCACTTTGTTCGGTCCAATAATTACAAAATCCACCCACGAGCATCTCGAAAGCTCACCAATTAGAAAAGTATATTTTGTTTGTTTAATCTTTTAAACCTGTTGTTCAGCAGCCAGTAGGTTTTGACAGAACTCTTTGTCAGATCCTCTCCCTCACACCTTTCCAACGTCAGAGTAGGCGGAGCTGTGTCCAATCACTTTCCGATACCGATAATTCGATATTAACACCCACTGCATGCTGTGATTGGCTCCGCTGAGGTGAGCTGGGTTTCAACTTTGCTCCAAATCTCTTTTTTTTTTAATTATACAACTATTTCCGTCACTTTTTATGAGTACAAACAAGTGCAACGCTGTGCATGTTTTCCATGACAGACTGAAATTGTGCAGAGTTATCCCCATATTTTAACGATATTACATCTCATTGACAGCAGGCCTTTCACTCCACCTTCGGGTGAGGCCGTTCACAACAACTATAAACACTGTAATTGCCATTGTGGTTGAACAATACGTCATAAGAACTATCTCTGTGTGACCATAACCTGACCTTTATGCGCTGGAACTATTTCTTGGCAAGGCAGAGTGACTTTGTAGCCAGACCAGCTGTTTCCCCCCCCTTGTTTCCAGTCTTTATGCTTAGCTAAGCTAAGCATCTCCTCCTGATTGCAGAAAGGGAGAATGAAAGTGTTGTCAATCTTCTCATATAACTCTCGGCAGAAGGCAAATACACATATTTCCCAAAACTCATTCAAATGAAAATAAGTGTTAGTCGTAGCCAAGTTAAAACTGAAATCATCAAGAATCAAGTCTTTTAACTCAGTATTGCGTGCTGGGACATTCTATCCTCTGTAGATGTTTTGTCAAGTGAGATGTATCATTTTGAAAAACACCAAAAGTCAACATCTTTCTCCCTTCTCCCCCGTTGCCTCCCACTGTGTCTCTGTTTTCCTTCCTCTCCGTCTCTGTGTGTGTCTGTGCGTCTCTCTCTTTCTCTGAGGGGCGTGCGGGGTTGGGAATGTTCTGGAGAGAGAGAAAGAAGGGGAGGGGGAGGAATGCTGGACTTGCTCCACCTGCCGTTTGGAAAGCTTGTGCCGACTCCGTCCAACAGCAGACACCAGGGGAGAGGAAGGGGGAACAGATGGACCGAACACCGGGGCAGGAAAACTGACAACCAAAAACTAATTTCGAGAGAAGGGTTGGTTGGACGGATGGATGGAGGGATACACATATGTAGATAGATGGATAGAAAGACAGACAGACAGATGTTGGGAGGGATGAAAGGCTGGATAGGAAGGAGGGCGGATGGACGGGCGGGCAGAGAGAGAGAAAGAGAGAGAAAGATAGAGAGAGAAAGATAGAGAAAGAGAGAGAGAGACAGAGAGAGAGACAGAGAGAGAGAAAGATAGAGAGAGAAAGAGAGAGAAAGATAGAGAGAGATAGAGAGAGACAGAGAGAGAGAAAGAGAGAGAACGATAGAGAGAGAAAGATAGAGAGAAAGAGAGAGAAAGAGAGAGACAGAGAGAGAGAGAGAGAGAGAAAGAGAGAGAGAGAGAGAGAGAGAGAGAGAGAGAGAGAGAGAGAGAGAGAGAAAGAGAGAGAGAGTTTTGTTTTTGGTAAATTAAGGACCACAAGCTAAAAAAGAGTTTTGCATGTTTCACTCACATAGACTCCATTTCACCACTCAACATTTTCCAAAGTAAATATATTTTACATTTCTAATGTTTATCATTCTCAGTCTGCTGTTGGAATCTATTCATTCCAAAGCTGCTGAAAGTCCCTCAAATGTGCATCCTAACATCATGCCAAACAAACAAAGTGTGGTATCAATCTTCTCTTTTAACTCTCAAGAATTGCAAACTAATCGTGAAAATGAATGCGATGTGCGTATGCCAAATAATTGTCACGGCCTGTAACAAATGACAATGAAAGTGTGTGTCTTGTGTGTTTTTGTGAGTGTTTTACCTTCTTCTTGTCTCTCATGGAGCCCTTTCCTCGCACCATAATCTTGCATCCGGTCTCTGCCTCCAGTTGTTTGGCCGTCAGTCCACGTGGGCCCAGGATCCTCCCTACAAAGTTAAACTACGCAAAAGAGCAAGAAAACAAAACACACACACATGATCGTAAAAAAGAAACAGGCCTGAAGGAAGACACATCACATTCTCAGACTGTCTTTTTTACAATGTGTGTGTATTTGCATGTGCTGCGTGTCAGTGTTTGTGCATCTGTGAGGTGTTACTCAGAGAGACAAAAATAGCTCATTATACGGGTGCTGGCTGGTGTTGGTGGCATAACAGGACAGCGGCGTTCTCTTAACCTTATCTGTCACTAAGGCCGAGTGATTAACTAGACAGCTGCCCCTCTGTGAGTGAGTGAGTGAGTGAGTGTGTGTGCGATTGTGTTTGTTTCCTTGCCACTGTCCCTCTGTCTCTAGCGTTTGTCTCTCACAGCATTTGTCCAGCCTCTTCCTACTTTTCTAACTCCACTGAAGTTTGACCGAATGTTATCTTCAGTTGCAACATATTCGCTCCGGGCTCAGGGGCGACCCCAGAGTCTCTCCGAGACACGGCCGCAAATCCAGATAGAGGAACCTCTCTCTAAATTTAACCCTGATCTCAACCGTTTTCCTGTGTGTGTGTGTCCTGTTAGCCTCCTGTCATGTGAGTGAGGACAGCCTGTCATTGTATTCGGTGATTGGCGAGCTGATGCGTGGGGAAAATCATGTGAGCATGAGGATCAACGCAACTCATATCGAAGCGCTTAACTGTACTTGGCGGGAGCAGCGGCGTACTGAACCCTTCACTGACTGCCGTGCACTTGTCTTTATATTTGGGGGAAAGACTTCATCCACCTTTTTAAGAGTGGTGTAAATATTCATGGTGTAATCGTACGTAATCAGGAAGTAAGGGAATATTGCCTTTTTGGGAAAAACAAATCTGAATCTTAAAATATTACTGTAAATTATGAATTTTTATCTTATTGGAAACACTGGCCGGGGTTTATTATCGATCAAGTCTCGATGACATCATTGGGTGTGAGCACAGATTATCTCAGAATGAAATCAGCTTGTAGATCAAATGTAAAGCTATGATTACGCCTCACTGACCCTCTGGCCGCCCCTCTGTAACTACGAGGAGATAAAGTGACCGGATAAACAGAAACTCTTCTGAAAGGTCAAATGTCATGGATTCGTCCACTCACGTCGGGGTACTCTTTGACGGGCACGTAGAGCTTCTCCTGCAGCTGAGCGACGGGGCCGACAGCTTCGGGAAGCTCCTCCATGTCCCGCCCGTTGAACATGCCACCGTTCACTGTGTCGTTGTACATGTCCTTGCGTACCCTGCCGATTTCTGGGAGACAGAGACAGAAAGAGGGAGCAAAGTTTAACCCAAGGCGTCCGTGAAAGTGTCGAGGAGCAACCGCAAGTGTCACGTTTCTTCAGACCGTCTATTTCTTAGAACGATGAGTCACGGTCACCAGGATTACGGGAGGCTCGGAGTGTGACAGCAGACAGACAATTAAGACCGACAGACAGACAGGCAGGGACACAGTCACAAGCATTCTGCACCACAATGTAGTATCTAACCACTGACTGCTTTGCAATCAGGCCTCCTCTATTGCTGACAATTTCTGTCTTTCTATTTCTTTCTCCAACTGTGTTTAACACACACACACACACACACACACGTTGCTCCCCATTTCACTCTGTAAATAACACAAGGAAAAACAGTTGGTCAACAACCACAAAAATCGAATTTTTTTAAAAGCGAGAAGGCTTATTTACACACCATTTTCTTGATGATAAATCTTCTGGTGTATAAAGTTTTTCCAGAGTTTTTGACATCTTCAAATGAATGATATAAACCACAGAAAAGCTGCAAAATGACTTAAACGATCAAGTTCTTGTCTTAGGTTTGGCGCAGAAGCACCAACATAAATGAGACTGTATGTTTGTCTGCCTGTCTGCTTGTTTACTGTCGTTTCAATGGCCGACGTTAGCCTTTGATGCCTTTGTAATGACACGCTAGCACAATAATAACTGACTACTGCACTACACAAATATATGCAACACATACACACAGACACCCGGCTTGAACTCTCACACACACACACACACACACACACACACACACACATTGCAGAATAACTGCCTCGAGGCACAAATATCATCTGACCTAAGCAGGCTGACAGGCATGTCTCCCCGCTCTGAGAGTGATAAATCTGACCATAATAACTACAGTAGGATCCTATAATTAAAGCCACAGCTACAGCGACAATGATGATCCTCTAATAACCCACTCTGACCTGTTACAGACCAAAAGTGACAATTAAAAGAAGAAACACACACACACACACACACACACAAGCAAATCTGCACAGCCAAGCAGGGCTTTTGTCACACTTCAGCTAAAACAGGGAGGAAATTGAGAAGTGAAAGAAGAACAAGAGAGTCGAAGGAAATAGAGATAAGGGGGGCTGGGGCTGTAGCAGGCCTTATCTTAACACTTCAACCTGTCATTGGATTATATATCGACCGGACTGTTTCCGAATATGCCACAAACATGCACCCTGACAGTATGTGTGACTGGCAGGCTTTCTTATTACCCGGCACACACTTTGTTGGTGCTGTGCCCTTGTCCACATTACTCAGGCAGGAGATACAGCCAGGCTGAAAAAAAACGAGCGCGGTACAATGCCTTTCATTCTAACCGAGGGTGTGCCATTATCGTGGCTGAGGGATGAATGTGCCCGGCTGTCAGTCTTCTACATGAACACGACCAGAGATGTGAGGTTGACCCATGTGTCAGGCTGCAGAGGCTGTCTGGTATAAGAACAACCTTGCTGCGTCATGAGACATGTCACAGAGCACAAAGTCAGGACCTCTGTCATCCTGATGTGCAACAACAGCAGCAACCACAGGCCTCGGGAACTGACGTTAAAAAAAAAAAGTGTACACTTAAAAAATAAGATGCCACTTTTAAACTTTTTTTTTTTTTTTTTTTGCAACAATGCCAGTCTTCTGTCGTTATTTCTGAAGTGCTCGCAAGAATCGTAAGATATCAACAAGTGAAGTGCATTGATAAGTTGTACAGACAGCGTGTACGCAGCCTCAAATCAAATATTTGACACAGTGACACGCTCTCGTTCCTGCTCAGGGATGGGCTGCATCATTCACGTAAGCCTGCGCATTCGGTCACTGGACTAACAACTGTCTGTTTGTTCCCATCACCAACTCTGTGTGTGTGTGTGTGTGTGTGTGTGTGTGTGTGTGTGTGTGCTGCTCTCAACAAAATTAAAATGTGACTTGAGGTAAAACAAACATCCAATTCACGCGCTCATTTTTAATTTACAACCACATCTCTATGAAGGAATTCAGCGTCAAGCAACATAAATACAACGTGGGTTAATAATTCATCATTAGAATATCTCAGTGTTTGATGGGATGACATTTGTTTGACAAGTGCTTAGAGTCTTCAGTGAAGGGGGTTAAAACACCCGAACTGAAGCCGAGTTACCTTCATCCAGCAGCCGCTCCAGATGCGTAAAGATGCCGCTGAAGTTGGGCAGGGAGCTCATCACCTTCCTGTCGTTCATCAGCTGCATCAGGTAGTCCGGGTTGGACTTGGGTCTCTCCTTCACCTCTGTCTCTCCGACCATGGCTTTAGCTTCTACGATAAAGTGACCTAGCTGACGTTAGTGGAGAAACTTGTGGGGAAATTCACCCAAAACACACACACGCACACGCGCGCTCCGACACAAGCGATGCGAGGACCCCAGGGGTTTCCACCGGCTTCTCTGTTAGCTGATCAAATTCAAATATCAGCTCCGGTTAAACCGACTGTCCTTCGGTTAACGTTTCGTCTGCGTGCCCTTCTTTTCTCTCCCCCCCCCCCCCCCCCTGTGTCCAACTCTCTCCAGAGTTTGAAAAAGTTCCTTTTTGGAGTGGAGTTTGGCTCTTTTTTGAGACTTCAGGCGACACTTCAAAGGACTCCACGCACTAAAAGAAACAATCGCCCATCAACTGGCCACGACTGCTCCGCTAGTGTCCGCCCGGTGTGTCGGTATTCTGCAGCGGGTATCGACTCCCTATCATATGATTACAGTACAGCAGCAGCACGAGTGGGATGTCAAGAGCGCGCCGCGCGTCGCCGCTATCTCAGGGGAGGAGGCTCGTGCTCGTCCCCACAGAGCCCCCGCCTCTCTCTCGCGCGCGCACAGGCACGCACACACATACACACACACACACACACACACACACACACACACACACCTTACACCCACAGTACAACAATATAACAGCTCCACATATGTATTCACACCTGTTACTGTCCATCACTTGTCCTGTGAAGTGTGTGTGTGTGTGTGTGTGTGTGTGTGTGTGTGTGTGTGTGTGTGTGTGTGTGTGTGTGTGTGTGTGTGTGTGTGTGTGTGTTTCCAGGTGCCCTCATGTACTGAACATCAATTTTGACGTATTTGTACTTGAGCACTTACATCCATTTCATGCAACTTTAGCCTCTACTTCTGATACAAAAGAAGCAAATATGACTATCCTCTACTTGGGTAAAAGTACAAATACAACAATTTGGAAATACAAGTTAAAGTCCTGTATTCAAAATCCTGCACAAGTAAAAAATGATCATCAGCAAATTATATCAAAAGTAAAAGTATTGGTTCTGCTGACAAATTATATTGGATGTGGTTGTATATTACACTATTTGATTGTTGATATTGATGCATCAATGTAGCAGCAAATTGTTGCAGCTGGTCAAGGTGGCGCTAGTTTAACTTTAGTTCGATAGTTTAGTTCGGGGTCGGGCCCCTCCAAAGGGTCACTCGATAAATCTGAGGGGTCGTGATATGACTAGTGGGAGAGGAAATAATACATTTGTGTGGATTTATTCCTGATTTGTGCTTCTATTCTGAAGTATTGCATATGTTTACCGATTTGGGCCTCCAAAAATAATTAAAATGCAACCCTCTGAGAAGTTTCAGGAGGGAATGTCTCTATGGTGTCATAAATATCTAAACAAGCGATCAGGAACCACTGGTTTAATCTTATATTTTACTGACTTCAGCATTAAATAGCTTGTACTTGTGATGAAGTATTTTTTGACACTTTGACTGAACAACCCCCCCCCCCCCTGTTCACACCCTCCACTTTCAGGACGTTTGTCAAGGATCCTGAAATAATAAGAAGGTGCGATGTGTGAGTTGGTGCTCTCTGGGTGGCTGGAAGAGAAACGTTATTGCTGAAGGAACAGATAGGTGCTAGTGGCTAAACTTAACTCACTGTAAATCACACGCATGTGCACACACACACACACACACACACACACAGAAGCGAGACAACATGTGTGCCCATGCATGCCTTGACTTAAGCCTTTTGTCAGGCGCTGCTGGCCTCCCACCTGGTCTCTCTCCTCTGTCCACTGTTATACACAAAGTATGGTTTTGCCTGGTTTAAACTTACGATGGAGACTGGGTGGGATGCAGTTTGTGTGCGTGTGTGTGTGTGTGTGTGTGTGTGTGTGTGTGTGAGCGAGAGGGAGAGAGCAGCAGGAATTGTAACAGGGTAGCCGCAGTGTCGGTAATGGCTGGTCAGCTGGTATGGCGAGTATTCAGGGAGGGGGCAGTGCATTGTCCTCTCATAACTCCAACAATGCCCCTCTGAGCATGGCCACACATCTACCAGTCACGGGCCTCTCTCTCTCTCTCTGCCTCTGCCTCTGCTTTTCTTTCTGTCTGCCATATTTATTCAGCCCATAGTGAAGTTTGGAGTGAGATGTGATACGTAGTACCGTCCCTGACCTTTTGGCTGAAAGGACAAGATCAACTAAATATGAGAGCACATGTCAACATGAAGACGTCACACCTGTTCTACATCACATTAAATCATCGATAAATGCCTCAAATGGTGCATGTATCCCTCACTGCAGCTCCTTTATGCATATTTATTTGCTCACTTCATTTTCTTTTGTCACATTCTGAATACAAAGCAATCTATATCTCTTTATTCTGAAACGGCTGATCATTTATTGATTGGTTGACTGACTGATTTTGATAATTGATTCATGTTTGAGTTCTTTGTCACATAAAAAATTCCAAATACTCTCTGGTTTTAGCTTCTCAAGTGTGAGGATTTGTTGTTTTTCTCTCTACTTTTTTGCTTTAAATCATTATCAATTAAATATGTTTTGGACTGTTAGAAGGACAAAACAAGTACCGGTAATATGAATATTATTACTGGGTTCTGGACACTTGTGATTGTCATTTTTAGAGCTGTAAGGATTATTCGTTTGACAGAAAATAATTGGCAGCAACAAATTTGACAATCAATTCATTATTTTCAGTAACTTATCAAGCAAAAATGCTCTGTTGAATTGAATATTTTGGGATTTTGGAGTGTTGGTCGGGCAAAAGAAGACATCTAAAGATGTCACTCTGGATTCGAGCAGAACTGAACATGTTTGGAAACATGTGGTGGTCATTTTTTCACTCATTTGTTACATTTTATACAATAAACAATTAATTGAATAATCATGAAAGTGATCAACAAATCAGAATGTGATGACAATAATATTTGTATCCAGCCTGAATCCATTTTGTTTTCTCGACTATATTTGGAGGGTTCTGCTGCAGTAAGAGAGGAACTCTCATCATCAGTACCAGAAGAAATGGGTCTTATTAAGGCGTTCACTTCATTACACATAAAGGGACTACATTTCAATTGGCTCATATGCGTTTCTTTTTAATTATAATCAAGTCAAAGTTAAACATTTTCTTGATCTTTAATGTTTTGCAGCAGTGGGGAGGCCACTCCTGTTACATTATCATTGATGGAAAGACACCCTCTTGTGGACTTTGAATGTAACTGAAACCTTTCACAGTGGGAAGCCCAAAGAGTTCATGCATGCCAGCAAATTTGGCAACAACAAAGACGAAGTTTGGAAGACATTCGGAGTCAAAATAAATCACACCCAAAGACCAGTTTAAAAGTCGAACAAAGCAGTGGGAGTGTTGGTGAGATCACAAATCAGACTGTCGGAGAGAAGAAAGTGAATCAGCTGGAAACCTAACTACATGTGAGAACACTGTAAGAGCTCCTTAACGGATTAGTCAGTATTGTTTTTTGTATCTCTCTTTATTACCTGCAGTCACCAACAGAGAGCAGCAGAATACAGAAGACACTCCGGATGCTGTCTGCAGCTTGTTTGTGTCTCTTACAGGACAGTGAACAGATGCTGGCTCTGTGGGAGAAAGCTTCAGTCTTTTTTTGTGAGTATGAATTGTTTGGAAAGAACATCGAAAGCAAGGTTTCATTTGGTGAAATATGTATTATAAAGGGAGTTTAGTTTTAGCTTCAAGTGCATTCGTATCAAACAAAAGTAGCGCTGTTTAGATGCTGTTTAAAAGTAACGAGTAAAGAACAAGTTTGAGTTTGAGCGAACTCTATTTCCATTTTTCTGCTACTTTATACATCTACTCCACTACATATTAGAAGAAAACATTATACCTTATCATCCAATTTGATTAAAAATACAAAATATCATTAAGAAACTCATTTGGATGGCTAAAAGCCCATGATAAGCATTTTTATCAAAGCAACACACAATTACAACACCAACCAACTAAATGAGCACACAGCAAAAACAGCGAATGCACGGCAGTGGTGCTAGCGATGTTTTGCTTCTTCATGCTACCTGCGCAAACTATATGTCATTAAAGTTGAGACAACGTAGATTCCGACTGTATAAGTCTTATCACTCGCACTTGAACTAGCAGCCGAAGAATTGAAAGACGTAACCATAAATCGTGTCTTACCTCTGGTGAACAAAAGTTGTATTCGAGGGGATATCAACGCTTTCTGGATAATTGTTTAGCTGATTCAAGCCGTCTGCATTCAGTTGCATGGCATGGAGGAGCATGGACTGCCTTTGTCCAGTATCGAACAGCCTATCCTCAGCCTTGCAAGTGAAATCACGGTCTATGTCGCCATCTGGTGGATGAATCGTTGTACTGCACTCATCCATAAGGCATAGGCCTTCAGCCCTGAGCTGGTCTAATAGACTAATAGGTTATGGTTTCATCTAAGAAGCAAACTAAAAATATTTGGCTGGTCATTGGATGAACCATCTTTTAATCAGTTGGGAGAAAAGCGTTTTCATGCCAGTCTTAATGGAGAAATACTCTCTAGTTCTGATGCTATTGCAGTTACGCTGACCTCTTTAAGAGGCGCCATTGTTATTTTAAACTGACAGTTATGCATCACACCAACACATAAGCCACGCCCGCAGCTGCCAGTGGCCCCTTACAGGACGCTGATTAGTTATTAGTTAGTTATTGCTGATTGGTCTGATCGCTGGCTGAACAGACACAAACGCATGACTTGAAGCCTGACAAGATGGAATTATTTTATTATTATTAACTGATTCATTAATTATTACCTCTCTGCGTCACTTTATTAGCATCAGGTAAGATTCAGATGTGATATGGTTTGCTCGAGGTTTTGGGCAGCAACTGCATCACTCCGAAGGGATATTCATTATAAAAGTGTAAACTGTTGTTAGACGGGAATTAAATCTTAAATTTATTCTGTTCCATCTTCATTTACTCTGACCCAATAACATACTGAAATGTACACCTCTGCAACAATCTCTTGTGTTTTACCTTCTTTACAATACTAAGACTATACAAATAGACCTTGTAGTTGCAGAGATACACTTACTTCATTTTGGGAATGCCATTTCCGAGCAGGGGCCTGCGCCAGAGGCCTGCGGGTTGAAGAGTAAATGATCTGAATACTGATTAACACTGCTCAACACTTTGAGCTGATATTTAATATATCTCGGGATATATTTCAACGTTTTTCTTGGTAAACTATTTACTCAAGTACTATAACTATAAAATGTTGTACTTTTCACTCGACTGTATTTATTTGATAATGATACGACTATTTACTTTGCATTAAATTAAAAGATGTTGAACAAAAAACACGATGATGCATTGTTGAATCTATCATTGTTGACTCTACTGATGTAAAATATTTAAAATAGTCACAGTGAAAATACTTGTGCACTTTTAATCAAGTGAGATTTTTAATGCAGGACTTTCACTTTACTTATCTGATTTCTTCTTCCACCACCGTTTGTACATTTCTCTTGTGTAAAGTACCTCAAGTGAATCCTCATTTGTCTCAAAATCAGCCTTGTTAATCCCTCTCAGATCGTTACTTTCTCTTGTTTGTCCTTCTATCTTCGTCTTTGTGTGTCTCCGTGACGCCAGTCCTGCAGCAGGACATCACCTGCTCACCTGGCCGAGGGGCTCATGCTAATCTAAAGCCGATTAGGCCTCTTATCTACTCAGTGCTGGTTATGTGCTTTGGTCCAACAAAAATGCCGTGCAGAGTTGGCCTCTTTACTTTTCCTGCTGACTCTCCACAGCCCATTATTTTAGAGCTGATTTAAGGCACACAAATATCAAGTTGTGCATGAAATCAATACATTTTCACAAGAAAAGTCACTCGCAAACACATGCCCAGGCTCTATTTTGTTGGTGAAAGCATCTGGTGTTAACCCCCCCCCCCTCCCACCCCTTCTTTACATTGGACATGTGAAGAATCATCCAATGTCCATGTGGAAGCAGTAATGCCATAATTGCCCTCATCCTGTCGCCTAAATCAGGAACCCTGCGGCACACACAGCATGCCTCGCCTCCTGATCGCAGGTCTGTGACTCAAGGTCGAGGCAACACAACGTAGTTATTTCACCATCAAACCACATCTCTAAAATTCTTTATTCGTTTTTACAATCAGCATAATCTCTTCTTCCACAAAGACACACAAAGACAAAAAATTTTATGGAAAACAAAAACAAATTGACATGGATTTAAATAAAATACTTTGCTTAATTACATTATATTTCTTTAAAAAAAGTGAAACTTTGTCATCCTTTCTACACTATGTACAAAGACAGCAACCCAGTGTTGGAATATACACATGTGTGTCAATATACAGACACTGAAGGGAAACACCAAAGATGATCTGAGATGACAGTACAGAGGTCAGGAGCCAAGATTTAGCTGCCAATTTCAGTCATCCACAGGTTTGGAGTTGTCCCTGCCTCTCTACGGGGCTCAAATCCACGTTCCCATGCCTCACTCTCCGACCATGCGCCGCAACATTCATGCATAATTCATATCGAGTCATTCAATCCATAATTTGACTCCATCTCAGGAGCTTATCCAGTCCTCGTTGTGGACAAAGGTGGACTGGAGTATAAAAAAGAGCTGCGTGGAGAGTTTAATTTGTTTGCTTTGTCTATGAACGGTATCAGCTACAAGTCAAAGTACTATAGACCGGTCAACAAAAATAAAACTGTGTTTTTTGTGCTGTAAGTATCATCTTCCATGGGAGGGGGGGTTGCATAGCAACCACCATCCCCGCCAAACTATCCGACAAACAACACAACGGGAAAAAAATGACATCTTTACTTGTGATTGCCAAGCACCTGACATTTATCAACACATATCACATTTACTTGAATTATAATCTTTTTTTTTTTAAAGATCCAAACCCCACCGAGTGTTGGGAACCAAAACAATCTCTTCAAAAGTATGCTGTGAAGCAAAGACGAGACGGATGTGTTTGGTTGGGGAAAAACCCGAAATGACGAACCATAACTTAACTCACCCTACACATGATCTCTCGCTGTGTGCGAATATACAGCTTATAATTAATTATGCAAGGAGTCCATTTGAAAGGAGTCCATTCACAGCTGAACATGTGTGTGTGTCTACATAATAAGAGTTGGAAGAGAAATGTAGTGATCTCACACGTCCCCTTCCTCTCCTCTTCAGGTGGGAGTGATGTCAGTTTTGTTGCAGAATCCATGAATCCATAAATCAAGAACAAAATCAGTTGAAAGGGATAGGTGTGCAAAAACATTTGTACTGAATATTAATATTCTTGAATTAAATCTTCACACTAAATTTCGCCTCTATCTTGAGAAATGTTAAGACCCAATTTATTGGAGATAAGACTTAGCTGAATTTCAGGAGCAGGACCACACCTCAGCCACTCGCCCACTTCCGGCCACACTCCTATAACTACCTACCCACTCTAAGCCTCGGCACACTCGCGTTTTATGCACCCCACCCTCGCTTATTATTTCTTCACTGTGCAGAAGGTTCTTCTGTGTTCACTTTCATCAACTGGCAGAGGGAAGTTTCTCTGAGGTCACTTTAAGTCAGAGTTTAAAAGCACGGTTCGCCCTGATATCAGCCCAGATTGCTTTTATGTGAGGTAGTTTTGGAGATATTGGCCACAGACATGTCTCTCAAACACAGATGGGAGTTTATGGCAATAGTTTGGAAGCTTGGACCAATATGTGACGTACACACGAGTGATGAGGAAACTGGAAACCTCCAGCACATACACACTGATACATCTTTTATTTTGTTAAGTATCCAGCATGTATGTGTCCAGCAGTCAAACTTTTGATGTTATCATGAAAATATTTGCATATTCAAAAAGGTAATTGACATTTTTTTTAAATATAAAAAGCACATAAATAAGCAGTATATTCCTATTTGTCTTAAAACATCCCCTTGAAGTGTCACATTTTAGGGGCTGTCTATTCCACTGTGTGAGACGGTCCTGGATGGTTCCATAGGAGAGCTCAGGGAAGTGTTTTTGAACAGAGGTAAGGAAGTTAACCAAAAAAATGTAGTATTAGATAATATAATAATATCTATAAAAAATGTTTTTTTAATTCTTAGCTTAGAACTCTGAGTTTAAAGTCAGCAGAATAATCTCAGATAAACTTTGCTCTTTACTCGCGAGGCGCTAATCCTCTTCCATACACCTTTGTGTCGCTTGCCGAAAAAAGTGTTTTTAAACTGTGTTTTTTTCGAAGTTACAAGAGAAAAGACGAACTGATTGGTTTGTTGGATGATAAACCTCCCCACCTCTAAAGTGCAGTGGGATTATCTCCTACACAACCCTAAGTGATGGTGTATGTACTCTACTGACACTTAACATGATGGAGTAAACATTATTCTCCAACTGAACAGTTTGATGTGGGGTCGAAACTAATTTCACGTTTGCATCTCTGGCCCTGACCTCCAGCATCGTGACCAGCACCACCAGGACTCCGATGGTGTTCATCATGCCTCCGTAGTAGGACAGCATCGCGTAGCGGCAGCCGCGCTTCCACACGTTGAGCTCCTCCGTGTAGTGGTCGTAGCTGTAGTATGCAGAGTTGTTGGTCATCTGGAGCTGGATGCAGGGTCTGGGGGAGCTGAACGGGACTCCGTCCATCAGATACTGGCCGTCCACGTTGCTGCCAATGCGGCTAAGAGGACGACGCGGAGTGTCACGTTAATGTCACGTTATGATGGGTTGGAGGTGAAAGTGAGACGAGATCAATGGTCAGGAACTATATTTGTGCCTGAACTATCACTATGGCTTATGCTAAAACAACTGTAAGGTTTGATGGTTATTGTTGCCGAGCTTTGTGCTTTTCATCTTTTCAGTTACTTAATACAATCAAATTGAACCAAATTCAAGAAATAAAGTGTTTCTTCAAGTGTTTCCTCAACGATAGGCAATTACCCAGCTCTCTCAAAGAGGCTAAACATAGATCAAACCTTTTAAGCTGCACACAGGTGGCATTACTGCAGACTGATGAAGTGGTTTGTATTGATTTTATTGTGTTAGTGCTTCATTTGTACTCCTTTTTTGTTGTGTTTCTGAAGAACCACTCCAGTATTAATCAAGCGTCATTGATTAATACTGATCCATCTCTATCACACGGTCCTACAGGTCACACAAACTCAATACATGGGAAATCAATACTTCATGGGATTGACCCAAATCAGGTCACCTGTGATAGATTGATGGTAGTAGGTCAATGGAAAGACGTGTATGATTGGATTACTAACACCGGAGAGGGTCAGATATGGATCAGTGATTTCTGGAAACGACAACACCTGATCACCCAAAATCATGTCCCGGATAGCTTTGGTCAATACGACAGAACAAACCACTACACTATGTGGGAGAAGTTCTGGATATGAATCACGACGTTATGAATTAGAAAGATGGCTGTACTGATATTTAAGGATATTTAAGGAAGGATTAAAAAAACTTTGCCTCTTTGGAACTTTAAAATGAGCCATAAATAAAGGTCTTTTCCATGACTACTGTCCTGTAATGGCATCGCATGAGTTTTTGCCAGTCATCTCCATATGTTACAGCCCAGTATTATTGTAATCAGACACACATTGTTTACACTCGTTTTAAAATCCCAGGTACAAATACTTTTCTTGTGCAGCGCTGTCTGTCCCTGGCATGTTGCCAGGTCTTCTGCTGATTGGACAGGACACTGATTCTTGAAGGACATGGACGCTGTAATCCTTGAGATTAAACACTACCTACGTGCCAACGCTCAAAATGGTCCTCTCCACGTATTGTCCTCTCAAAATGAACAGGTACTTGTTGTGTGGATATGAGCAGGTTGTCACAAAGAGGCCTCGTATGACTGGACTGGAACAATGCACTTATAATCCTGCTGGTGCCTTATTGACCTTGTGGACCTTTTCTGGTCCTAATCACCTCCTCAAGTCCCTCCTCGACTTTATCCATAAAACTGCAGAGTAACCTCTTCCGCCCTTGCAGCCCCGAGGCTGTCACCCTTTCTGTGACGATAATCCTTAGTGGAGGAAAGTGAATAATACACCTGCCCTGACTTTCCTTCACCTCAAATCCACTTCCACTGAACTTAAACAATTTAGAGACAACCCCTAAAAGGACCCCACCTCATCAGCCTCCACCTTGAAACCTCAATGGCAACCTCTTCACCGTCACCTCACACATTCATCTCTATAAGGTTTTTAAGAGGAATTTAGTTTGGATTTCTTGTCACTTACTCTTTGACTTCCTTCGCGCTGAAGTCCAGGTAGCGGTTGCTAACCCACTGAATCTCAAACCAATCTCTGTAGTTGTCATTTCCGCAGCAACGAAACTCTATCTGCATCAGGTCCAGGGTCCTCTTCATGTAGCAGCGTCCCGGCGTGTCCGTGTCCTTGTAGTACTTCATGCCGTTCTTCAGCCCCTCGGCCAGGGTGAACTGCAGAGGGATCCTCATTGTGAAGCACAGCAGGGCCGTCAACAGCAGCAGGGCGTTGAACCCCACGCAGCAAAACAAAAAGTCCTTCAACATGGGCTTCCACTTTACAAACTTGCTAGGGTCCAGTGAGTCGTAGCAGACTTTGCCTCCAAAGGCGTTGATGCCGCAGGCCACTAGACCCATGAATATGAGCAGGTTGGGCAGGAAGTGGCGCTCGTTGTTGTCCATAAGTTCTGAGCGCTTCCGCAGCTCGATCTTAAAGAACAGGCCCATGCTGAAGACCAGCACGCCGGCCATTACGGCGAACCAGTACATGAACCAGACCGTCTGGGCGAGCTTCACTCGCTTCTTCAGGTCAAACTTGATCAACATCAACGCCATTGTTCAACCTGAGATTTGTGCTCGCCCGTGAAGATGAGTCGACTGACAATCTAGAACGGCAGGAGCTCCGAGATGTTCCTGTTTCCCGGTCTCTTTGCTGTCAGAGTCTCCTCTGGCTGGTCCAATGGGACAGGAGAGTCAGCTCAGCCTGCGATCCATCCCACAGCAAGAACAACAGAGATAAAGAACCCAGGAGGACCCGGGGAGCAGCGCAGGAGTGTTCTTTCTTGAAAACTATCTCCTCTCCCATTGTGACAGAAACTTCAAATTACAAACGGCTTTATTTCCCAAAACTTGTACCGTTTTTTTGTCTTCCTTAACAAACAGGTGAGGCTAATCGTGATGTTCCGTTCTCCAGGAGAGGCGGAGGATTGCCGAGGATCCTCACGATTAAACTCAAAGTTGCAGTACGTCATGCTAAGTCCCTGTAAGCGGCCTGATCCAATTTGCAGAAATCCCTCGACACAAGATGAGCCTGATCGTAAGCCGCTGCCAGGGGCCATAATTGGTTTGAGCCTTCATGTGGCCACGGTCGCCTTGATCGAACGCACCAGGAGCTCTCATGGCATCAGCTGAAGTTTGACAAAGACCATGGGAATGATAGTGGAGCTAATTATGAAACATACTCATTCACAGGTTCACCGTGGAGCAACTCAAGCCCCAGTAGCCCACTCACAGAAACAAAAGAGCTTTCAGGCTCACACTTCAACCCGACTGAATGTGTGATTCATTTATTTAGAACTACATTAAAAAAAAGCACAACACTGAGACACATCGGATGGACAACACAGACAGACGCTCACACGTCAATAAACACACACACACGTCAATAAATACGGGCATAAGATAGATGTGGAAAATGTCGTCTTAGAAATGCATTTAAGTGCTTTAAACGATTGTCTTATTGTCACTTGTTATCTTGGCAGTTAGAATCAAGTTGGAACAGTTCACTCTCATGGTGGACGGACATGAGAGCTGCAGCGTCGCTTACTGCAACATCGAGTCTGAAGAGTTGTTGTTCCTGGCTTATTCTAGTGTTAGTATTGAATGCATGGCTCCCTCTTTCATATCTTTTAAATGATGTTTGTTGAGGTCTATCCTGAGTTACTTACAGTCAACACTTTCCCCTCTCTTGTACATTTTACTACGACGCCTTTAGACTTTAAGAACCAACCGTTGTCTCCAGTTAACACTTCACAAACTAAATCAGCTTATAGCTGCATTGCATCACTGTTACTGCGTCCCATTACTGTTTTCTAAATGTCATGTGACAGGCTTGCTCTGTCTTTGTCTTATGTTGACTTTTAATTGTAAATAAATCTAAAACAATTGTTAAGATATTTGTTCTAGCGAGCTAATATTTTTTTTTTTTAGCAGTTATGAGCAGTATACACTTTTAATAAATGTTTTAACACACCATACTGTAGTTTTATGAAGATATGATATTCATATTATTTGTCTCCTTTTACAACTGTTTGACAATACTGTAGTTCTTTATCCGTCTATACAGCAGCCTCTACTTACGAGTGACTACAGGAATTAGTTACAAATCCATCAATTAACATTTCGTTGCTCTCTGTATAAGTGCCACTCAGGGTCGGTGGTTGCCAGCAGCATAAAGGCATCATTTCAGCAAAGGGATCATTATCTGTTCTTTATTCAAGTCAGTTTGCTCAAATCCACTTCAATGGAGACCGATTCTCTACCATTGTGTGAGAGTGCTTCGTAGATGTTATGCTAAAATTATTTGAATGGTCCTTTTAATGATACTGTATTTATTATACGATAGATTTGAGGGGATTTGATGTCGGAAAAGTAGTTATACATTTAAAGGTGCTTTGTAACACTCACAATGACTCACATTTCTTTCTTTTCATAGTTCATAGTTCCCGACAGTCACTAATAGCCCATTCATTGACAATTCACTACGGGGAAATCTGTAAGAAAGGATCAGCAGGAGGGGAACAGTTTGAAGAAGAAAAAAAAAGAAGCTGGAGTACTGCCAACTTTTCAGGTGCGTTTTTATATATTTAGCCTACCCTCATTCATATAAATGGGGTGGACACAATAATAGAAACACCCGTCAGTATAATGCAATAGAAATAAAGAGCAGAAAAAACCCTGCAGTCTTCAAAATGACTGGAAATAGCATCAAAACCTTTACATGTTTTGGCTAAGTGTTCCGAATAAAACGTAACTTTACAGTTGGAAATGATTTATTTTGCAATTTATTGTTACTTATTGGCTGAGATATATAACCACGCCAATATATCCGCAACAAACTAATATCAGATGGGCTTTACCAGAAATCCTGCTAACATATCTAATAATATTTAATTAGCACATATAAATAGTTATTATAGGCAGTGTGTAGCATTTAGGGGGATCTATTTGGAGAAATGGAATGTAACATTAATCATGAATTAAAAGTATTAATTATTTAATATTAAGTATGTTTTCTTCAGTGTATCCTCACCTGAAAATGAGAATAGTTGTAATAAATTGAGCCATTTGTACCTAAAGGAGAAGGTTCTCTTCACAGAGCTGGCCACCATGTTTCTACAGGAGCCCAGAAGGGACAAACCAAACACATCGTAGTTCTCTTACACACTTGGCAGACGGGAGAAGTTTCACTTGGTTAAATGAAATGTTGGCGAAATGATGCAGAATCCCACAGGCTGCACCTTTAAATCGAATGTTAGAGATTCAAGTCTTCTTTCACTGCTATTCTTAGGAGTTTTGCATTTCGCTCTCGTTTGTCACACAGAAGAACACAAGCCTTCAACACTCAAAAGCAGTTTAATCTTGTGTGGATGCACAACAGGATATTTTTTATATCTTAGTGCAACTTTAACAGACATCAGCAGCATAAATAAACTGATCAGCAACTGATCTTTGTGAAATGACATGAAAACCCTTATTTGTATGAAGGCTGAACAACGTTATGATGGTTTGACTGACATGTTACTGAGAAAAATAACACGGTTTTAAAAGTTCATTCTAGGGGTCCCAGGTGGTTTTCCTGTCAGCTTCTGGAATGACAGTCCAGTTGGGGGAATGTGTTCCTGCAGCGAGCCAGTTGAAGTCATCCACCTGGCTCCAGTTGTTTCGGTCCCGGTCCAAACCAGACACATCAAAGTCCTCCTCCAGGGTGGGATAAGACCAGGAGAACGGGGCGAAGCTCACCCCATGGCAGTCCTCTATGATGGCTCGGCTGGTGACGTGCAGGTATACCCTCGTGTCGGTGGTGTTGTGGGTACGAAGCTGCTGGCAGGGCATGGCCAGAGTGCTGTTTGTGCAGTGGTCAATGAACACTGAACTGGACACGGGTCCACACAGGATCTCACAGCTGTCGATGTGTTTCAGGTGCAGTGTGCTGGGGGAACCGAACAGGCGGACCTTGCAGTTAGACAGGTGAGTCAACAGCACGTCTCGTTTCTGGATCTCCTCAGCCGTCTTCGTCAGACACACATTGTCCAAGTCGGAGAAGCTGCACTGCACAGACTCTGCAGCTCCATCCACTTTGTTGCCACCAGAATCTGCAGGTGTGTCGGCCTCAGGTGAAGGAGCATCGGTCACTTTGTCCGTTGCTTTGGTGCGAGCTCCAAAGGTGAACTTCTTCCTGGGCTGAGCCTCCTCTCTGATCTCCACGATGGAGGACTGGAGCTTCTGCAGAGCGGCCTGGCCTCGTCGCAGCTCGTACTGCGTCAGAAACAACATGCTGTCGTTGAGAAACTTCTGCAGCTGGAGCGTTTTGGCCGTCGCCTCCTCCAGCCTCGGAGTCACCACGGCCCGGTCGGCTCCGGAGCAGCTGGACAGCAGCTCCTCGATGGACGCCCGCTCGGTGTTGAAGGAGCTGGAGAAGTACTCGCCCTTTTCCTCCGCGACAGACTTGCTCTCTTTGGCTTCCTTCCTCCGCTCCGCTTCCTCTGCCCTCGCCTGGTGCCGCTTCTGAAGCCGCTCTTGGATCTTTTCTGCGCCGCTTTCGCCCGCAAACCCACCGGGTTCCCGGCTAACTTCATGCGTCGCATCCATGTTGTCGCACTGTCAGTTGTTGCGGAAGTGTTACGTCAGGCTTTCTTCTTCGTGACTATGGCGAGACAAGTTTAAAGGCGCTTACCGCCACCTAGTGTAGCGGCAATGTCATGGCAAGTAAACCACCTGGGCAGTGATCGCAAATTATTATTAAAAATCAAACAAAACCTACAATATATTTAGATTTGAGTAAGCTACCTTCAACCCCGCAAAGTAAAAAAAAAGAAGATGTAAATGTAATTGTTGAGGCACCTGTCTTAAATTACACGTAATATTAAGAAAAGTACAATCAAATGCATTGTCAACTCCCTATAATATAAAATATTTTAAATCATCAAAATTGCCAGTAGGCTGAAGCAGGCTTGTTTATGTGCATACATGACCAGGTAGCAGCATATTTACAGGTGTTATATGAAGTACAGCACATTGAATTGCTCTTCTGGATCTAAATATTTCGAGTGTGTGGAATCCAAGCAGTTTATTCGATGAGGCCAGATACTCTGATTGTATTTTAAATTTTAGAATATGTAGCTAATATTTATTTTTTGTGTAATACATGCAACAAGTAGACATACATCACAACTTACATTTACTGTAACAGCAGATGCACTGCAGTCTTTGTTGTTATTGTGATCTTTTAATGTTAACTTTTAGTGATTTTTTTTACATATTTTGTGTGAAGTGCAAAGCTATTTTTGGATATACATTTTGTTTTTTAAATGTTTTTCTTTCCTGGTTTCGTGTACATCTGGACAAGTGTGTTTGTTGATTTAAATGAAATAAAAATAAATTCCTAAACCTGCCCGCCCTCACAAAAAAATAGAAATCAACTTTTCCCTTCATCCTTGACATGCACTCGATGAACTTTATAAGCTCTATCTCTTTTTTATTCTAGTTTAAACCTGCAATTGTATTTATCACAGTATTAAATTGTCACATTTCATATTTATTTACAATATTGGGATATTTATATACAGTGTGTGGTGGCATAACACTGGGAGGAATATACAAAATATATTAATATCATTTAAAAAGTAGGCTAATGTCAGTGTGATGCATTAACCTTTAATTATGTCCGTGTACAATATATGTGGATCAGTAGGTAACTAAATACAGTAACTATAATCATACCTGAGGAAACGTCAAGGTGTGGCATACACCAGAGGCCCGCCCTCTACCGTTGATAATGATTAGGTCTAATAACATTTATCTACTGTTCATTAGGGCAGAGAAACATCTTATTATGAACGAAATTAACGTAAAAAAATATGCGTTTAACAATGGCTTGTGTTTGTTTCTATAACTCTTATTAATATTTAGCGACTCCTATGCTACCGCTGTGGACTGATGATTTGGGTCGCCTTGTTCTGTGCACTACCCCAACAACCCGTGCGGTGATGGCGAGGAAACCCCGTTGACAAGGCACTGCTTTTTCATGACGGTGAGTTTCCCTTTGAGTGTATTATAATTTTGTGATAAAAATTTCAAGGAAAAAACACACACAACCTCCTTCCTCCCTTCCTTCAGGGAGGGAAGAGAGTTTTGAGCGGAGAGAAAAATCTATCCGAGACAGAACAGGGACAGTGAGAAAAAATATATGAGTGGGAGAGGGAGAAGGAGGAGGAGGAGAAGGAGGGGGGGGAGCAAATTAAAAGTTGCCAAATGGAGATATTGGGTTTCAAGAGGAGTGAGACAGGAGTAAAGGGTTTGCCTCTTTGAGTCGTCTTTATGTTGTGCTAATCGGGATAACTATGTATGGCTCGACACGGGTTTAGTCCTCTGGCACTTTCGATGAAATCCACCCGACGTTTTCCAAAATAGGCGTCGTCGACACCGCGGCTAGCTAACCAGAACAGGCCGGTTGTTTGTCGGTAAAAACAAAATTGTTGCGGAGCGTCCAGGTTTCGTGGAGCTACCCGACCAGAAATACGGAGCTGCGACAGAAGCCCCCGATTGAAACGCGTCCGGTTCCGTTGTATCGATATACTAAATGTGACGTTTTTTCATGCTGGCAGTTGAGCCGCATGGAGGACAAATGAAAGCGTCCCCAACAGAGAAAGAAAGAGCACGTCAGCGACGACCAGCCGGGCGTTTTTGTGCTGCTTCAATGCGATTATCATACTGTCCGTTCAGTCTATTTTGGGATATTACAACTTAGGAGCTGTAAGTTAGCTGGTTTACTTAAACCAAACGGCGGAGACTAACCGTAGCTTGGTCTGCGTCGAAGCACGCATGCTAGGACGGATTTTGAGCTAAAACTTAAACAAACTGTTAAAATTGAACGGGAAGGGTGTCTGAATTTTGACAACCCCGAACACAAATGGGCGATACATCTTCAAATCCAGTGTTTTGGAGCTACTTTAAACGCCATTTTTTCCTGTCCGCATAGGCACTTAAGCCCTGTCGTCTTTATGGAAATCTACGTTTTAATTTTAGTAACGTTCGTAGCTTGTTGTTGTTGGGATGACCCTTGGATTATTGAGAGAACAGACTATTGGTCGTATTTTACATAAACAGTCCACATATATAGCGTAGCTTACAGACATATACTTTTTGCGTGAATAAAATGTAACTGTTAATAGTTTGGTTTCCGTTCTTTGTTTGGAAAGGTCGACATTGCTTCCTCTCACATTTCGTTGCATTGTTTCTAATGTTTGCTGTACTAAAGCGCCTCACTGCCTTTGGTAGCATAATCATCCCATTTTACGAGAAAATGAAGTCCATTCAGTGTGGCTATTAAATAAACGACACTATCCTGTAATAAAACGACCGTTTGGCAGGTTTCCCGGCACGTTTAAATCGTAGTGTGGTTAGTTTACAGAGCCTATTTTGTTCTGAAGCCATGTCGTTCTTTGTTCTCTCTGAAACCAAAGATGGACGCTGAACGTGGCTCTGTTGTAAAGACAGCCTATGGCAGGGTAACAGCCATTTTGTAGCATTGCAGCTGTAATGTTTTACTCAGGAACACAGCCTGCATTTCCCCACGACTTCTTCAAAGTACAACAGAACCTAGGAATCAAACACCATTTATTTAAATGCTGGATTAATGACCACATGAATTGATATAGCTACATCCCCTGTGTTCTCCACATTGCTCAAACACAACAAATTACATTAAAACAGACAAAAATAATTGGACAGACATCCAAACACTCGTTACCCCATTTCTCTGCTGGATCAAATGAGTGAACGTGGGTTTTGTCCCCTCTTTGTATAATGTAGCATCAATGTAGCTGCATACCTTTGCTGGCTGACACAACATAAAGCCAACACCTCGTTCAATGTAGCAACTCAAACAAACCGTGGCACAAATGCAGCAGGGTGGAGTTATTTACACTCTAATGGCCATTTTCAGTCTGTGTAGACAACCAATGTGTGACAGCAGAGGAGTGTAATGGGTGGGAGTTTGTCTGTAGGAGGGGATGAAGGCCATCCTGCCCTTCACTTACATACAGATCTCCCACAGCACTGAATAACACACAGTCTGTCCCCCTTCCTCCTCTCCACACACCCATCTCTTTCTTTATCTCACATCCTAAACACTCCCACACACCCCTGCCTTGTCACACAGTTTTAATTATGTCATATTACTAAATGCAGTTTCTCACTCTGCAGCCCAGGAAACAAAGGGTGTTAAATGACTGAACCCATGCTTCCTGCTGGAAAATCTGTGAGTGAGATGCTCTGACTACTCCTACGAATCAATTACAGCTCATACTCTGCTACTTCAGAATAAAAACAAGTGATTCATTGAGGTTTATTGTCATGATTAATGAAGCCAATGAACCACAGCAGCCACCTCCTCACCTGCTGAATTGTGCCCCCCCCCCATATTCTTTCAGGTGTCATGGATGATGAGGATGATCGTCATCTTCTGGATATTTTAGGGTAAAAATAACTATAAAACTTTCTTTACACTACGGAAATATCATCACTTTATGAATGTATGCACCTACATTTGTCTTCAACCAGCAACTCTTGTGTTGCCACATATTATTTTGCATGCGTCCATACGTTTTAATTGATAAATAGTTATTTAACCACAGTTCCTCTTTCAAATCAAAGCCATGGGAACCTGTGAACTTTTCATTTTATATATATATATATATATATATTTTGTCCCATTCACCAGTCTTTTTTTCAACTCACACACAAGTGAAAAGACATTCATGTTATGTTAAACTCTCTTCTTTACCCCTTTTCAGAGATGTGGATGCGTTGAATGACTATCTCCATGGCAGCAACAGCAAGTCTGTGAGTGACTCTTTCAGAGTGTATTCACAGTCATTCTCTGCCAAGTTTGTCCGAGTAGTTACTTCACTTCAATGCGTTAAGAATCTGCTGATTGTCTGTTAAAAGTCTGTTTTGTTTTTCTGCAGATTGAGGAGGACGATGTGAATAACGCAGCTTTTGGGTCGGATGCATCATTCTTTTCCAGTGACACGGTGAGTGTGATTGTTCCTTTGATCCAACAACACACTTTGCACACAAAGTACATGATGAAAAAGATATTATACAAAGTTTAGGGGAATAGTTTGCTTCTTTTGTACAGGCTATAAAGAGACCTACGAGGAATATATATGCAGTGCACATGCAAATAGTTTCCCACTTCCTGCTCATTTCCTCTAAATGCCTCATTCAGGTCGGCTCAAACTCTGGCCTCAAGGATGGCTCTTCTACAATGGGGGAATTCGGCGACGATTCAACAGGGGCCGGCCTCCAGCTCTCCAGCAGCCTTTCATTTATCGAGGATGATTTGGGGTCCGGGGACTGCCCCGGAGGGGTGGATCTCGGGGGAGAGGACCAGCCCTTTGACATCCTACAGAAGTCTCTCATGGAGGCCGACATCACGGAGCAGACATTGGCCCAGGAGGCCTTGCTGGACTCCCAGCCCGCTCCCACTCTGGTGCAGGCTCCCGTCCCCTTCCCCTCCCAGCTGGTCTCTGGGGGTTATGGGGGGGGTGTGGGTGTGGTAACCACTGCGACAGCTGCGTTCCCCTCGGGCCAGTTCCTGCAAGGGGTCTCCCAGCTGCCCAACGGCTCCGCCCAGCACATCCAGGTGTTGGGGTCCTTCGGGGCGGGTGCTGGCGTGATGACTCTGAGCAGCTTGGAGAGAACCCCTCAGCTTGTGCTGAGGCCGGGGGTGCCTGTAGCCGCAACAGGGGGGCAAGTGTTTGCTCCGACCCAAGGGCAGCTCGGCCAAGTGGGCTTACCTTTCAAAAACATCCCCCTTCAAAACATCATCATCCAGAGAGGCCCGGGAGGGACCCAGACTCTCGTCAGACCTATCCAACCCAAACCCCTCCAACCCGGGGCTCAGACTGTCTACAGCCTCGGTCTCCAGCCCACTGCCACCACCATGGCTAACGTAGTTAACGCTAACGCCGCTTCCCCCGGGGGGCAGTACACGGCCAACGGCTCCATAGTCGAGCAGCAACAAGCACATGCCCAGACAAATATACCACCGGGACAGTTCTTGCTCCACAACGGCCCCGCTGACCCCAACTCCAACGCCCTGATCACCAGTCAGAACGCGGTGCAGCTCGTTGCAGGGCAGAACTTCACGGCGCCGCAGGGGGGGCAGCTCATTTTGAATCAGGGAGTAGTCAGCAGGAGTCAGGTCGGAGGGGCTGTCGCTCAAACATGGACCGGAGTTTCTTGTGCGAACGCCGCCCCCGTTCAGACGTCGTGCGCTCCCGGCCGCCTGACTCTGGTGGGCCCAGCGGCGGCGGGGATCGCCGGTCAAGGCCAAGTGTCGGCTAGCCCCGTTCAGCGCCTCCTAGTGACTCAAACTCAGAATTGCACTTCTCTGTCTCCTTTAGCTGGTACTGTGACGCAGGAGCAAGACTACAGACAGGTACAGCCTCACGTCCCCGATGGTGTTTCACTTGTATTCTCTTCCCTGAAAACTTTCAGTCTGACTGACATCACTTTCACTTAAACGTTTTCAGAATTCTTCATCTCCTGCCCTCCACCAGGCGCAGCTCAGCAGCATACATGGTATTAAGGGCCGATCATATTTGTCAATGTATTTCAATGTGGTCTGCAGCACTTGAGGAGGCTGACTTGTTTGTTTGATCTCTTTTAGCCATGACAACCATGACTCAAGATTCAAAGCTCAACTCTCAGGTAACTCATCCTGCAGCCTATTTGTTTTGCACTCATGTATATGCTGTATGTAGATAGAGATGATATCGATGGCTTTATTCTGTACATTTTCTCTTCATAGGTCAGTGCTCAGAAGAGACCTGCCCTTCCGCCACTTACAAGAGGAGAAATGTGAGTTGTTTTGACTTCGATGTATTTTGCATCTGTCAAATGTTGTCATGTGAGCTCGTCATTCAGCCATTGAAGGAGCTTGTCTTTTCCCTGTCATCTCTACAGGATTTTACTACAGTTGAGGAAGGATCATGCTGGAGTTCAGACCCTAGATCAGCGTCGATTCAATTCAATCGACGACGCGCTGCAGAGACTCCTCCCGTACCACGTGTTCCAGGGGGCTCCACCCAGCCAGGAGGAGTTCTCACAGGGTACAGAGTTTAATAGATTCACCTGTGAATCTGCTGGAAACTACAGCTTTAGCGTGGTTGTGCATGTATTTGCAGAATTGAAGTAGCTGCATCTAAAGAGGTTTTTTTTTTGCCACAGTGGATGAAGAATTTGAGGTGGTTGCAACCCAAGTGCTGATGAGGACCCATGTCATGGTGAACAAATACAGACGGCTGCTAATGGTGGAAGCTGAGGTAGACACACGCATGAGCAGAGACTGGAGCACACAGGTGTTTCATGTTATGACATGCAAAAGGCTAACGGGTTCCCTCTCTGTGCCCTGCAGCGTTCCAGTCCGTCATCAGAAATGGTGATGATTGACAGGACCTTCAACCAAGAGGAGCGCAGCAACCTGACACATGACAAACGCATGATACTAGTGGATCCAGGTAAAAGAAGAAGAAGCAAGAATAAAGCCAAAGTTTTTCCCACAGAGAGGTTCTATTTAACTCTTCTTCTGTTTTACAGACGCCTTCTTCGAAGACTTCTGCTGCGGGATGAAATCCAAACTTTCCCAAGATCCCGCCCCCTCTCAGTCGTCGTCCAGCTGTAGCTGGAATCAGTCGGACAGAGGCTCTGCGGAGCCGCCGTACAGGACAGACTCCCAGCCCGGGTATGGAGACCCGGGAGGGGGTGGAGCTGTAGGACCAGGTGCCACAGAAAGACTCCACCCTCCGCTCTTAGAAAACAAGAGCGTCCTGGAACTGAAGAGATCCCAGCAACACTACGGGCCCAGCAGCGACAGCAACAGCAGCCCCCTCGCTGCCAACAGTGACCCCCAAGGTAACCCCTCACCCTTTGCAGCAAAAGGACAGACCAACCACCAGGTGTCTCACCACCCGACCCAGCCCCAGTACCCCGCTCAGCTCACCTCACCCCCTCACGGGGACACAGACTCTGCTCTAGAGGCGGCAGTCAACAGCATCTTGGAATGTTAAGACTGATATCATCCCTCGTTTTGACTTCTTTTGTGTGCGTGTGAACGTTTTGTTCACACCCCAGTCCCTGTGTGAAGAGAGGTTAACTCTTCTTTCAGGTCTATTATCTTTGTGACACCATCTCCGGCCATGTAGCATGTGTTCAGTTTTTATTTTAGGTATGAAGTAGGAGTCAGAGACTCAGGTGAATGCAAGCCACTCAAGATTACCGATAAAGATCCGGGAATGTGTGCAATGCGATGTGCTCACAGATGGAATAAGTTCTTGTTTTTGTTTACTTTAACATTATTTTAAAGGGGAAGGGTCTGTCAATTTTAATAGCTTGAATATAAGAGTCCCTCTCTTCACAAACGCACCATTAATCTTCTGTGCCAGTTGATTTCCCTTTTTACCGATGCAGAAAAACAGGGACGAGGAGGACGGGACAAAAATGACAAATCTGTGCCTAACTTTAGGTTTTTATTTTGAAGTGTTTACATGAAGGAGCTTTATTCAACAGCATCCATCGACTCGGTTTCTTCCTGCATTACAAACATGCACACACACACATGCTTTAGTACATGTTACGTAGACTCATGGTTCGGAGGTGTAGATTTCAGTGGAGACATATTCACATTGACGAATTGCACTAAACGTACTGTTGCTTATTTCAGGAACTATATGAATACGTGGCTCTCGCTGATCCCCGGTGTGCGCTCGGCTAAAACACAATGAATATTTGGAACAGAACCAAAATCTATTCGCCTGCTTTCAGCCGCCGGCAACAAGGCGGACCTCTAAATCACACGAGCGACCCGTCAAACTGGTCACACAGACGTATATATAGTAGTGTTACTGTACTCAGCAATGCTTCTTTTCTTGTGCTCAAGTCACATTTTCTTTGGCATTTTTTCTTTTGTACCTTAAAGGTATGCGAGCCCCGACACAGACACAGGACAGATACTCGATCTCAACCACTTTCTATCATTTCACCGTGTTTGTGTCAAGGGGAGCTTAGTCCTCAGATTGAGGAAGTTATGTTCCAGTATGTTTTACTATTTTTAGAATTTTTATTTCCTCAATTTTTATTTAATTTTTTAGAAATGACATTAAAAAAGATGACTGATTTTGTTTGTTGTGATGTGTTCCCCGGCTTTGTGACTAAGACAACATTGTTGTTGATTCTAGGTACGTTGGTCTGCCTTCTGCATATCGATCAAATCCAGCTATTGTGACATGTCGATCAGTGTGTGTGTGTGTGTTAGTCTGCACACACACACACACACACACACACTGGGCTGTGACTGTGTTCCCATCTCGTCCTGTTGTTTGGTTGCCAAACTTCTAACTTCATTCCCAAGAGTTCGCTCAGTCCCCCCGGGATGTTTTTCTCACTTTCATTCTGTTTCTTTTCAAGCGTTTCCCACATTTCTCTTTCTCTATCTCTTCACACTCAGCAGCGCAACCAAAACTCAAACTAGGAGAGAGCGTGGCCTCGTCCAGAATCGCCGTCAGATCTTTTGATCTCAAGTCTTTGTGCTGGTGAAAACAGCTCTGTAGTGTCTCCTCTGAAGCTCCCACTGTGAAGAGTTTTCATTTAGTTTTAAAAGCACAAACTTAGTGATATTTCATCATGATAAAGAATGAATCCGAAATATTGGACATGTAATTTGGTTCCTGGTAGGGCCTTTTTGCAAATCTACAGAAATCTGCACTATGGTTTTAAGCAAGAAAGGGGCACGGGACCAAAGCTTCGGATAAATGTGTTCAATGCTCTCAGGTTGATTCTGGATCGTGTCACCTTTCTCCTACAATCGTCTGTGAAATATGCTCGCCAATAGGCGACAGGAGCAGACTGAAGGCCTTTTACATGGGTTGATGGAGAACACGTCTTGTCTTTTTTTCTTTCTTTTAATGCCAGTGGCCATCGCAGCCTGTATCTCTGTCTCAACCCATCTAGACCTCTTATATCTTCCAGTACACTCTGACATGCAAGGGTCATGAGAGTTCTTTTATTTGCTCCTTCAAGTTGTTGCTGCAAGACGTTGTGCCTCTATAGCACTTAAATCCACGAGGAAGTCAGTTGAGGAGTTGCACAAAGTAGGGCTGTGTTGGGTGCTGGGGACACGTCGTGTTGTCCGGATGCATGTCAGCGTGTGAGGCCAGGAACATCCTGTGCTTTTTCTCCCCCGTCTCCAGTTCAGAAATGTTTTTGCTGCCTACATTTTCACTCTTGATTTGTGTCGTTTGTTGTTTTGTACAAAAATGAAAAGTGAAACACAAAATATTTATAATTTTTGTATGGAGAAAAAAGAATGTAACAAAAAACAAGGAAATGGAAATTATTTTTTATTGTGTGGTCTAAGAAGAGGCATCAAGAAAACCTGTTACAAAAAAAAAAAAAGTAATTTCTTCATTTGTAGCTAATGTGTGTTCACTACAGCAGCAAGGAGAGTCAACAATAAATTAATTTTGAATACGATAAACTGGTCCAGTCCAGATGAGAACCTCCTTCAGCGGCCCTCCATTATTATTCTGTGAGTGTTCACTTACTGGCACCGACGGACTGAGCATGCACAATAACATCATGTGACAGGGGAAGCATTCGCAAAAAGAAAAACTGATTTGAAACCCACAGATACGATCTTCTGACGGATACTGACGTTCGGGTATTTAGATTTTCATGTTCCTCTACATCTGGGCTGCCAGAGTAAAGCTTTTAATCAAGTTAAAACATCTCTTGGTTTCCTTTAATCCTCTCATTGACCCCGGAACCAAAGCCTCTGCACAAAGGGGCTAAGAAAACTATGCATAGCAAACATTTGACTGCACAGCCCATTTAGTTTTGGTGACACAACAGTGACACCTAGTGGAGCCTAGTGGGGAATCACATGACAGGCCACTGATGAGCCCAATACAACTATTTCTGTTCTGTTCTGGACATTTTCCCTTCTCAAACTGAAATAAGATACAAAGCTAACTCGGTTAACATCTGAGGTAAACATAGATAAGTGAATAAATAATAATAAAAAGGTAATTTATACAAGCCACAGTGCAGTGTCCACAGATGTCCCCTGCAGGTGCAAATCAGTTGAGAGTGAAACTTGTTGAAGGAATAGTTCAACATTGTGGGAAAATTTCTGATTCACTTTCTGGTGAAGAGTTAAACAAGATGATAGATACCATACTCTCATCTGTCCATAATATAAAGCTACATCCTAGCTTAGCTTAGCATAAAGACGGGAAACAAGCGAGTCTAAAAGCCTACTTTTTGTATGGAATGAACAAATAAGATATGAAGTGCTGAACAAACATGCTGGTAGATGGATTTTAACAGAGCAAGGCTAGCTGTTTCCAGTCTTTATGCTAAGCTAACCAGCTGCAGCTTCATATTGAGGTTGTAGAAGAAAACAAGAGTGGGTCTGACAGGGAGAGCTACCATGTTGACAAGTATCAACATAAATCCTGTGGAATGTTTGGATTCATTATATATTGTATGAAGAGAATCTGCGCCTTTAAGGGCTGAAGCCTCCCTCTGTCACAGCTGCTGTTTCCTCATACACAGTCACGCTTGTCCGAACATCTTCCCTTGACATTAATGGTACTTCCTCCAGCGATCACGCTCTAGAAAAAAAAAGAAGAAAAAACAACCACAGACATGCTCAGTTATCTCCGTAGCTCACACCATGGAGCAAACATGAGAGTAATCCACACACTTACTGATATGAGGGTAACTCCAGATGTAGCCGAGGACACAGTAGCCTGCTAACAACATGCCCAGTCCACCTGCACCACCTTTCTTCACATCAATATACCTCTTGTAATACCACTGCCAGCCTGGTGGAAGCACAGAAGATGGGATTGAATACACATGTTAAGCTTCCTACATGACTAAATATGAAACAGGAATAGTTCAACATCATTTTCTGCCGAGAATTAGATGTTAGCCGGTTAGCTTACACAAACATTGGGCCTCGTGGTGTGTTTTCTGAGTTACACATATATTTGTATGTGTGTGTGTGAGATGAGTGTGTTGTTCACCTCTTTGCACCATTTCCACCACATCTCTTGGGCGGTTGGGGGTTTTGCAGGCCAGCCACTCGGGCAGCTCCCTCAGTCTCACCTGTCCAAGACTCCGCTGTGTCAGAGCACCTATAATTATCAGCACCCATGAAGAACCAGTGACACAGATAAATACACACTCAAAACACACCCTCTTTGTTATTAAGTAAACAAGACGTAGAATCTGGCACGAAAGACACATTTCAGTCCGTACAAAGAAACGTTCTGTTTTTTACCATCAAATACTGACCTGTAGTTCCTTTATCAGCAGTGTTTTGTTCCCTGACCTCGAGCTGCGACTTCAACCCATCACCGGCTCTCATTGTCTCCCCCCTCGCTGCCGGCAGAGTGCTGGAGAACTTAGCGAGTGACGGTGATATTGTGAGGAGTCCGGTCAACTTCAGCCCGTCGTTCACGGCGACGGTGCGTAGACGAGGCGAGGCTTTGCTCACTTGAGACGATAGCTGGCCAGGAAGGAGCGGAGCTGCAGGGGGGGTTAGTTCAGGCTGGTGCAGAGGGATTACGGATGCTTGTTTGGACATCAGACTGATTTTGCTGCTTAGATCGTCAGTAGTTTCCATCTGGCTCAGGATGCTCGGCCTGCCGGACTGACGGGGGCCGTTAGCTCGGCCTAACGTGGCTTGAACATCCTGGAGGGTAATCCGGGCCCGGTGGCCGCTTCCTGATTTCAAGAACATCTTATTCACAGCTTCCCCGTCGTCCTCCACCCAGAAGTTGTCTCTCGCACTACTTTCATGGACTTTGCAGTCCAGCGGGCTGGAGGTATCTGTGGTTGTGGGAAGGGATTGTGCAGCCTTCTTCGTCTTTGATGCCTTCTTTTTGGAGGCAGCTTTGGGTTTGGCGTCTGTGGACAGAAAGGCAGGGAGGGCGTCATCTTTTACCGAGTCTGGATCAGTTCTGGTCCCAGCTGTGGTCCTGGAGCTTGGAGGATCTGCCACAAATGGAGCTGAACCTGAAGGCAGGTCGTCTGAGGCGGACCTGCTTCCCTCCAGTGATACCTTAGAAACCTGTTCGGACTTTGCAGCTTCTATCAAAGCACGGAGACTCTGCTTTTTGGGCTTGGAGATGGAGGGAGACGGCGGCAGCGACGGGGAGGAGGTGAGGGAAACGGTGACAGAGGAGGGAACGACGGCTGTCTTGATTAGTTCGGACGGCTTCTGTTTCGTCTTCTTCGTTGATGGTGGAAGTGAAGCAGAATCCAGGGACGACGACTGTGTTGCTGCTGCTGATACCACAGACTTCTTCTTCGACGGTGGACTTGATGTTACCGACAACGCCTGTGTGGACTTTGCCGTTAGTTCGCTGAAGGCTGCGAGCAGTTGAGAAGACGGCGACGTCTGATTCCCCGTGACATCGTGTATCGTTGGAGGCGTTTTGGTGCTCGCTGCTGCTTTGCAATGCGGCAGGTGACTCTTCAACCTTTTGTACGTTTTCCCGCAGAATGGGCAAACCTCTGAGGGGGCAACAGAGAGTGTGGTTAAAACAAGCACAGTGTGGCAGTGTAGTCAATATTTACAGTTAATAACACAAACGATTAATCTGCTGATCATTTTCTTGATTAATCAATTGTTTCTGGCCATAAAACGTTATAAAATGCCAGTGGTGATGTATTTAAATTGCCTGTTTTGTCTAAAACTCGAAGCTATTCAGTTTACTATTTTACACACAACACAAAAAAAGCACCAAAACTGCACATTTTCAGAAGCTGGAAACAGAAAATGGTTCAAAAGCTAAAATGATCAACATAGTAGTTTATTCATTTTCTAATCATCGGAAGAAATACTCAGACCGTAAGTAAAAATCCTGCATTCAAAATGTTACTTAAATAACAGTACAAAAGTAGTTGCACCAAAATATGAATGTACTTAAGGTTAGTTTGCAGTAAAAATACTGCTATAGAACAGAACATGGAAATATTCAAGTACTTCAAAATTGTCCTTAAGTACAGTACTTAAGTATGCATAACTTAAGATGCTATAAAATAATACTAAATATCGACCTATAGCTGATTAAAAGTACACGTAGTGTCTCTTATTCATTGCATGGTGCATATGTTCTTTACTTTGTGGGCTGACCATATCATTGAAGGAAAATAACTCACAATAGAGCCCACTCTACTTCATTCTACTGTATTTAATCGCTCAGCAGTACAGCGAGTCCCAATACAAACATGAAATATTAACTGTAGTCATAGGGCACGTGGTGTCGCTCGTGAAGGACAAATAAACCCTAATTGGGATACTTACCAGAGCTCATTTTTGCACGCGGCTGTAAAAACAGTCAATCAGGTTGAAGCATTTTCCAAAAAGTTAGAACAGGAAAGTTGTAACTGCGTCAAACAACGTAACGTGACATACATTATCACATTAATGCACAGTGGTTTGAACTTTCAACCAGTTTAGCAGACGCATGTTCACATGTTTTGATATAACGTTAACTGTTGCTGTCACGTGGAAGGACCCTTCAGGTGTCGCGTCAGAAGCCTGGATGTAAATAGCTGAACAAATATCGCGAAATTAGCTTTTAAGTATTGCTCTATAATTTAGCAACGGACTTTAAAACTGTAATCATAAGTGCTGGGTTATAACGGGCCTGTCTAGTAGAGTGTGACAGTTACTTGTATACATGTTTCATCATGTTGTAGTGACCGTTCAGTGGGTGTGGTGCGTCGACTGAGTTGAGATGATTCGCTGCTGCCTACTTCCGGTTTCACGTAAATCCCCGAGCGAAGCTTTATTTTTGTGAATGTAGTCGGTCAAAATCCCCACTAGAGCCTTTAATATAGTGGTGTTGACGATAATATTTGGTAGAACAAGACCTTTAATAACAAAAAGGATTTTGGCCGGTCTAAAAGACAGAAAATATCTGAGCTGAATTTACTCCTGGCCTTCCTCAGCAAATGGAGTTGCTCAGTTGCCCCCAAGTTTTATGAAGGAGTATTAAGGTTAAGTAGGCCAGGAAACATGCTTAACTTACTTGAAAGTACTTTGTATGTACAATACAAAGAAATATTTGTTAAAGAAACAGATTTCAGAGAGGATCTAGTTCACACTCAAAGGCACCTCACATGCATTTGTTATATGAAATAACATTAATTTAAAACATATTATACCTTGTATAAGACTGCCAACATAATATAAATGATGTCCAAAGAACGTTTAGTTTCAGTGTACTTTTAATGTAGAAATACAAAACAATTGTTAATTTTGTAACATATCTCCTTGCGTTTTTTTGGGCCAATGTTAATCATGAAGAGGCAAAATACTCAAGATGTCAAATTAAGAAAAAGATAGTCTACTTTCATTAGAAAAGTGTATTTTATTGATAGGGTTAGAGTGGCATGAGACTTGGCACAGGAATGAATTTCAAGAAGGTGATGAAAACAATAAGACAACACATCCTAATCAAAAAAAGGTAATCTTCATTGGAAAAGCAGTGATTTGAAAAACAAAATAATCCATTTCTACAACCATTTACATATACGGAGATAAACCTGACTATTATTTACACGGCAACAGATTACAGTATGTACAAAGCCAAAACTAGAAGCAAATGGACGCTCACAGGAGCTTAATTTGGGAAGAGAATGTGAACAGTCACAAGAAAGCATGGGGTGATTTGGATTAGAAATACAGATTCAAACAGTGCCTGGGAATTGTCCTCTAAAAGAAAAAAATAATTGGCCCCCTAAAGAATACAGTCGCTCCAGTAGCTGATTCTTGTCTACATTGTTCTTTCAAGAAATTTAAAACGCCTTTTTTAAAAACTCCTAAATCGGTCAAGTTGGCGTATAAAACACAAACAAACCTTCAAGGGTTTTTCAGAGACGCCTGGAGTCACAGTTACAGTATATTCAGACAATCTAGAGCAAATCTCTCTTCGTCTACGAACAGACAGTCATCATTTCAGTCTGTCCCTTTACAAGGCATCTAATCAGAGATGGAAACAGAGAGAGAGAGAGAGGGGGATTCTGGGTCAAAGCCAGGAGGATCCAGTACCAAACACCACCCAGCTAACTGTACTGAGGCCTGGCCACCCAGACAAAGTTTAAACTATTCAGTTAGTTCACCAACGACGACTTCAGCATCGACGCTGGTTTTGATTCAACCCTGAGAAAACAGTGGACTGCATGTTCACTTGATGGCACGACTGCCTCATGCGCCATTCAAGGTCATTTTTGTCCTCTGAACTGCCAAAAAACAAAAAGGACAACTTGCATGGGAACTTGCATCTTAGCTATCTGTTGAAGGCTTTCATTCTATAGAGGCAACAGGCACAAATGCAGGATTTAAACAGTGATTAGGTCTACATAAGACATTATAGGTTCAGTCTTGTGGTTTGTGCCCTTTTCCCCTCAAGACAAGGTGCCAGTGCTGGAGCCATTTACCACATAAAATATTGAACTTTGTGAACGCTTTTTTTCCGCCATCAATGAACTGGTCCTTGTCCTGGCAAAAATGTCTCGAAGGCACGAGAAAAGGTGATGAGTGGGACGAGAAGAGGGAGGGACGGTGTTACGCGGGAACAAAACAACTGTGGGGGGGGGGGGGGGGGCTTAGAAACCACGTTCGCTAAGCAGCACTGGAGGGTGCAACAGAAATAGTGGAGTGATTCTTTTTTTTGGAACTAGATGAATTCAGTGCTTTGGACACAAACTGGCAAATCAACATTGATTACATTTTGACCCCCTTAACTCTTTTGCTTCCATGTTGTCTAGACATCGTCGTTCCTGTATCTGTTGCTTCGGCAGGTTGTGTATCTGGTTGAGAGACCATCTGCCCGGTTTGTAAAAGTTTCGCAGGTTTTCCGCAGACGAAGCAGAAGGGATCAGATGTTATCCAACATCTGAACCTCCCGCCCGTCTTTCTGTATAACCACAGACAGTCTGTTCCCCTACCAAACCCTTTAACAAACAAGAAGACCACTCTTCAAAAGAGGAGGGTAAAAACTAATATAAAAACGGCTGGAGAAGAATGCTGACGTCTAACGGATTCTTCTGAGGCTGGTCCTCTTCCCGAGTCCTCGTCAGGAGCGAGGGGGGGGGGGATGGTGGTCTGTCCCCGTTCAGGTCCTCTACTTTCACAGGTCGACAGGGGTCATTGGAGCATGAGCTGTTTGAGGTTGTCGTGGAGGATGGTGTCCTTGACGTCCCGGAACACCAGCCTGATGTTCTCCGTGTTGATGGCCGTGGTGAAGTGGTGGTACAGGGGCTTCTGGGTGGCGTCGCGCCTCTTGGCCCGGAAGCACTCCACCATGAACGCCTGGACGTCCGGCAGGTCGTGCTCCTGCCCGGTGTACTCGGGAAAGTAGTCCTTGAGCGGAACGCTCTTCACCTTCTCCTCCAGCAGGTCCGTCTTGTTGAGGAAGAGGATGATCGACACGTTGACGAAGACGCGGTTGTTGACGATGGTCTCGAAGATGTCGAGCGATTCGCGCAGCCGGTTGGTCTGCCTGTCCTCCATCAGCACCTGTTGAGGAGAACAGTACGGTGAGTACAATTACTACTGCGGAAATGTAACCACACAGATCTCTCAAAGTGCTAAAGGTTCTTTCTGGATCGACCTGATTGATTTTTATCACAAGTAATTGAGGTAATTTAGATTCAGTGTCGCAAACCAGAGGGCATTGGAAAGTCTTTTTTCCCAATTCTATACATTTTCCTGCTCAGTACACATCTTGGTCATAACTATGTAAGAACCAAACTTGAATAAAATCTATCAAAACACGTAGTTTAAGTTATAATATTTACATACAAATATACTATGGGTAATCCTTGTGTGGAAGGTGCATGTTTTTAAAAATAAAAAACAAATGTCCTGTGTGTATTTCTTACGTTTATCGGGACTAAATTATGACCCTAAAACTCAAGTACGCATCAAACTGTGAATTTGGGCAAAAGACGACAAAATATAATTAATCATACGGTTAAAAATATGGTATCATTGGGCACAAACTAATTGAGTTTTATTTGAAGGCAAACGTGCTGTGGCATGAATCACAACAGAATAAGAGCGCGTATGTAGACACAACAATGAGGACTTATCAAAAAGTCACCAAACATTATCTTTCAGAACAAACTGATTAACTTGATGCTTATCGGGCTGTCACAGGCTCGTGTGTACCAGAGGAAAAGAGACGGCGTGGTCACCTGGTCGTATTCGGAGGAGGACACGAGGAAGAGGATGGAGGTGACCGAGTCGAAGCACTCGAACCAGCGCCTCCGCTCCGACCGCTGCCCCCCCACGTCCACCATCTTGAACGGGACGTTCTTGATCTCAAAGTCGTACTCGTGGATGCCCTTGGTGGGTTTGCGAGCCAGCAGGATGTCCTGCTGAGTGGGAACATAGTCCTGGAGGGGAGACGGAGAAACACGGTGAACGACCATCGAACAGACTGAGCTGGTAGACCAAGAAGGAAAGACAACACGCCTACTTTAATATACTATATAGAAAGCTTGTTCTGCGTTGTATTAGTGGGCTTATGGAGGAGAACATGTTATCTTGTTTTCATCCAACATGGGGCCATCGTTAATATGATGTAGACTTTCTATCGAGGTCAAGGAAAGGCTCGAAAAGGGTTATAAGCAGATTATAACAATTTACTACACGTTTACATTGTAATGTAGTTTTAAGTAGATACACGTGATTATCAACAACTACAAGTCCTGTAGGCTCCAACAGTGGGCTGGTGTATAACTAATGGATGACAACATGGCCTTTCTTGTGGAGACGGAGTTCAATACTTCTGAGGCCTTTCCTCAAGGAGACGTGGTTCCAGCTAATAGGAGCGTCTTCGTCAGCACTGTCAACCATCCCGGTCGCTCGTTAAAATGGTCCAGACGTGTTGCAATAGCAACTTTAACATATACCGTACACGTCTGATTATAACAATCTGCGAGGGCAGAAACAAACTTACCGGATCGCCGAGCTTATCCAGATTATCCAAGAAATACTTCACTGACTCACCCTGCGACAGGACAGAGGAGGAATGTCCGTTAATTCCACACAATTTATTAGATTCAGTCATTTCAAAGTCTGCATGTTTGCTAACGGATAGTAGTGAATTCAACACAATGCATTAGTTGCTGTTGTAGCGGTCGGAAAATATGTCCCTTTAGCTACCACACACACACGGTTTGTTTTCACTTCCAAACCTGTGTGTGTGTGTTCGGCTGAGAGCTGAGTCGCTGAAGCAGGATGCAAAGTATTTGGTGTTGCAGAAGACACGTGTTCAGCAGTGTGTCTTTGATGTATACAGAAGTGTGGCTAGCTTCGCTCGTGCGCGTGTGTGTGGGGGGGATGTTTTTTTCTAGAACGTTCTGACGCTGTTCATGCACATTTAGTGCAAGCCCGGACATGAGGCCGTCGGGACTGAGACGCATTCCTTTATCTGTGTCCTGAACTCAACATAAACCAAAAACTGCAGACCAGATTTACCCCCTCCGCCATCTTTCCTGTGACCCAGTGTCTCCACTGTAAACACACCACACCCTTTATTGTTTGTTTTGCAAGTGTTTTGCATTAACGACAGTGAACAAAACAACCTTTGCTCTAAAATTCAAATTTGATCAGCAGTATTGTTAGTTTGGGCAGTATTTCTGGATTTTAACCCCCCCCTCCCCCTCCTCCACTGTAAACTCCTGTTCTCACTTTTGATCTTTTAAAAAACTAAACTGACCTGAAAATCCTGTGTGTGTGTGTGTGCATGTGGGGAGTGTAACATTACACAAGGGCGGAGTAGAATGGTGCGTCGCTAAAGCCAAAAGAAAGCCGAGCTACCTTTCTATGAAGCTAATTTTAAATTCTGGACACATTTTCTGTCAACGGCGGAGCAGCCGAGCTCGGACCTCCAGAGGACCGGGGGTTTGCAAACCGTCAAAAAAGCGACATGAGTAGAGCAACAACTATGAGCTCTATCTGTTCGTTATGAAGCACGAGTGTGCTGTGAAAACAAAAGTGAAACATAAAATGTCAGCGTGTCCTTTGAACTGTATTCTCTTGAAATGTTTAGAGGGGGGGGGGGGATTTCAAGAGCAACTCTGTGAACCTCGTTCTATGCAAAGCGAGAGGATCCGTGTGTGTGTGTAATGATAATAAACGAGAGACCCCGAGATGTGATTTGTGATGCAGATACTTAAAACACAATGGGTTGTATCTGCTGGCAGAAAAACTCATTACCGGTAGTCCTCGTAAACGAGAGCAGGGAATATTCAACAGCTCCCAACTGAACAACTCTTCAGATGCTGCTTTTGGGGTTTTATTGTTCTTGTTATTGTCTGAATGGGAGAGCTTGTATTTTGGGGAGACGATGCCTCTGGAAGCGCAAATACCAAATACCTCGATATCGATACTGTGTCGATATCGTAGGGTTGACTATTTGTGCTTTGAGATTTATGATAAATAAACATCATTCATGTGGATATAAAGGCTAAGTGGTTAACGGAAAATAACAGAAGAACAGTTCACAAAATGACAACACTCTACTGGAATAGAAGAAAGATGTATGTCATATTAGGATATCCAAAATCCAAGACGATATCTAGTCTCATATCACAATAGATATAGAATATTACTCCTTTCCTTTAAGTTTGCGATTTAATTCAAAATCAAGGATTTATACGCTACAAACGGCTACAGCTGCTAATCATTGATTAACCTGATAGATTATTTTTTTGGGGGATTAATAATCATTCAAAATCACAAACGATAACCAAAATAGTTCTACAGATTACTTGTTTGTTGAGGTTTCAGCCGTACAGTAATCTGTGTTAATCATACACAGACTGTAAATAAAATAAAAATATGAAAACTTGTTAACGCAACAGTAAAGTATTATCATTAAAGAATATGTATTCAATATTTCCTGATCAACACATAAAAAATTTAAATATCTCTTTCAGAAACAAACAACGATTCAAAGCTAAAAATAATGAAATAATAAAGTTTGTTCAAGCCGCTAAAATGAGATGACACCAACTTTAATATCTTTGAGTTTTGTATTGTTGACAAAACAAGCAATTTGAAGGTGATACTTTTTACACCAAAATATGATAAAATAATGGTTAGTTTCAGCCTCACATGCTCACAGATCGTATGTGTGCATGTGTCCTGGTACTTATGTAACTGGAGGTGTGACAATAACACTGAGTGGGAGAGTTAGAGCTCTGTTTGTGAGCATAAAGCTGTTTAACTACAGATCAACATTCCAGCTCTGATCACTCTTATTCCCCTTTTTCTGTCTGCACAACCAGCTGAGTGTGTGTGTGTGTGTGGGACACAAAACCAAACGCCATTGAGAACGGTTCAGCCTTATGCAACTGAAAGGGAAATGTAAATGTTCTGCTCGTGTCTCATTACTGAAAGCAAGCGTGTCCCCGACTGCTGGATAATGTAGAAAGTTCATCACATGACCGGACAGAAAATTAAACAAATGTAGTCGTTGCAGGTTGTGAAAGTGACACCAGGCATAAATGAGAGCACAGGAAGGTCTCAGTAAGGACATGCCAACGTACCGGCGACCACAGCTGTTATTCTGGGGTAAAATGTCAAGTGTGTTAAAAAGACGCCGAGACAGAAGGAGCGGGGAGAGGTGTAAACAGGAAGCTGAGTCAATCACATGTCTGACCGCTCACACAGAGACAGAGAGAGAGCGAGAGACCCAAGAATTGCATGGAGAAGAGAGGGAGGATGAATGAAGAAGAAAAACCCTGTTTCACTTTCTATTTCCACTGTCGTTCACTGGGACTTTTCTAAAAAAAAAAAAAAAAAGCCCAGAAAACTCTTCCTGATTTTGGTGCGAGAAAGAGTGGTGTGCAAAAAATCTGGGCCTAACTTTGTGTAGATCTGTGTCAATGCTACGTACCAGCTGAAACTCCCTACGACGGTCGTATGCGTTCTGTATGCCCGAGTCGTCCCACAGAGCTCTGATGGCGGGCAGGTACCGCAGGAAGACGGACATCTCCAGCTGCCCGCTGGCCATCTTGGCCGACCGGGTATCGATGGCCATCAGGCTGTCCCCGTGCTTCTGGTTGTCTGGCTCACCCCACGGGATGTGCAGCTTCTCCCGGGCGTCCACCAACACGCGGACACCTGGAGAGGAAGTGAAGACACCTCGATAAGAGAGAGAGGCCCACTCGAAGTGTGTTAAAGGAGGCCACATGTGAGTGAAACCTAAGGTGGAAGAGAGACTAGAAGGGCAGGTGAACTGCAATGGTGACCACGAATAACAGGTGTGCTACAAACCTGTTTGGTCTGAGAGGGATGTATGAATGAACGCAAAAAATATATTTCAGAGTATCACAACCACTAATAACCACATATCACTAATATTTATACAATTTTTTTCTTCTGTAATATTAATAATTGATCTTGATTGGACACAGTTACACCAACACATGATCTTGCAAATGGTGGAAATAAATACATTTGTGAGGCTTATAACAATCAATTTTTTTTTTTTGTCACAGAGGTATTAATGTAACTGCATGTTAAGGTGTTTTTGTTTACACTAAATTAAATATTATTAGAAGGTTGTCCAAGTTATTTTGAGTACATACAAAGAGTGGAAAAACAGGAACACCTTACAAGACACACTGGTGGGTTTACCTCCATTAGCTACATCCCTGTTAGCCGTTGAGTTTGAAACCAACGGCTATGATTCAAATTTAAACCGTTGAATATCTACCGGCTACGCGTCTATGAACTCTTTAAAAAGTGGAGATTTCAGTCGAGAAACGGTTCGTAAAGGGTGTGCCGACAGCAGATGTAGACTGTTTATGTACGTCCTCTCTCTCTCACAGCCCAGCGCTGCTAAACAGATGTGGAAACTTTCCCCATCCATTTTTTTAAGCGCCTTTCCGTCTTCTTATCTCAGCCCCTCTCGAGGCAGCGACGGTTATACCTTTGATAGCGTTGCTGTAAATCGTGGCTCTGAAGTCCTCTCGCGCTTGCTGGTCGAAGTCCTGGCCGTGGATGATCCGCATTTGTTTGAGGAAAGTCGACTTGCCGCTCTCGCCAGCGCCGAGCAGCAGGATCTTCACCAGCCGCTTCACGTACGTTTTCTCCCGGGAGAGACATCGGTCGATGTCCTTGGACTTTCGGAGCTGTTCCACCTCTCCGGTGTTCAGCAAGCAGACGGGTAGACAAACTTTTAGCACGGACCTGGTCGGCAGGAAATCCGCCATGTTCGCACAAACTTCATCGATGCTAATTTGATGCGCGTTCGCGGGGCGCGGGCACGAGACCAAGCCCCTTCCCTAAACTCAGGAAGTAGTGCTGCTGACTGTTTACCATCAATATTAAGTCGCTTTAAGCTTTGACTCACACAAACACTGCATTTTATTACACGCACACACATATAACTATTCGATGTTCACGTAGAAATACGTCAGGTGAAGTCTACATGTGTAGATATGTAATCTTAACGACGCTATCACACAATTTATGATTAAAACCTTAACTTTTATAAACTTGTTAAACTCAATTCAAACGCCTAATTTTTTGTTTCGCTGACAAAATAATCTATAACTTTGTTAAAACGCAAGACTTGACTTGATATCTGTACTGATGGTACCCTGTCGCCACCTGCTGGTTCAGTTTGGTAATTGCATACCTGCTAGAAAAGGACGCGCTCTGATTGGTTGATTCCCCTTTCTTTAGATATGCTGCCTTTACGTGCTGTTGGAAATATGAAAATATATACTTCAACGCACTTCAAAAAGGTCAATGAAATAGGAAATGTAGCCAGGATACCCCTCGATTTTCTATGAGTAGACCTTTGAGGAATCTCCGAGGGTACTGTCACAGAAAAGTTGTCAATATTTGTTGATAAAAGTGTTACACTTTTATTATTTTGGACTTTTCTCATAAATTTATGTCATTTATTGTTGTTTTGCATCTGCTTGGTTGTATTTTTAACAAAAAGCCCAATTCTCCTAAAACTAATTGAACTATAACGTTCACTTGAATGATGGAAAATGAGAACGTAACACCACAATTCAAATTTCCCACCCTCCAAGCAGGAGCTTATGGGGAACACTTGAAGGCAGCATCAGTGTCTGTCGTTGCACTTCCCTTCACGCATCCCCACACGACACAGGACTCTCAGGCGACACAGTGGCATTCCGTGTGTGTGTCTGTGAGGGAGTGATCATTAGACATGACTATTAGAAACACTCTCCACGACCATGGACAGAGGTATCGACCACGCATGGCTTGTATCAAGAAGGTAGGCTATCCTTTTACATCAGAGATGATGATCACCGGGCTGCTCAGGCTGGACTATACCTGCAGACGCACTTATAGACCAGTCACTTAGATGAATTCTCCAATATTGCTTGGGCTGTGGTAGTCTGCTGTATCTCCATAAACACAGGCTGTATTGGCATTTGTCCTATAAAAAACTGCACTAATCTCTACAGGTCCTCAGAGGAATCCTGGTTTCTTTATGCTTTTAGCGTATAGATTTATTTAGGTTTTTGCAAAGCAACAAAGCCCACAGATATAATTTGGGATACAGAATGCAACAAAGCAGACAACAAATATACCATGTTTCAATTATGCATGCAAATACGCATTTAAATTACCAGATTGGTCAGAATTAGTGAAAAAAACACAACATTTAAATGGAACCAAGCATTCAGAAGTGCATGCAACAGAATGACAAGACATTAAAACCTGAAGCACATGTCATCTTGGTTTCAGTGGGCACCTGTCTGTCACACTTAATGTTAGACAGTTTTGTTGCAACCTTTTCAGTGTCATGGTCGTTCAGTTTAATCAGCATTAATCCTGGATCAGTATCGGTGCTTCCATCTAACCAGCCACAGGAGAGAACTTAATCCAGGCACTGTGTGTTGCACAACAGCAGCCCTGTCCTGTGGCCATGAGCGAGGCTCGACTCATCATCTCACATTTCAAATTTTAAAAAAGTATGCAGGAAATAGTTAAGATAAAAATATGACGATTGTACCCGGATGCAGCACTCACAATGTCCTGCTCTCCAGGGGAATGCTGTACTCATTTCCAGGAGAACTTTGTGTTTTGGTCCATGAAAGCCCACTTTGGTCTGGCTCAGCCTGCGGCTTATGGCCTCTCCAGGATGACTTCAAAGCACAAAGCACTTCAAACAGGCCCGGGAGCTGCATACACACTCACTCCTTCCCTCTCTCTTTCACACACACACACACACACACACACACACACACACACACACACACACACACACACACACACACGCACGCGCGCGCGCGCGCGCGCACACACACACACACACACACAAACTCAATTAATGTACTGCATGCTTTCTTGCTTTCCAGTTCACACCTGAGCTGGTGATATGATGAATTAAACACCATTTAGAGGGCTGTGACTCACCACAGAACCTCCCACGTAAGCCAAACAAAAGCTATGAGATCAGGGCATGAAACAAAGCTCCCATCTCACCGCTCCCCTTGTTTAGATGTGTTAAGCTTCACGGTTAATTGTCACATATTGTTTTTAATAGAAGCGGTGACAGAGTCACTAAGTCCCACAGCATTGGCTTGATAGAAATAATGAAGCGTTAATATCACAAGGGGGGGGGGAAATGTGTCTCAGAGGGTTCAAATATGAGAGGCAATTCGATTTCATTAAACAGAAAAGAGGTGAATGGGGATGATGAAGATGTGGATAATTATCATCATCACCATCCTGTCCTTGACATTGGAGCAGATTTAATCCCCAAATCCGTCTCACCTCATCTTGATATTCCTTTGCAGGCAGAGAAGGTGCTGCTGGAGATGCAGGACCCGAAAACAGGAGTTAAGTCACAGCCCCAGAGGCTGGTTATAACAACAATACCCCACGCTATTACTGGTAAAGAGCACACACACACACACACACACACACACACACACACACACACACACACTTGATGTTATTCAGCAGCTGCTTGAGTGATTGCGGCTGCATAGTCTCACTGGAGGATACCGGAGCTACCGACTCAAACTCGAGAGCTCCAGATTTAATCTCCATGACAACCCCCGTGGTCTCCGAGTGGTCGGGGAGAGAGGGAGAAAGTAGGTGAAGGAAGGAGGGTGATGGTGGTTGAGTGGGCGAGAGGAAAAGAGCAAGTACCAGAGATAAGAGAGCAGCAGAGAGGAGGAGGAGGAGGAGGAGAGGAAACCTGGACTTTTACGTCATTTGCGAGCTTTGAATCCAGACAGTTTAAAACAGATGAATGAATGAAACCAAACATGCAAACAGCTTCTCCTCTCCTCTCCACTCATTTATCTCCCTTCCTTTCCTTTTCTGTCTCACCTCTCCTTTCCCCCTCCTTTCATTTCATTTCCTCTCCTTCCCATTCCTCACATTGTCTTTCCCCTTTTCCCTCCTATCTCTTCTTTTCCCCTTTATTTTCCAATTCTCTAACCTCATTACCTTATCTCTTCTCTCCTCATTTCCTTTACTCCTTTCCTCATCTCTTTTATTTCCTTTCCATCACACTCATCTCCTCTTCTCTCATTTTCTCTTCTTGATTACTCCTTCATTCCTCTCCACTCCTTTACATTTCTTTCCAATCCTCTTTTCTCTCATCTCCTTTCCTTTCCTGTCTCCTCTTATATACCCCGTTTTTATTTCCTCCTCTCTTCTTTCCTTTCCTCCTTTCCTCTCCTTGTGTCTTGCTGTGCCTCCTCCTCCACATCAGCTCTAGAGGCTCACAGGCTAACAGCACAGTCAGTGGCGGTGTATCAGGGGTTTGGCATTTAGAAGCCCACCTACGTATCGACACACACAAACACTTATTTCTTGGTGTTCGCCCTCAGAGCTGCTTTCCTATCTGCTGGTGAACATTTTGTTACCCCTGACTGTTGCTTTCTATCTGTCCTCCTCAGGTGAAGACATCATTACATGGTTAGCGGACAGATTCCAAGTAGACACACAAGGTGAGAGATGAGGCAGCGGATGCCGTTCATACATTAAATACACAGTTTGTCAGTTGATTTAATTGCTGCTCGACTCTCTTCCGGTTGTCTCCAGAGGCGAGGACTTTTGGCTCCATGCTGGTGGCGTTAGGATACATCTACCCTCTACAAGACCACAAACGCTTAGTGATCAAACCAGACGTATCTCTCTATCGCTTCCAGGTAAACACACCGCATCTCAAAACCCCAGAGCCAAGGCAGCTCTTAAAGAGATTTTTAAAGGCGCCTCGTGGAGGTTTTTACGACAAATAGCGCCATGAATGAAGGTTTTTGCATTCGCGTGAGGATGCACAAACAACAGTTAGTGGCGGTAATGTGCAAAAACACGTATTATAAAGGCAGTGAAGAAGAGAACTGCAAGTAAACAATGCACAATTTCAAATATATATTTGAAAATGCACATTAAAACACATTATGTTGAGAAACTTTAAATATAAATTAGATTTTAAATGAAATCTTAGTTTTAAAGAAAACTCCACGGGGAACCGTTTAAATTAAAAAGGACTGTGGACATCCTGCAAAAACAACACAAGAAGTGCATTTTAAAGTTTTTTGATAAAACTATTAACAGGCTATATTATGATTTTATTTTACTACGATTGAATATTGATCCATGTGCAGCTTTTATTCGGTGCAAGGACTGAAGTTTTCGATGCAATGCACGTCATCCGAGTCAATCAAAGCTGAATGCTGATGAAAACGCACATTAGTCGACGTTTGTTGGCTTTCAATGCTCTGTAATTATATTGACTTGACAATTAGGACGCTAGCAGGTGGAGACCGTGGTATCCTATAATGAGGCTGATTGCATTTTTCATTGGTGCCTTTTTTGGCTGAAGCACACAGCAGCTTCTAAGGGAGATAGTTAGGACAGCTATTATGTATTTAAATTATAGATTCATCTTTAAGTCTGTAAAACGCCAAACTATTGTAATCCATTTATAAAACAGAGATAATCAGTAAATTAAACATGTGAGAAGCTGGAACCTGTGAATGTTTCACAGTTTTTCTTGATCAATTATAAAGACAAAGTATGATGAATGAAGCGCCTCTGAGGGGCTGAGGTCATTCCGGCTTTTAAACGAGAGCGTAACTGCTCTGCACTGTTCAAAGCAAAGAGACGGGTGTTTATAGTGCTATTACTCACTCTTCTTTTTGTGACGTAAAACCACAAATTGGGTTGCTTTTAGTTTCCTGAGCAATGATAAATGAATCCTACTTGGCTTCTGGTCTGTAACCGATACATCACAATGACACTTGTGACCTTTGTCCGTCCCAGACACCGTACTTCTGGCCCACACAGCAGTGGCCTGTTGAGGATACAGATTATGGTGAGTGGGACTGTAGTGGCACACATTTGATCTCACTTCCTGGTACCAAACACTCACATGTTTCCCTTTCATTATGACAGCAATCTACCTGGCAAAAAGAAACATACGCAAGAAAGGAATCCTGGAGCCGCACGAGCAGGTGAGACTGAGTGAATGAGAGCCATCCATTGAGTCTGCTGGCATTTACTGAGGTGTTGTGTTATGTCCACAGGAGCACTATAACCGTCTTCACAAGTGGATGAATCACAAATGGGATTTCATAGTGATGCAAGCTAAAGAACAGTACAGGTGGTGTGACAAACTAAGAGACGTCCCCTTCAGTTTTGAGATCAAGAAGGTGTTACGGTGGTGTTACGACGCTCCGTGTTTGTGTGCGATTTCTAGGGCCGCGAAGGAGAGGAAGAAACCGGACCGTGTGGTGTTTGACTGCCAGGAGCGAGCCTACTGGGTGGTTCACAGACCTCCGGTGAGAACACAAACACACACACACACACACACACACATACACACACAGATAGTCATCAGACATGTACTGCACACACACAGGATACGGCTTCGTGTATATCAGTGGATTGCCAGCAGACTGAGACGTCTGGAAATAAATTGCACTCCACCTCCATACTTCCCAGGCGATCTCATTATCTCCACCCATGATGCCTCATTACCATTGCATGTCCAGTCAGAGGAAAAGGGCACCACTGATTAATATTTCACACTGCGTAGGAGAATGTGGTGCGGCGGTTTGCACCTCGTGGCATTGTGAGTCTGAGTTTCATGAGGCTGGGTTACTGACCAGGAGGCTCACTCCATAACCTCCAGAAAGATTCAGCTTCACAACTTTCCAGAACACAAATCTTAACGTTGGATAAAGCCAGGTTCAAAATTTGTTGACATAATAGAGTCAAAGGCTTTTATTGAGGCACTTTTGGATATCTGCTTTTATCACTCCACAAATCACAGAACACTGTGAATAGCCGTTAAAACTAAATGTGTCGAAATCTCTTTGGTTTCTACAATTCTAGCCAAAATATAAGGGAGCTGCCACGAGTCGATCGTTCGACTGAGTTCGATTGTTCGACTGCTCTTAAAGGGAACCTTTTAACTTGCAACTTTTCCTGACCTGCCAAAGTTCAAGACACTAAATGACGATTGCTGGAAACATTGTGTCACAGAAGAAGAGTCATAAAGTCAGTGAACTGACTCAGACATATCAGTTAAACAGCAACATCCATCTAAAGTGTGCTACCTTTAAGCTAACCGGTCATACCAGACACATTCAGGCTGTAGCAGCTAAACACCACTTTAGATATCGAGCGAATACTTAAAGAAATAGACGCTTAGAGGTGCTGGCAGGTGCATTTCTCTTTTTACTTTGCGTCAAGTCTTTATGCTAAGCTAGGCTAATCTTCTTGTCTAACGCTCAGCAACAAAGTGAAGAAGCGTATTTTCCAAAATATATTACTTTGATCTTTTGTACAGAAGCTTCCTTTTTAGTCCTTCATATTTTCTTCCACAGAAAGTGTTGGGCACAGCGGAGGTCTGCACACTGGCTTCCAATAAATAGTTTATTTCTCTTTTAAGGCAATGCGTGGATCTGTAAACATCTTCCTCCCGCAGAAAACGTTTTTCTTGAGATGCATTATTTACATACAATACACAGACTCATCCTTTTAATCCTAAAAGTCAAAGTCAGCTTTCTTTCTAACACAACATCATAATCCAGGGACAGACTTATCCTGCTGCTAAATGTGGTTTCAAGTCAAAACATGTCTGCTGAAAACAAACACATTTCATTTCACAAAATCCCATTTTACACGTGACTGGCTGCTTGTTGTCTCAGATGGTTGGGTGGAGTGTGACACAATGGCAGCCTGGGATTAGCGTTAGAACAACAGCCATCTGCTTTCGACAATGCGTCCTTCGGTAAACGCACATTGTGACATCATCGTGTTGTTGTTGATGTGTGTGCAGCCAGGGACAGTGAGCGCCATGGACTATGGACTGGATCGACTAACAGATCCAAACGCAGACGAGGTAACAGGTGAGTCTCTGTGTGACCCGGGTGAACATAATTCCTGCCAATCAGCTTATATTCAATAAGAGGCTTTAATACATGGATCCAGTAAAGGATGCTTGTCCTCTACTTCCCTTTCCTTTCCCCCGTCTACTGTTTCAGTCATTTGAGTTATCGGTTACTGAAATGAACTTCTCTTCTCTTGTCTTTCCTTGTCTTCTCTTGTCTTCACTTATCTTCTGCAGGCATTTCCCATGTCTCTCTTTTTGTTTTCAGACTTTTTAAACTGGTTATGAACACCTACACACACACACACACAACCCTCATGTTTGTACTTGACACAGCTACGTACATACTTAACCCTTACTGCAACCTCGACTTTAAACTTAATTCCAAACCCTAAAGGTAAACTCCACCGCTTTTACACTTCAAGATCAGTTCACAGGTCTTAAGTTGCAAGACTAAAAAAAGGTTGAGTCAGGCCCTTTGTGGCTCCAGAGGGGGGGCTGTGCGAAGTCTGATAAATGTGATGTGATGAAACTTGAGTCAGCGTGGGTTGAGGTTAACGACTACAAGTTTGAATATGAAAAATATGCTGGAGATGTGGAGTTTATGAGTTTCTGTTGCGTTGTGGGTAATGTGGACGGCAAGTTTTGACAAAGAAGAAGAATACATGGAAGAAAAGGACGATATTTCTGGTTCTGCAGCATCAACGTTACTTTTTAAAAACTGTCGATCATGAATCAGACAATGTTACAGGAGTGCAGTGCTGAATGTGTTGAGTACTCTTTGAACCCAAAAGCTAAAGTTAAGCTAGGTTTGGTAATGTTGAGAAACTAGTCAGTATTCTCGATTTTAAATACTCAGTGTTACTCAAAAACATGAAAGCATGTACAAAAACACGCAAATACACACAGACCAAAAATCAATCTTTGTCTATGCAAATTTAGATTTATTTTGTGATCTCACAACATGACCTTTAATACGTTTTCTTCCTCAGGCCAAAACACCCGACGTCTACGAGAGAATCGTGAGTGAGGATTTAAAGTCCACTCTTTCTCTGACTGTCCCATCATTGTTCCTCCCTTCCAGTCCTGTTAACCATCAGTGATCCTTAGAGACCGACATCTTTATAGCTGTCATCTCTCTTCCGCTTCCCTGTAGATGATCTTTACTCAGCAGGCCATCATGAGGCCCAGAGTGAAGTCATCGGTGTCCATTAGCGCGTAAGCTGGTCCATCATATTCCCAGTCTGCTTGTATCTGTGACAAACCAGTCACTTTAGATTGGTTACATCATATCGTCTCAAAATAGCATCTCCACTGACTGACCTGCTGAAAGTCAAGCACAGATGATATAGACACAGTAACTGCAGGTTCAGTGACTTGTTATTATCATGTTATCACCAAGGCTGCTGTTTTAATAGTTGAAAATGATTAGCATAAAATACAGAGTGACAGAGGAACAGACTAAGTTTAATTACTCTTCATGTTTTTAATATATGTCTTCATATTTTGAAGATATCCTTCAAATTGTACCCAAAACACAAACTTTATGGGGAAGGTGAAATGTTTTCCAGTATTTTACAGACCATAATGTTCATCTTTCTCCCTGTTCTTGCAGATTGGTGAAGTACTGCGCCACCTATAGAAGCCACGACCCTTTCCTCTCCAAGTGTCTCCCCAGCAACCCCTGGCTCACTGATGACGCCACATACTGGACCTTGAACATGCCCAAGTGAGTCAGCTGAGGACGACAAACAATTGATAATCCAGAGAATCATTTTCCAATGACTTGTTCGTCTTATTTGTGTGTTTAAAAAGTGTGGAAATTCCAACTAAAATGCGCGTGGAGAGGTGGACTTTCAGCTTCGCAGAGCTGCTCTCAGACCCTCGAGGACGAGATGATTTCAGACTCTTCCTGAAGAAAGAATTCAGCGGTACGATGGTCGTTATTTGAAAACAATAAGCGGAACAGCACTGATTACAGAAGTGTTATCGTGGTGTAGATTCATTTCTGCTCACACAATGTTAATATTTCAGCCATCAGATATGGGCTGAGAGTAGTTTTCTTTTCTATTATTTTCTATTCTGTGCCGTCTTAGGTGAGAACTTGGCATTCTGGGAAGGCTGCGAAGATCTGAAGTGGGGCGAAGCTGCGACGATGAGCGAGAAAGCAGAGCACATCTACAAGTAATGTCTTCATTTACTCTGTGTAGAATACATTGAATGTTGACAGAGGTTAGTCATCGAGCAGAAACAATTAGTCAAGCAGCTGTTTTGATAATCAATTCATGACTCTGGTTGCAGTTTTATATCATCGTCAACTGAATATTTTTGTGTCAGATGAAACAAGAAGACATTTGGGAAGTTTTCTTCCCTTTTCATTGGCGATGAACTCGTATAGCTGTCAGATATTTGTAGTGGAGTAAAAACGATGTTATCCTCTGATCATAATCGAGTAAAGTACCTCAAATTTGTACTGAAGTGCAGTACTTGATGCAAGTGTTTCTAACTCTCCTCATCCCAGGACATTCCTGGCACGCGGTGCACCGCGGTGGATCAACATCGACGGAAAGACGATGGAAATCACGGTGAAGGGCCTGAAACACCCACACAGATACGTCCTGGACCCAGCCCAAACTCACATCTACATGCTCATGAAGAAGGTCAGTCAACACACCACAAGATAATGGTGGCGTCATAATTCCCACAGGCCCGCACTCGCCGTCACCAAAGCACTGATCCATGACGAGTTTGTGTGTGTTTTGCAGGACTCGTACGGGCGGTACCAGAAATCTCCGGTGTTTAAGGACACGGTGAAGAAGGCCATCTGTCCCGAAGAGCACCAGTTCAGGCATGCGCTGGCTTTTAACTCCCACATTTATGCATTAAATTGACTTTTTCAGACGATGTTGAGCTTTAATCTTCTCGGCTTTAATTGTGGAAAAAACTTCAGTGGTTTGATTTGCCTGATAAAGCACAAGAGCATCAAATGAGGAACATTATTCACTGCAGAGGACGACTTAGGAGTGACATTGGTTGGAAAAACCTAATTGTATGTCTCTCATCTGCTCTGGCTGATATTAGTGTCCCTGTAGCTTCATGAAACCACCACATGCATCACTTTCCAAAACTTAATTTCCACCTCGTCTCTTCCTCCTTCCTCTCCTCCTCGCTCCTGTTTCTCTATCCTTTCCCTCCCAGTGACGCCCAGTTGGGGCAGAATGCAAAGAAGAGGTGGCCCAGTCTCAGCCCCATCATCCTCCGGCAGATGGAGCAGGAGCAGAAGGCCAAGATGGCCGCCAACGTTGACATCACACAGGTCATGAGCAAACTCAGCAAGCAGGGCAAGGAGGCGCCCCCCCCTCCTCGTCCTCCTGCGAAGAAATAAACACAAACACGCGATGTTCATGGATTTTATAGAACTATTTAGTGGAATCGTTAAAAACAATATGCTGCAGTTTATTTATTAATGATAATGTTTACATTTTAATGCCATTTTACTTTTAAGTTCGGAGCTGTTGAAATCAATATTTTTATAATAACAATGAGTCAAATGACCGTGTTTAATATGAAAGGGGTCGCTCGTAGCGATGAACATCACTGCACTCTCGGGAGCTTTATAACATGTTTAAGTTTGTAGTTTCACTTTTACTACCTGCAACTTTACTGTTCTGGTTCACTCTTATAGTTTAGTATTTTGTGATTAAAAATCCTCTGTGCATTACCTGCTCAGCACCAAACAGCAGATATACAGAGTTAGCAACTATCTGGTGACATAGTGGAGTATTTAGAAGCTAAAGAGACCAAAAACAAAGATAAAAAGAGATAAATATTGGAGATGTGTTCGGCCATACCTGTTACCATCTGTTACATGTCTGTCCCCAGAAAAGCTGTAACTGTTTGTCATGTTGTTTCTCACAACCAATGTGTTGTACTGTCCATCTCCACTCATACAGTGTTCTGTATTGTACAGTTTGTTTTCTTTGTCATCAGTCATGAGCGAATAAAACCCCCACAAACCATCGCATGTTTCTCTGTTTGTTTTGAGTTGTCATTCATTCACTTTTTTTCATGTCGTTTGATTGTCATGTCGCCTAAAAACAGTTGTAGCCGAATATGTATTGTACGTCTGATCAGGTATTTCTTATTATGACTTATTATAAGTGTTCATCATGTACATCATGGTGTCAAAGTAAGTGCAACATTTGAAATGACATGGAAGTTTTCCAAAAATGCACTTTTCTGTTGCCCTCTGACCTCACAGCTGTGCCGCTTCACTACTCCCGTCCCCCACCTCGTCGTCTACTCCGGCCTCACCGACTTCCCCACCGCCAACGCCTCACCCTCTCTGCCCTTCCTGGCCCACACCCCGGCTTGTCCGTCCCCCATCAGCGTGGCTTTGGAGAGCACCTCGGCCTCTGAGCGGCGAGCGGAGGCCAGTGGGGGAGAAGGCGAGGGGGACCCTGCGGCCAGAGCTCCGGTCGGTGGGAATGTGTCCAAGTCTCGCATGGCTCTGTCCCTGCGTCGTCTGCTGAAGCGCGGCTGCACCCCCGCCTCCATGTTCGCCAGCTTGTCGCCCAAATGCCACTCGGCTACCGGGACGAGCAGCCGCATTCAGCCAATCAGCCCAGATCAACCAAGTCAGGCTCCACCCAGACGGATTGGCAAGTGAGTGTGAGGAAAAATGACCCGCTTTATCTTTTTTAGTGTTAGTACATACTGCAAGCTGCCGTTACACGTACTGTTGCATGCAGTATGCAATCGATTGGGACACACTACTTCCTCATAACATTGCACCTTGACCTTTGGCCCTTCTGCTCATGAATCTGCAGTGTAGATTCAGAGGATTGTGGGTCACGAATAGCCAGTAAAGCATGCTGGCTTGCAAACTGCAAAATGGGATGAAGTATTTGGCATGCTGCATTTGACTTACTACGTATTGGGACGTACTAAATCTTCTCTGGCACACTAAATAGTACGGTAGTGTGAGTATTGGAACACACACACAGTCAGTCTGCACACTCTTTTTGAATGCGATGATTTTATTTAAAATAATAAGGGGAGACATCCCAGGTGAACAGGGAAAACATTATAACTAGATGCCACTATGAATCTTCCCAGTGTACCATTAAGACAACAGTCTTTTTTAAAGTTGCACTTATAACTAATTTTTACATTTCAAATCCAATGTTGTCGAGCTAATAACTTGCAGCCCGCATTGTATTTCATCAGTTTTTTCCAGATTAAAGTGGATATTCCTCCAGAGTGCCGAATCTACCCCATAGAGTCTGAGGACGAGGTCCACGAGAGCAGGGCTGCTTCTCGTGGAGGAGTGGGAGCCAAAGAGATCATCTGTCCCTGGGAGAGTCTCACTCCACAGAACGGGACGGGCTAATCGGCTGCATTTACACAGGTATTAAAAAATAAAAGAAATATGGGACTTTTATCATCCGTCTTTGTCTGAGCAGGAGGATTTTAGAAGAGCACACACAGACATGAAGGGGTAAAATCCCTGTGTAACTGTGGCTTACATATTCACCACAAAGGCCACAAACGACAACACAAATACCACACAACATGACACAAAACGGTCAATCTGGGACTCTGACTGTTTAGACTGAGCATGGACTTTCTGTGTCCAAGTTTTAACTCCTTATAGGAAACCTACGGTATGTTAGAGCGCCTAAAACACATTGACTGTAAATCCCCAGTCACATGTCGGCTGCAGCATAATCCTCTTCCCCACTGTCCACGCTCATTCTTTTAAAAAAACAACCAAATATGGCGAAATACAGTGTTTTCACAGCTGTGAGGATTGAGTGCGAAGTCCACCAGTGCGAGACCCTTCCCCTCTGAGAAATGTTTCACTACAGCCATCAAAGAAGGCTGTAAAGGTTTTTTTTGTAATATTTTGTTTACATTCCGTCTGTTTTTGGCTTCTTCGCACAGTCAGGATTATAACTCTGTAGAAACATCCCCTCTGTGAGTGATTGGTATGCAATTTAAATCGAGCCGACATGATGTTAGTGCCCTGTGGCATTGCAGCTGTGTTTACTGACATCGCAAGTTGTGTCCAACCATATTTTCCCCCCCCAACGAACCTGCACCTTACAAGCCAACAGGCAGCCATGTGTTTGATCCTCGAAACATATGCTTTGAGCATTCCTCTAACTACAGCCTTATTGACGCTAACCCTTCCAGATGTGAGCACCAGCTGAGCCAGCTGTTTCGGTTGGATGTTTAGTTTTGGGAGGACCATGAGGACAACAGGGTGTACGAACATGAGCAAGAGCTTTGAAAACTTGAGCTGTATCGCTTTTGCGTTCAAACCTCATTCTGTATCTATTCAGGCACAGTAACCCGACAGCAGCCTTATCCACCTTCGCACACCTGAAATATTTTGTGTTTTCTGGCCTCAGAAGGTTTTACATAGCAGGCATGTACGCAGACATTCAGGGCCTCAAGGTGACAACAAAATAAATAAAAGAAAGTATAAAAACTGTTATTTTCGTGAAGTTAATATACATTAATGTTTACATCCTAGAGAGTGACAAGCCAAAGCAGAAAGACATTTGGACTGTGCATATGCCTGCTAAAAATATAATGTATTTATATATTTATGAAATAATGATCAGAAGTAGAGAAGTGTTCTTGTGCTGATGAATAGACTTAGATGCCTCATCCGCAATTTACTTACCTCTTACACACGTTACGTGGAAAATAGATGCAGGTGAAACGAGAGCACATGAACAGCTTGTCTGCATGTCGCTTTGTTGCTGATCCGCTCCCGACAGACTTTTAACCAATGAGGAGTTGTGACAGTTAACGGGGAGTCGGTCGGTTGATTTTGTATTTAGCTCCACTGCTGTTTTGTAGCTGTCGTATACGCGGTGTACTACTCTGAGCGAGGTGTTGATATTGTTCGTGCACTTCCCCCATCCACCCACGATGGAGAGAACGGTTCAATGTGAATTAACTGTCAGAATGTATTCTCTTTACCATGTTTACAGATACAAGAATGTGGAAAATACTTTTCATTTGTTGTATTTGATTTGTACATTCCATGGCTTGTGTCAAGTGCCTCAATAAATGACTGTCTTAAGAAAAAGAGGTTCACCTTCTTCATGAGATGCTGCTGTTACATGTTAACTCAAAGGAGTAGTTCACCCACATTACAAAAAAAAAAACATTTTCTCACTAATCTGGACATGAGGATAGTTTTGGTTTTATTTGCCCAGGTTTTCAAATCTTTACCACCCTAAACAATGAAGGGGAAAGTCATTTATGAGTCCGGTTTATCCAGCAGTTTTTTTAGACGGACTATTTAAATTATTTTATAGAAAGTAGTTCCAATGAAAACTGTTGTTACATCTGCAAATAAATACACTTCTTTTGGAAAGGGTGGTTGCTGTTGTCAATGCTGTGTGACCCACAAAAACAAACATTTCTCTCAAATCTAAACGAAGAAGGTTTTAAGTATGTTGTGAGTTTTCACTCTAAAAAAGTGACACTATATCTCTTTAGTAGGACTCAAAGTACAGAATATTCTAACTACATAAGGTTGTTTTGTATGCTGTAGCTGCCCACTATTCTCCCACAATGCATGACACACAAAAAAAGGAACTGCTCAGAGCTGGAACATATTAAAATAAATTGTGGGTGGTGGTGAGACAGCTCAACATAAAAAACAAAAGGAGCAAACAGACAGCCAGGATGAGGTGGGTCTTATAGACTGGAAACAGAGGCCAGCTGCTGCCAATTCCTTGATGGCCTCCAGCTCCAACCAACCAGGAAGCAGGAACTCTGAAAGACAAACAACACAGCAGCAACACAGCTCACACAAGCTCTGTCACCATGTGGAGTGGTTTTGGTACAGTTAAAAGTACATAAACAGTATACTATGACGATTACTACATGCTGTATAGAATGAGTACAAACAATTAAACTCCACAAAGAGAAAGCAATAGGTTTTTCCTGAAGATAAAGTACTTATTTTTGTAAATTGGGTGAACTGACTCTTTAAAGGATCTCTAACTCAACTGAAATAATTCCTGCAACGTACAATAACGTTTGTCACCAGCCTCAGTAAGTGCCACTAGGTGGCGATCTAGCAGCAACAATGGGCTCAAGGTGCCTTTTACATAATCAAACACCAGCTGCTGGATGGGACTCTAAGATACAAATGCAATAGTTCCCTGAAACCTGAAAAATGAAAAGACAAAATCTGCATTTACGGTTTATCAGAACGCTTTCCTCGTTGTTATTTGGATTATACGAAATAATATTAAACAGAGGCTTGACAGAAACAGCTTTGCCCTGCGCACCTGATATCTAATTTCAACACACACCTGAACAAGGTTGAGGTAAAGGTATGAACATCGCCACAATCTGATGTCCATGCAGACATCACTGCAGAGTACAGAAAACAAACAAGTCAACAGCGTTTCTGCCTTCAATGAGGTTTCTGAACTGAGGCCGGAGCTTTGATCTGTGCTTGTGTTTTAGTCTCCGAGCAGATCGCTATCTCACAATACCCACACAGGGACGTCCACACACAGTCCATTCATACATTAGCTTACCATCGGGGAGGGAATTTATGCAAGTCATTTCGCATTCACTGGAGGTGTGCATATATTACAATACATTTGTGCGTGGAAGCATCTTTTAATGAAGCCCTTGGTGCTCGGTGTTGCACCTGAATGAGTTTTTCAAAAGCCATACAGACATGGCATGCCTTTAATGTTGTTGTTTGTTCAGAAATCTGTGTTTTGCTATCATTTGTACATTTGTGCAGCTGTTTTCTGCCTCTGACTCTTTGATTTTTTCGAGTTACCTTTGGCTGGAATTATTGGACTGCATGGGGAAAAAAAGAGACAGAGTTTCAAAAACAACCCAATGTTCATTGGAGGAATAAAACATTTTGGGAAATACACTTTTTGATGAGAATTATATTAGTAATTGAGCTTGAGGCTATGAGTTTAGGAATCAGCTAGCGTAGCTCGCCTTCCAGCACCCATAAAGCTCTCCAATAAACTGTTCCTTGTTCGTCAAGTCTGTAGACAGAAATGCTGTCCACAAATAACACAAAATGAATGATGTGCTTTGCATTCTGTCTGCACCTTTAGAGGCATTCATAAGCACTCCGCCAGGCTAAATGTTTCCACCTGCCTCCTGTCGACGCTAAGCTAATCGCCAGCTGTTTCTAGGGCAATGCTTGGCGGGATGAGATAAGAGCGGGATCAGGCTTCTCATCTCACTCTTAAGACATAATAGTGCAGCTGACTTACTGGTTAGGTGTCTTATAAGGATTGTCATAATACACATGTACGTCTTAATTTGCTCTGTAAGTTTACAAATATGTTTACAATATTTCAGCTCAAACGTAGCATATTATTTGACATGAACTGTAGAAAAAATTTGTCGCCTGCTTTTCTTTGAATTTGAGTCGAAAAATTGTAGAGCAACTTCCTCTTTCTCTGACCTGAATGGGAAACCGGATCGGAACGAACAAAGCACCCTTTCAAGCCAACAAAAACACACACGCACACGCACACACACACACACACACACACACACACACACACACACACACACACACACACACACACACACACACACACACCAAAATATGCACAACATGCATTGTACAAACATGCACACCCACGCATACAATCTTTGTCTCTTGAGAAATGTAGCTCATGCGCAAGTTCAGTCAGGAAGACATTCGCTTGTGATCGCTGTCTCTCCTCTCCTTGTAATTACTCTGTCAGCTGATTGGGGGCGTGCACGGTTAAGCAACCAACCAGAGTCGGCACACAGTTTCCTTAAGCCAATCAGCTCGTTGCTGTCAAACTTTAAAGTGTTCTCCTCTCTGCTGCTGTCAGTTGTCATTTCAGCGTTAAGCAGATGCGACCCGCCTCCACCCCAGTCGCCTCCAGTCAGCAGCACAGTCAGGCGCCTGATTCATCATCAGATGGCAACAACTCCTTTCACCACCACCACCAGTGTCTGGACTCCAGATGGGATTAGGCCTGTTGGACCTCAGTATCCCTGCCCTCGGTGATAGTACTTCAGGATGGAGTCCAATCGCCAAAGACTTTGCACTTTGCATATTTGAAGGTTGTATAATAAATCATTGTTAAATTATAAAACAAGTCTCTCCTGATTGAAATGGTATTAATACCTGGCAGGCTTTAAAATGTTAGCCAGTCTCAAACAAGGTGCACAAAGACCCAATTTATTTATGGATCTGACACTTCTCATGTCTATCTCCGGTTATTTTTGTTTTCAAAGTGTGTCTTGAGAAGGAAGAGGAGGGGGGGGAACAGGCAAACTGACCGAGTGCAGGGAAAGGTGTGTGAGATCAGCCGGTGAAGCTCCGAGCAGTTGGTATTTTAATCCTCACTTGGGGTAAAACGTCCCCTCCGGATGACTCCTCCATTTCTGACACATTGCTGTGATCAAAGAGTTGCATTGGGTGATAAAAATAACACAAATGTGGGCTAATTGCAAATCTTCATTCAGCCCTGATGGCTGCTTTCTAACATGAGCTGATGGAGTTTGTTTACTCTCCCTTCTGTCTTCTTCCTTTTGTCTTTTCTTTCTCGCTCTCTGTCCTCTCTTAGTATTCACCTCCACAGTCTCACACATCTTCAGAGCTGTTTACTCATTGAGTGATGATTGCCCGTTTAAACATCTGCCCTCATCAGTGTACACACACACACACACACACACACACACAGGGCCATGTCTGATTGTGTACCAGGCAGCCGGAAACATCACTGTCTACATCACTTTAAGATCTAAAGATCTACTAATGCAGTACTCACACACATTTATAATTGACCTTATACTGGAATAATGGCTTATACATTTGATGCAGATGCTCTTTATCTAAATTATTCTGAATCAAATGTTTCATTGGTAGCTGCAGACGACAAACAGACGACAAAAGCTAAAGCTGCACTGATCTCAACACATTCTCACACCAATGTGTCCAATAATGCAGCTTGGTCAATGCTCCAAAACTCTATGCACGTATCAGTGACCACGTGTCAGAATACGCTTGTTACACGCATAGCGTCTTTTCATATAAACTTCCGTCTTCACAGGAAGTTAGGTTTAGGCAACAGAACCACTTAGTTAGGTTCAGGACAAGAGTGTGGTTGACGTTAAGTTGACTGACTGACGACTCACGAGACTACCGAGTGGCTAAAGAGTCATGAGCTAACTACACTGATGTGTGTGTGTGGACTGTCTCGCATGTTATTCCACGACGAATGCCCCGTCACATACGCGGGCTAAATGAGCGTCGGTGTCAGACGCCGAGGAGCTCACAAATCACAAATCCTCAAGGGCTTTACTATCTGTACAGCAATACGCCATCCTCTGTCCTCAGACACTCGATTCAGATGAGGACAAACTCCCGCCGGAAAAAAACTGGGGAAAAAAGAAAGAAGAAACCTCAGGAAGAGCAACAGAGGAGGGATCCCTCTCCCTGAACAGACAGACATGACATAGATGTACAGAATAGACCAACATAGTAAACAGTCTAGGCAATCAAGAGGACAAAACCTTTAGATGACGTGTGTGTAAAGTGCAATGAGTCATTTGCACTGACAAACCCAGACTCTGCGGTTCATCTGTCCGACTTTTAGTGTCTTTCTGCTTGTTGTTCTTGTACAGTAGTTCTGCCTCCGACACAGATGACCGAACAATCCTAATCAACGACCCAAAAAAAGGCCTGGCAACACCGGCTGTGACCTGTAGAGGATATGCTCCTGTGAGAAAGAGTCACTTTTAGAAATGCTCATCTCTTGCTTCCTTCACTCGTCTCTGTTCCATGGGTTATATATTTGCATTCTTCCTTTAGGGCACGTCATTTGTGAGCATGATCATTTGTAAGCATGCCGTTGTTTCTAATTGTTATGCGGACGACATAGCTTTGTGTCTAACTGAAGCTCAGTGATGCTGGCTTGTTGTTTCTCACATTTTAAGAGTTGGATTTCAGTGACATTAAATCAAAGATGGTTTAATTTGTCATTTTTTTTTAAATGCCATTATCCCTGACAGCGTCCACTGCAGTTGCAATTATTAAGAGTCTTGTCCTTCTTGGCTTGCAACTCTCTTTTATTTGTCCGGTCGAGATGGTTGTTCAGTCTTCTTTTAGCTGAAGAACATCTCTAAAATTAGGGGTTTCATTGCACTTCAGAAGGCTTTCTATGCTTCTATCTTCAATCACAGCCAATTCTAACTCCCTGCACTCCATACTATCAAGGCCATTTCATTCCTTATGAGGCTTTTATCTAACTGATAGCTGGACATTATCTGTATCATTGCCTGTCTTTACTGATTGTCTTCTCAGTTTAAGAGCTCCTGCAGTTTAAAGCCCAAGAGGAACCAGGCTGCAGCAGTCAGGGTATTATAGTACATCCTTTTCAGTCTGGCAAAGTCTTCTTTAAAAAGTCTATTTTGATTTAACCTAAAGATAACGTGTCCTTTTATTTTAGTGTCGGTTCTGTTTGAGTAATGTTGTTTTATTACCCACTTTTGCACTACTTCACAGCAGTCACAATCTTTTAATGGGAAAAACTGTGGTTCTTTAGCTTCCACGTTTAAGGTTGAACTCAATAATTGTGGCTCTTTCTATAAATGTGTACACTGTTGAGTCAGGAATAATTACTGATATGAGAATACAGCATTCATTCAATCCTGGGACTAATTAATCTGCAGTAACCACAGGTATTTATCGACTCCACCGTGGAATCATGACACCCAGTTGGACACGCTCATTTTCGCCCCCGTGTCTGACGTGATGCTATATGACGCACATTAAATGAATTGTCTAATTCTGACACATTTGGCTTCATGAATACGACACATCAGAAAATAAACAGAAAGGCATACTCATCTACTGGCAATGAGAAAGGGAAAAGAGTCTATCACCCTTTTTTTATCATGTTAAAAAACTGCATTTGCATGCTAATGTTGGGGGGAAGGGGATAAGATGAGAATATTGACACCATTCTCAAATCAGGAGAATGATGTCAATCTTTTCTTCGCGTGAAGTGCAAAAGCTTAATTCCCAAAATGTTGATTTGCTCTAAATGCCCTATGGAGTGTGCATTGGGGATGTGTTGCACAGAGTGGGGTATGAATGTATTGCCACATCTGCAGCTGCCTCATCTGGCTTGCAGGCTTGTCTCTACAAACTAAATTCAGCTATTCCACAAAGAGCTTCGCGGTTGTATGCCTCCACCAACCAGCTATGTTGCAGTTCACATCATTGTCATTGTAAACATTTTTGTGAAATTGTCATCATTTTGTTCCCGGGAGTGACAGTGACTTGGACCATTGACTTCTAAATTCGAAAAAGTTCATCCTTGAGTCCAGGTGGACTTTTGTGCCATATTTGATTTATTCCCTCCGGGTGGTTCTGCAACACGCGCCCACGAGAACGGATTGGACGGACGGACAACATAACACCAGGGCCGTCGCAGACAGAGGCGTAAAAATAGCCCGACCTCTGGCACAATAACAGAATTGTCAACGAAGAGGATGAATCACCAAACAAGCCAAGACCTCGAGGAAAATTGTCTTGCCTGAAGTCTTTTGACCGGCCACAATGTGAAGCGCTGTCCATGGTGCTGAAGCCTTGGCGTGGCTGTTTTTCACATAGGCTGCAACTCACGTTCGCTTTCTTAGTGATATAATCTGTTGATTAATTGTTTAGTCTATGCAATGTTCAATGTTGCTCCAAATTAAGCAACATGAAAGAATATTTATTATCTGATCTGACGGATAATTAGCAGCGGAAACATAACTTGTCAGTTTTCCAAAAATAAAACCTTCTCCTGACATGACACTGCTTTGGTGAGGGTTTGATAAGGTGAAAGCACAAAAACGACAACGTGAAGGTTAGGGAAACTAATGTGAGTGTTGAACAAACAGACACTGTTATCTCATGTCATAATCTGATGTTTTGTTTGTTCTTTGCTCCAGAGAATCATAATTTATGCAGCCACAAGAGGTCGTTTTTGGCATGAAATTATAAATAATCTGTAAATTGTTTACTTTCTACCCATGACTACCCAGATACTGTAGAGCTGCAGATGTTCCCGGCAGGAGATGCACATACAGAGGATTTGTTGACAGTCTCAGAAGAAACCAATGTTGTATCAGTATCACACAGTGCTCAACAAATCCACATCTCACAAGATATATAAACATAAATCCTCCTTGACAGCACTCAAAATTGTAGAATTAATTATTTGCCAGCAAGCTTTGTCCAGTAAACATAATTCTGTTTCTCTCTGAATCATTAATCTGTGGATCCGATCGGGCTGCTGGCCGGAGAACACATGTTCTCCGCTGGCTGGTTCACACACTGTCCAGCTGCTGAGAGAAAGACGACCATTTGAAACATCTGTCCTCTATTGTCTGCTCCCATTCATCAGGGGTGTCACTGTATCGACTACACACATCCAATACAGACGTAGACGCCTCAGTCGCACGGCTCACATCTCAAAAGCTCTATTTTAACACTCCTCTGTATTTATAGCGCCGCGTTAAAAAAGCCTGTCACCTGACCAAGCTGCCAAGTGTGCAAAAAGAAGAGAAACTGCTTTTATTGGGAGTGATGGCAGCCTGCAAAAGAAACCACTCTTTGAAACTATGAAACACCTGTCCGACAAAGTGAAAGAGGGGAGGAGAGCAAAGAGAAATTGTTTGTCTCTCCTCCACGAAATAAGCAAGTAAGCCATGAAGAGAAGGGGAAAAAAGTGAGACAGTTCTCTCTCTCTCTCTCTCTCTCTCTCTCTCTCTCTCTCTCTCTCTCTCTCTCTCTCTCACAAACTCAGCATTACTCTGTACTCCCAGGACACACACACTTATACGCATGTCAACACGATTCCAGTCAACATTACTGAAAAACCATGTGTTGTCTGACTGCAGAACGAAAAGAAGTGAGCATTATGAAGAAGTGATTTTGTATTTCCCCTCCTGCGTTTCAGTTTCCTCTCAGGCAGATGATCGCCTCCCCAATGAGCACTTTGACCCGTGAATGAGACGGACAGCATTCAACACTGAGAGACACATTTGTATGGGTGTGGTTCATTGTCATATTTGCTTTGTCTCTCAGGTTTTACCGGCTTGTGTGTTTGCCCTGTCGATGATCTAAGGGAAATGTGATGTTTGTAGGCTCGACTTTTCTTTATCGATTCACTCAGTTTTAAAAAAAGGAAATGCTGCAAATAGATAAAACACAAGCAAATGTGCTCAGTTTCCAGGGGACACAGAAAAAGGACGAACACACTATTTTAAGAGTAACTTACAAAAAAAAAATCAACAAACCCAAAGATTTGACAATGATATGAAACACAGAAAAACAGCAAATTCTCACTTGTTAAGTTGGAACCAGTGAATGCCGGACATTAATGCTATTGATTAATTATCCAAATTGTTGCTGATTAATTCAATTTTTGATTTGTTAAATTTGTTTTACTTTCAAATGAATTCAAATAACAAAGCAATTCTTTATTATTACAGTTTGACAAAGTATGGTGAAAAAAAAATCAATATATGTCTCCAAGTATGTGCAGACTGAACATGAAGCAAATTTAGAAGTTCCATGATTGTATGGAAAAGTCAGCAAAGGAAATGTTTAAACTTGTTTTGAACATGGACTTTTGGTGACTTTTTAGATCTGTCAGAGGCTGAGCTGCAGCGTACCATTGTGAATGTCTGCACAGTTGGCACAGTAACTTTCATGCAAATCGCACAAGGGGAAAAATATTTGTATTTTATATTCTGTCTGAACTCTCCTTACGACGAGGAAGCTGAACTTCATAAAAAAATGTGGTAATTCCCCTCAAATGGGCCCTCGGATTGTTACAGCAGGATCGTTGGAATATTTGCTTTGCCTCTTTGTGAGGCAATTGGCTTGTCTGCTTTCTGTCAGTAGTCCAAGGAAATAAGATGTGTGTTGGTCTATTGACTATGTATTCACACTGATAAACAATGGGCAGTTGAGTGACTGGAAAAACAATGCTTATAATGGGATTCATTTTAGACCTGTTGATGGTTCTGGGAAATAGGGGGAAAAACGGCAGAGATAGGGAACAGAACAGCAGAGCAATACAGTGAGGTGATTCAAGGAAAAGAAGGCAGGATTCGTGACAGGATGAAGGTGAATAATACCGAGAAAAACGGGAGCAAAAGTAGGCTGGGAGAGGAGGAGGGGTTGCTCTGAAGCGAGTGAGAGAGAGGAGAGGAAGGCTAAATCCTCACACCATTATTATCAGGACTCACACTGCAGCCCCTCCTGTGATGGAGTGAGAGCAGATAGAGAGAGAGATAAAGAAAAGATGGAGTTAAAGAGGAAATGGAAAGCAGGATTACTGGTGTGACAGCACCGGCAGATGAGCGGCAGCGCAACGGTGAGGGAGAGAGAGAAAGTCTGGTGGAAAAAGAAAAAAACAAAAAACAAATCAGTGCAACAGGATGAGGACCTGCTAGTGCACAGCCGGCCCAACCCCACAGACCTGCCATCGACGCTCCCATCCACCAACATCTGGATCACCTCGCATCCACATGGGAAAGAGGACGAGGGGGGCCAAAGAAAAACCCCAAATCTCATCCTCTCCTCATCCTTTTTGATCACACGGGACCTGAGAAGGGACATCATCACCGGGGAAGGGGGGGATCCCTTGCTGCGGAGTACCATCACCTCAGGGGTCTGATAACTGGACCGGAGGAGGGGGAAAAAACTTTAGCTCCAAACATGCAGAGGCGTGCGCAGGACCCTTCCTCATCCGTCTGTGAGATTTTCTAACTTCTCATGGATCTGCCGTGCCTCTTACCCCCGAGCAGGGAGAGGGAGAAGGAGACAGAGGAGGTGGAGAGGGGGAGACAGGAGGAGACGGCCGGGAAGCATCACCGCTGCTGCTGAAGTGTTACCGGCGTTTGTGCTACTCCGCTGAAGAGGCTTTTTTTTAATCACTCTTCCTCCCCCCCTTTCGCTCCTCTCCTCAGCCGACCGGCGGGGAACCTGAGGCTACAGACAGAGAGCAAAACACAGTGGGTTTATGCACGCACATGCACTCAAACGCACACCGGCTGGCTGCTCTTCCATACGGGCTCCCGCGCACTTCTCGTCTTCCTTCGCCCTCCTCTTCCCTCACTTTCCTTTCTCATCTCGGTGTCCCGTCTCCGCCTTCATGGCCACAATCGGTGACACACACAGAGAAAGAGAAAAGTGAGGAGTTAGAAAAGAGGGTTTGTTTTGGAGGGGGGAGAGAGAAATCACATACGCTCGCTGTCACGTTGTCAAGTCCTCCAGAGGAGTGTGCAGACATCCAAAGCTGAAAAACACACACACACACACACACACACACACTCGTGCTCACACAGAGGCTTGTCTAAATGCGTACTCCTACAGGTGCTGAGAGAGGCAGGTGAAAACCAGGTGAAAAGGAAACAGAAATAGAGAGAAAGACATTTGGAGGAAAGCAGCCGGAGGAAGGAAAGGATGGAGCAGCAGGAGTTCAAGTTGGATGACAGCAGAAAGCACAGGTAAGTCTAACACACACACACATATATACACACACACACACACACACACACACACACACACACCCTCACACTCTTATACTGTCACCGAATGGGATCCACTGCACAATGCTAGTTTATTTATGTAAGTGTGATATGGACCGACAGACAGAGTCAGAGTAGACCGATGCGAGAACAAGAAGCTCAGGGGGAACATGAGCAGAGACGCACAGCATGAGTGCAGTGATACTTTCAGTTTTCATAAGTGAAGAGTTTCCTCGAGAGAAAGCTCCCGTCTGCTGCTGACAGAAAGCGGGCAGCCAGTTGTTACTATCACAGGAACTACTGTAAGAGGACATATTGGCATTTCTTCCTCTCTGAGGTTTGGCGGTTAGCTGCTTGTTTGGAGTGTGTGTGTGTGTGTGTGCGCACAATCCTCTCATACCTGCAAGCTCACTCAATGTGACTTATGGATTATAGATGTTACAGTTGCAGTGTTTCACTGTCGTGTCGGTTACCTGTAATGATCATTGATTCATCCCATACGCTGCCTGTAGAAGCTGTCATTCTTCTCCATGAGTGAGAGGAGCTTTCTGCTCCAGTTTACGTATACATCACGTTGTGGCATCGTGTAGCACAGTGTCTTTTAGCTGCATGGGTCCCAGTAACATAGACCAACGTGGGGTTCGGGGCCCCCCCCAAAACAGTCACTCGATAAATCAAAAGGGTTAGGGTTTACAACTCACATGCACACGTGAGCGCACTGTGATTTGTGTTAAAGGGCCACAAGACAAAAAAGAGTTGGGAGCGATTGAAACGCATCGGGAATATGTGCGTGAATGAATGCATATTTGCATCATTACATGTATGTTTTGGCAAGTGTGCCAGCGGATCGGGTGTCACTGAGATTTCGATTGCTTTACGTTTGACTGGCAGGGGGCCAAGCCGATGTAGAGAAATGCTGCCATCCCGTCAACGTCACTCATCTCGGCTGCTACGTCCGGCTTGCAACGATTTCCTGTAAAGCTGTCAGATCTTTATGTGTGAGAGCAGGAACCCACAGAGAGACGGGGGTGCAATGTTAGCAGTTAAAGCCCCTAATTATGATGAATGCATATGTGGCAGACATCATGTGGTAGTTTCCATAATAAGCTCTGGGGCTATTCCTATTGGGAGTGTAATTTGTATGTGGAAGGTTTATTAGTTGTGTGTGTGTCTGTGTGTGTGTTGGGCATGTGTGCAAATGAGCATGGACCCGTCAGTGCTGCACTCACAAATCAACTTGTCTTCCACAATCCATCCATATGGAGGAGAGAGGGAGGGATAAAAAGAGGAAAAGAGCTGGTTGATGTTGACGGTGTCTCTCTGGTGTGCTACTGTCATCTACATAACCGTTAATGAAACTGTTTTAATGATGACCTAAGGGAAGAGTGATAGCAGTGCTACATTGAGTGGACTTTCATTAATCCAGAATGTGTATTTATATTCTGTATTGAAACTAAATGACTTTCCCGTACAACCAAACAGCATTCTCAAATGAAGTTGAGGAAAACACAGGTAAACGTTGTAAATTGAGCCAAAACAAAACCTTACATTGTTTTTAAAGTTACAGACTTAATACAAAATAAAAAGCGTCTCTCTACTCAGACTTCCACGGACTGCGATTTGAAGCACATTTGTGATACATCAAATATAATCCGGGAGAAAATACAATTGATTTTTGGGCCACTTGGAGGCAGCAGAAACAAGCTGTAAACACAACGATAACATATTATTATCTTCTAGGGCAAAATTGGCAGCAAACAGTTGCTTATTTACAAGCAGTGTTAACATTACTACGGCGTCATGTTTCTGAAGACCAAATGAATGTAAGTAATGTGATATTCACTCTCCTTCTGGTCCCAGCCAACTCCTGAGGGGAACACCTGGATGTTTGGGGCTGGGCAGGTGTGAAGCAAGTGAAGCTAAACAATGAGGCTCAATGGCGATAAACGCTGAGCTGAGGGGAACTGTAGAGTCGGTGATAATTACCTGTGAGTTTGTCACTACAAGTCACTCCTTTCACGCACATGTTCTCATTTGATCCATTGTCAACATGAAATTATCCGTTATAAATAACAAAAACACAACCTGCCTACATTTAGTACTGGTGATACAAATCATGCAAAAACCAAGATGGCCAAGCAGACACACTCGCTCTATCAATTTATTTCTCGCTCATAGAACATATTCTACATTCCTACATCGGTATTGCCAGTGGTGGAAAGTAATTAGCACATTTACTGTACTATACCATTTAATACTCCATCAATACTTATAGAGCATAATGAGTACTTTTAGTGTATATTGATGCGAATACCTTGCTGTTTTTATTTAATTTAAAATATCTGAGTACTTCTTACATCCGTCCTGTTATCAGAGCTGAGCATAGTCATGAAATCAACTCATGAAATGCATTAAAGGTCTGGTGTGTAGGATCTGGTGGCATCCACGTGTCAACTGAAACTCCTCCCAAGTGCCAAGCGTGTCGGAGAAGTATGGTGGCCGACACAACAACACAAAAAATGCCTTTGGCCCCATCTAGAGCCAGTGGTTGGTTTGTCCATTGTGAGCTACTGTAGAAACATGGCGGCCAGTTTCTGCAGATATAAATGGCTATAAGGTAGCGGAAAGACAGAGATTCTTGTCCAACATATTTAATAATAATATATTCTGCCAATAGATCCCCTAAAATGCTACTCAGCGTACCTTTAAGTAGGAATTCTCAGTGTCAGTTAGAATACCAGCATCAGGAACTGAAGTCATTGCTGCGGAATAAGTTTGGGATTTCTTGGAAGTCTGCCTAAACGAAGCTGCAGTATGTTGATGAGAGGAAGGCCATCTACCGGTACTACATTAATACTAGCCCACTAATGCAAGCTCCTAATTAATGGAATCAAATCAGCTTCGAAGGTGAACAGTGCGTTGGAAGAATGATTTCGCATTTTTGGAATGTTTTATTTGATAAAGTCTCAGAGGCCAAGAGGTTGAGATATCAACGATTATCCTGGATCTTATTGTTAATCATTCAATAAATCATTCACAAATCCTCTTGAGATGAGGGTTCTGACTTGGAGATCGGGCCCAGCAGCACCGTAGGAAAGGTTCTGCAGGTGGACAATGACGGCTGAGGGGTGACAGGTTTCTCTTTGTTTTGTGTTATGCCTTTCTTTCACTCATTTTGCCAGCACTGTCACTAGTGCACCATCGGTTATCCTGTCGTTCTTTTTCTCCAATGACGTCTTCCAAAGTCCATCACCACAGCTGGATGGTTAGTTTTCATTAACAGAACGTTGTAGGATGAATTTGGACACACAGTCATCTCGATACTGACGCAGGTGCAGTCTGACATGGGTCCTATGAGAGACTTTATCCCACAGAGCAGAGCTGCACTCCATCTGGAAAACTATAATAATAATAATAATAGAAAACCCTGGGCATGCACCATGGCACTCACTCAGTCTCACAATATCATTTGTCGAGAGGAAGTGCACAAACACAACAGGATTTAAGGATTACACTATTTTTGATGCTATGGAGTCTGATGTTCTGCTGTGTGTCTCTCTCTCTGGCTGCCAGTCAGTCCTTTGCCATTTATTCAATTTAAATCGAATCAGTTAAAAGGACAGGACAAACAGCTGATTGCTGTTGGTGTGTTTGGGTGTGTATGATTTTAAATTCAAATGCAACACATTGAGTTCCGCCCCTTGTGTTCACATCCTACATCATTTCTGTGTCGCAATCACACTCTGTTATATTGCTGCTAATCTGGAGGAGACACACCCACTCCGTCCATTTCCAAACTACTACCCCGACCACACTCACTCACACTCACACACACACACACACACACACACACACACACACACACACACACACACACACACACACACACACACACACACACACACACACACACACACACACACACGCTGCTAATCTGAGGCACCATTATGCTGCTTTTTCCCAGAGATTACTGTTAAATGAAGACTTGACCTGGTCTCCACTCCTATGATCCACCTCGTCAGCATTGGTCCGTTACTGTCGTTTGCGATCACCGTCATGTTACCTTTTCCCTCCACTCTCTTACTTTAAGTTTTATTTTTCTTCTTCTAAAATATAACTTTTTGTTTGAACAAATAATTTTCCCCAAATGACTGTAATTTGTGTTGTACTGTTTAGATAGAAATATTGCAAAATATTTGTATTTAAATCAGCAAATTATACTTTGTCGCAGTGCAGCGACATTTACACAGGTGTAAATCACCACACAATGAATATTTTTAGATATACACAATGTATGTTTGCAGCTTGGTTAAAAATATACTTCAGAATGTGAAAATATTCTGATCCACACACTTTAATGATGTTAAGCTACAACAACATATCACAACCCCGAGGACATCAAGTATTCTCCGTCTACAATATTATTCTCACTCTGTCCCTCGCAGTATTATAATTCGCGATATGCACGGCGGTTGGTAAATAAAAGAGTGGGATGAGGATTATACGTCCTACATGGTTTTTCTGCGACAAAAAGGTTGATATCTAAGATACACATTTTTTTCTGACAAGTAATACAACTCGATGCTTTTTGTCTCATGTATGCCACATGGAATGTGTTCTTGTTTTAGATTTGCTGCGTGGGGGGGGGGGGGGGGGGGGTTGTTTGTTTTTCTTCTCTACCCAGCACAGGTGGGTGGTGGGTAAACGGCTGCTCTGTGCTCACATCAACATGTGATGATTCATTGGAGACAAATTAGATGATCTCAGTGAGTCCAAACAAGCAATCTCATGTTGTGCAAGCGAAAACGAGTGAAACATTGTTCTACAGTGGGGAAAATCTGCATGAACTTGAATGGAGGATCTGCACAAGTCATATTTCAGATTTTGAGATGTGGTTTTATGTGTGCTCTCCAATAAACCCATGTCTTCATCTTCATGGACTTCATACTACGGCTGAAATGACATTATATGCAGATGACACTGCTCGATATTTGTTTCATACATAATTCAGTTTTACAAAAGGAAAGTGTGCATTAACCCAAATGTCTAAAAGAATGAAATGTGGAACTAAACATCATCCACCAAACAAAAATACGAAACATAAACATTGCATGCCATCCTCATACTGCGGTTTGTATGATTTATTATGAAAATATGACTTCTTTTTAGTGTGTTCTACAAATGTCCAGCAACCTTTCAATTCATTAAATATCAGTAGCATCTAATAACAGGCATGGATTGAGGTTCAAACTAGATATTTCATTTTAAGGGCACCTAAAGCCCAGGAGCTGAAAACCGTATTAAGATGAATGATGATTGATATGCCGGGAGCCTGAACAGTGAGGGGAAGTGGAACGTATTTAACCCGGTGTTGCTTTGAAAGGAGCTTTGAATCAAAGCTGGGAGCTGTTGTTAATTATCAGGGTGTCTCTGATGGCCACAGATGAGGCAGACACCCCACCAAATATCTGTGTGTAGGTGGAGATCTTTATTTGCTTTAAGAAAGCCCACCTGCCTTCATCAAAGCTTCAAAGGTATATTGATTCAATAAGGGAACATCTTCAAACAGCTAAGATATGATTGAAGTAGCTGAGTTGTATGGTTAATGCACAACAAAAATGAAGTGTATGGCAGAGCCCTAACTCTTTATTTCCGCGCCATTTGCATTGCCACAAATCTGTTTCTATAATCCTCTTTGCATTGTATGCCTTCCACAATTATTTCTGATTCGTGTAAATGTAATTAACTCATGTATTTAATCTACTGCTGACACCAGATGGTGTGTGTGCATAATTCGACAACATAAACTTCTGTTAAACCTGCCTTGATGTGTGGTCAAAACAAATTAGTTATACGATTGGTTTTGGAGTTTTGCATTTGCACCCAAACACGTTTACAGATCTGAACAGCAGTCAATGTTGAAGCGATTTTCACTTGTATTTTTGTGGGATGTGGGAAGGCCGATGACATCACCACACGTGGAGCGAGGCTGGATGAAGTAATGTAATGTAATGTAATCCCAGTGATGAGGGTCGAGGACCTGTGTGACAGTTTTGGCATCCTGCTAGCAGTCTGTGTGTGTGTGTGTGTGTGTGTGTGTGTGTGTGTGTGTGTGTGCTGAATCAGAGATGTTTTGAAATGGAAAGGTGATTACAATCATGACACTGGGCGATGGATTATGGAGGATTACATGCATGCATACTTGCATACACAGTATCACACACACACACACACACACACACACACACACACACACACACACACACACACACACACACACACACACACACACAGTTTCCCCCATGACACAACAGTCTAAATGCAGGGCTACTACTGTCATGCAAAAGGGTCAGAGAGAGAGACAGACAAGAGAAATAAGGGATGAATATTTACAGACAGATTATGATGAATTATGTCAAAAACATCATAAAAGTAGAGCAGCTTATATGTTTGACTGTTGCTCTCTTTCCTTCCGTTTTCTCATCCTTTCTCACCCTCTTTCTACCCCTCCTTTCCAGGCAGTAGGCTGCCAAGATGGCCATTGCCAGGGGACATCCTCCTCCCTCTCCTTGGCCTCCTCTCTTCCTCTTCCTCCTCCTCCTCCTCCTCCTCCTCCTCCTCACCTCCCCGCTCCCCCTGCAGGCCCGGCCGCTCCTCCTCCACCCATCCATCAACGTGGCTGTGGTGTTCAGTGGCTCCAGCTACCAGAATGAGGTCAGAGGTCGCCTCAGCGGGGAAAACTTTGTCGACCTGCCCATCGTGGTCAGTCCTGTGACCGTGCTGGTCAACGACACAAACCCCCGAGACCTGCTGACACGCCTCTGCGATACCATGGCAATGGAGAAGCTACACGGCGTAGTGTTTGAGGATGATGTGGGCTTTGGGGCCGACGCTCAGGTGAACGCCGTTTCTCCATTTTCGGGTTTTCTGATAAAACATCCTCTCCAGAGTGTTCAGTCACCCACACCCGATTTTCCTAAAGCTGCTCAAGGCAACATTTTGATGTGAAAACACACCTGTCCTTCCAGCTTAAATCACAAAGTGGGTAGCAAAGTAGAACTAATTGAGATGCCAAGCTTTTACATCTTTGCTCAAATGAAATGGTGTCGGTTTAGTTTCTGTTTGTGAAGGGAGAAGAAGTGACATCAAATCGTAAAAGGCAACATGTAAATATTCCCCTAAACGGTGCTCTTACTAACTAGGGGAAAGAGAATTCAAAGTACTGTCACTTCAAAGAATATTTTACTTGTGAAATTACTTTTGAAGAAAAGTTACATTTACTTGCAACTTACAATACTTACTCATTTTCAGATTTTTAGTACACAAGATTGCTGCGTTACAGTAACAAGAGTACGTGTCATTTGTTACCTTCCGAGTACATTCTCTTCTTCATAAAACACGTAAAACTTTTGAAACCTGGATTGTTTATAATCCATGTTTTCATGCAGGCATAGACTGTACATAAGTGGATGTAGTGTGAAGTCACCCGTTGGTTTTATGGACTGACGTTTCGATGCCTCGAGTTCTAAATTGTGACTGTCGCCATCTTGTTCTTCTGGAACCAGAAGTGACATAAGAGGGTGGTGCTAAGTACAACCCAATGAATAAGACATTTTTAGGCAACCTAAATGTCACAAACGTTGATGAACGGAAAACGCACCGTGAATTGAAACTTTAAACTCCCAGACTGGACAACGCTGCTGTAGCATCCTGTCAATCCCAAGGTAGCAATTCCTTAAAGCACATCTACTGTATATGCTTTATCTTCCATTCCACTCTAAATGGGTCCATCGTTTACTAAATGAACATTTCACTTCTCAGAGCCAGAGTTTTCTTCTTCATTGCCTTTGCTGGCTTACTGCTGCTGTGTTTCTTAGTGTTTCACTTTCACCTGTAGATCAGTCAAGGACTTGTGTTGCAGGACTGTGTATTGCGTCACTTGCATGCTCTTGCATGTGCACACGTTTTTGAGAATTTAGAAACCTAACTGTACCATCTGATGAAAATAGTGCTGTAAAAAAATGTCCACTTTCTTTAGGCAAACACTGACTCTGTCCGTTTGGTCCTCAGGTGGCAGAAGTGGCACAGATCCTGGACTTCCTCTCCACTCAGACAGCTCTGCCAATCGTGGGCATCAGTGGCGGCTCTGCAGTTGTCATACCATACAAGGTACCGTCAAAATAATGAGCCCATCTTTTGAACCGGAGCTAGAGCGGCCTTCTTTCTTACTATGCCACAGTGATGACACACACACACACACACACACACTCTCACACACACACACACACACACACACACACACACACAAAAAGTGGTGTTGATGTAATATCTGACACAAACACTACAATTTAGGAAGCATGAGAAACAGATTCTCGTAATAAGATGAACAACTGTCATGTGAACACTTTCAGAATCAGCAGCCGCTCACAGCCTCCTGTCTTAGTCAGAACTCTTCCGTACCGGCGTCATTCAGCTTAAAACAACTGAACTAGGTCAGAGCGGTGAAGCCTACTTTGGCAGGCAACTCGCTGCATGCAAATATTTGGATGTGAGCAATACAGATCTGGGAATTATCTGCGAGGACTGCAGCCATCGACCCTCATCGGCTCCCCTAACCCCCTAAAAAGACTGAGTTGTGGGAAGGAAAACTTTGCGAGGGGAGACAAATGCTACTGGCGATCTACGCCTCAATAAATCATACCCGCCGCTCTTGAAGAGCAGCAGGTTTTTCCTGCTATGATTTAACATGTATCTCACTGATGAATGGAGATGGAGAGTAGTGAGCTGTGTAGTTAGATTGTAAAAAGGAGATTGATGACACCAGACAGATTAATCTGTACTTTCTCTCTACTTTTGAGTTGCAAAATGGCTTCATCCCTTCTTCCTCTCATGCGCCATGCATTCCGCCCGTCTCCCCTTTCTTCCTATAATTGCTTAACTGCCATCATCAACACCTTGTATTTATAGAGCCAACTCTCACACATAGGAAGACACATGCAAACGAACACCCTCACATATTAGAGCACACACACACACACACACACAGCCAAATGGATGCATTCCTACACCTATCTATCCATGTGCCTGTGAGTGTTGGATCTTTTTGGGGGCTCTGTTGTGCGCCGGCTGAATCTATTACGGTTTTGGCTAGAAGCAAGAGGCCTGTTCTCCTGCTCCCTCCGCACTCCAGGACCCTATTAAACTGTTAATTGGACCCTTCAGGAGGCTGGGCCCCCCCGCATCTCTCAACATTCACCCTAAAAATCCAAGCCCTCTTTTCTTTGTATTTTTCTGTTTTGCTGCCTTGCATAACCTCCTTCCTCCCGCTAACTGTCGCTGCTTCACCTTACGTTGACATTTAGGTGTTCGTATTTACCCCAGATGTGCTTTTTGATCGGCAGTTCTTCCACCGTGTAAAAGTATCTCTGAACCTCCAAAAAAAATATTTGTTGCAAAGTTTGTCAGGTATCAACAATCTCAGGCTTGTAATTGGCAGAGCCGATCACGCCGGCTTCAGTCTGGGTTATTTAACCTCTCTGCTTGACAGCGACAAAAGACAAATGCACAGATGGGACGTTATCTTTCATACTGAGCGACCGTTTGTCTGACAAGCCCAAAGCGCTGAGTGACAGTTCTCAATATAACACAAAGAGTAAAGCACTCTCCTCTGAGGCCTGCCTGTCGAAGGCCTCATTCAGCCCTCCTCCCTCACCCCCCCCCCCCCTCTTTCTCTCGCTTATGTACTCCTTTGTTGTCAGCAAGACGGAAAAAAAGGCTCGTCAGAGGTGTCTGGCACAATGGGACAGGTGGATGGGACGGAGAAAGACATACGTGTGAGTGCATGATTCTCTGAGGAGATAAAAGAGCTCAATAGTGCTTGATTATCAATAGCCTGATGATGATGAATATCTTTGATGGCGGGTTTAAAAAGAAGCAGCACCCTGCCCGAGCCGCCTATTTATGGTTCCTGTCGCAGTGATCTCTCTCTATGGCAAACAACAAGGAAGGAGGGAATTGAGACAAAGATGAAAAGATTGAAGGGAGGAGAGGAAGTGAGTCTTTTGTCAGACGGCACACGAACATCACGCGAAGGCAAAGAGGAGGAAATGAGAGAGCGTAAGGAACGGCGGAGTAAAGGCATAAAGGCTGTTCAATAGGGCCTGAAAAAAAAACACTGCGATATATCTCTCAGACGAGTTATAAATCAGAGGTTGGGAGTGTTTTATCTTTGTGTGAGTGTGTGTGTGTGTGTGTGTGTTCTGGCTTGCTGAAACACTGGCCAAAAAGATACTCAAACGTTGTGCCGAAATGTGATTGTTGAACATATTTCCCAAAACCATATATTCATCTGCTGCTGTCACCCTCCTCTCTTTTGGTTGCAGGGATTTGCTCCCATTCAGCCACAAGAGCATCAGTGAGGTCCGGCACTGATTTTGGGCGACAACGCCCGGCTCGCAGTCGGCGCTCCAGTTCATCCGAAAAGGTGTTAGAAGGGGTGAAGGTTTTCCACACCAAAAAAAAACAAAACAATAGAAACCCTTCCCCAAACTGTTGCCAGAAAGTTGGAAGCACAATAATGTCTAAACATATAATTGTATGCTGTAGCATTAAAACTTCCCTTGATTGAGCCAATGCAAAAGTGCATTAAAGTGTGTATATTTAATCCTCCGCTGAGAATAGTCCCCAAAATATGCACTACTTACTCCTGTTTGAGTAACATTTGCAAAAAACTACAGCGCCCAGTTGTTCATTATTTGGCCTTTTTGGCAATTCATCCAGACTGGCCGATCATCTGACATCCCCATCTTTAGAAAATACAGCAATAAATACAAAAACACTTGCAGTGTTGCACAGGTTGACATCATCATCATCATCATGAGCACCAAAACCATCCAAAGCAGAGCAATGGAAAAGCCCACAAGACTGCCCCTGTCTCATGCAGGTAACGGCTTCAATTGTATTTGTAATAAAAAGCAAACCCAGGATTTTCAACCAGCAGACCGCTGTTAAGTTACATAAGTTACATAACAAGCAATCTTTTCCTAACGCTAGTGGGGTAGCTAGAGCATTCTAGTTTGAACGTCCACTGACCAACTGTCCATATTTGAGGAGCTGGGAGTAAGAATGTGTTGTAGGAGTCCAATAAAATAACTTTCTGTGCATTTCTGACTTGATACGAGTGACAAAGATCATTCATTCAGGCACACTGGACTATCTAAAAACAAGCCTTATTACCAAGCTTCAAATAAGGCTGAGTTTTTGGAGATGAATGATTTTCACAGGACTTTGGGTCTACTGTAAAACCAGTGGAACTTGTTACATCATGAGGTTATAACAAATCATTTTTTATGGCTGCTGTGAGACATTTTGGGAGAGAACATTTAACTACAGATGACAACTCATATCTATTATCTTGAGGCACTATCACAGTAACCCTCTTGTGTTTTTTGAGGAAATACATCGTGAATGTGGAAACATTTTTTTGTTCATTACAGTTACAAACATCAAATATTGTGTGATGGTGATTGTAGACTATGATGAAGGCTGGAATAAACAAAGCAGTGTTTGCCAGTAAACGGGAACAAAAGTGCCTTTTAAGAGGGCACATGATGGATTTTTGAAGCAAAGAAACTGTTGACTGAGTATACGAGCGTAGAACACCATTTATTATAATTTGAAGCTGTCAGTAGAAGATTATATTTCAGGAGTTACAGTCTCACTTGTGGCTCCAGTCTAAGGTCACACTGTGATCTTGGACCGAAGTGATGCAATGAGCCAGATGTGTGGATCACAGTTTCGTTTATTGCTTTTTTTTGGGGGGGGGGGGGGGGGGTTCTTTCTGTGGCCAGACTGGCCCGCTTTCTCTGTTAGTCCTTCTGGCTCTTCTCTCAGCCCTCTCAATTCTGTCTCTCTTGGCCTCATGGTCCAGAAACTCCATAAGCAGGTCACGAGAAGCCCAGAGCCGCTGCACAGTATTCTCACTGGAAATTGTTTTTTGTAACGCTGGGAATGAAAGCACGTTCATGGCCGGGCCACCCCCGAGCTTCACAGCATGGCCTAATACTTTCAATAAGGTGGTCAGTCGAACTGCTAATGCTGTGGTGTTGGAAAAACAGAAGTAAAGTGTGGAGTGTCTGATTCTATATTCTATAAAATCTATATCGCCGGTTAAAGACTTAAACATCTGTTTTTGTCTTTCCATCGCACTACACTGTGCTAGGACATCAGTCATGAGTGTGAGATCAGTGTTTTTAAGATTGACCCATAGTGACTAAAGTCAGGCCTCTGCTGCATCGATTTTGAACTTTTCTTTTTTAGCCATTCTAGCAACATGCCCTGTGGATGTCTGTTTTTATAGGTCGGTCGATCCACTCATTTGGTCCAGACTGAAATATCTCATCAACTCTTTGGTAGACTGCCATGACATTTTTGCACATGGCTCCCAGAGGCTGAATCCTAAAGACTTTGGTGTTCCCCTGACTTTTCCATTAGTTTGTGAGGAACTGAGCTGGCTGAGGAGTCCCAGGTGGGTTTTATTCCCCCAAAAATGAAGCAAAGAATTTACAAAAGATGTATCAAAGTTCCCATTAAAGAGGTCAACTAAACAGAACATAACTCAGGCTTTTGTAGTGGGCACTTGTTACATTCCGATTGGCCCCTTCCTGTAGTTCTGCGTTACTTGGTGCATATTGAATTGCATTCAAATCATCACCCGACGGCACCAAAGTGTAATGAAAAAGAAAATAATCAAGTCAAGTACTATGCAGAATGTACAGTATTCATAATATTGGATTATTACTGTTGTAACTGGTTGAGATGATTAGGTATATATTCACTGCTTGGTATTGGATTTTTATGCAAAACCCACGGAGATGGAAGCTTCCATTTGGACATTTTAAGAAGGTAGAGTGACGTATACTGTACATGTGTAAATCTATCTGAGTCCATATGATGTGAATGAGCTTCCCGCTTCACCCGCACCAGTCTCCCCGCCGACGGGGGAGGTACAGCAGAGTTCTCCCCGTGGGAGGAGACGAGAGTGTGAGCAACCACCATGTCCACCGTCTTCCTGTCACATTACCATACGCTGCTGCAGTAGGATTGCTAATTACGTGTGTGTGTGACAGCCCTTACTGCCAAGGTGGTGAGAAGAAGACGGCTGGGAAGTGGAGAATGAGCGGGGGGAGGGTTACTCTGTCGTCTCTTGTGAGCGTGCGAGTTAGACGCGAAAAAGACGGTACTTTTGTTGTAATTCTCGATTTCCCCGTGAAGGCAAAAGTCGATGGGTTTCATCACATTTGCTTGTTTGATTTTTCACAATTTAACATGCTGCTAATTGGATGATGAAACACTTATTGGCCCGGGGGAGGTCACTACATTATTTGCTTGTTTAATAGCTCAGACAAAAGCTAATTGGATTTTAATTACACCTCTTAAAATGATGCACCTCAACACTCCTTTGTCATATCATAGTCGAAAATCTTCTATTGCAAAGACAGCGTGTTAAAAGCTTGAAATGACACATTTCCTGTTTCCTAAATGGGCGTGGTCGCCTCTCCACCACATCCCTCCACTTATGTTGTGTGGATGGATTTAAGCAGATTGGGTCGTATTTGCATTATGCATATATATTTTATTTTGCCACATGAGGTAATTTGCAACAGCAATTTTAGCATCACAAACAATATTTAACGAGGTGCGTTCGCAAACGCTAGTTGGCAGATCTTGCCAGAGTGTTGCTGAGACAGAGAAAGCAGGGCTGCCAGAGCTGTGGGAGAGGAAAAGAGCAACAGGAAGGAGATATGACAGTTAGTCACCTCTTGAGACAAGAACAGATTAAAAAGATCTGAGACCTGGTCCCAAACGGCACTTGACAGTTTAACGCCATCTCCCTCCCTCACTCTCCTGCTTTACTCTCTCATGCATGACTTCTCTCTTAATGCATTTGTGTAACTGTATTTTCGATTTCCAAGACTTCCAAGCCTCCATTTAGTGAGTCATCTTGCTAAACAGTGTACAGATGTAAAAGAATAAAACAAATATAAGATTGCCCCGATCGTCACCTTCTTGCACCAGCTCTCAGTCCGTTATCCGTTCAAATTCTGAATATTACTCGCACTAAAGTCCTTGCACCTGCTTACATCAGAGCTCCACTTAAGGCTTGCAGCGCTGTACAGTCCTTTAGATCTTCCATCCAAGCTCTTTTATTACACAGTCTCTTCCAAAAAACACAGGCACAGGGAGTCCAGTCTGTGGGAGAGTTTCAGATGAACCTGTTAAAATGGGTTTCTAGTTTTGCTGTTTGCACCTGAATGCATTTTTGTCGGTGTGTTCTGTGTATGTGCGCATTTCTGCACAAAACTGTCCAGACCTCTCGTTGTAAACTTGGCGAAATTTGGTTGACAAGTTAAAGTTTTTATTTGAAATATAACCAATTAAATGACAACATTTGACATTGTATATTTTTTCAATAATATGTCGGCTAAATGTCTACAGAATGTCAACTGAATATGACACAATGTTGTCACAGATGTCAAGATAACGTTTGACCTGCAAATCACCAAATCTGGAATTGTTAATTGATACAAATTTGTCTTAGTGTTGCTAGCTGACTTCTCACTTAAGGTAAAAGGTTACTGTCAAGTTACAAAAAAGATCTCTCGTCATCAGTTGATGAGTTCTGCTCTGTGTGTCTACATCCAGTCCCTCCCCAATAGTCCTCCTCATCTCATCCCTGTAGCCTACTTTATTTGAATGCTATTTGAAGGACATGGGTTCAACGGGCTCTACGAACGTTCATCTTATCTGTCAACACAGCGCGTAGGTATGCAAATGTGTGTTAACAGACACATGCAACCCATTCTTGATAGAAAGAGAGCAGCAGGACTGACATCTGCAGAACGGAGACACTTGTACCAGAAAGAAGCAGAGTATGGACAATCAAAGCTCTGTCTTCAAACGTGAGCGATAATGAAGGTGGAAACTATTATAAGTGTTCATGCCAACCATTTCTTATACCACACAACTCTGCATCTGCATCTTTATTGCTGAAGGTTGCAAGTGTGTGTACGGCAGCTGCGTGTTGTATCCATTACTACCATTTTCAATTGCTTAACGTTTCCAATGACGCTTTTTAGGACATTGCAGACATTTCATAAAGCTGATTCATGTGAAATTGTCCAAGCTTAGCTCACTTAAAATGTAGTCCTTTCCTTTGTCTCCATTTGTCAATTCTCATTAAATTAATTGGATTTAGAAAGTGGTTCCTCTGTGTCATGACTCTCATTAAATTTGGATGAAACTCGACCACTACTAGAAGGGTGCATTATGATAATCTGTTCTCTTGTCCAATAAGCATACCATCACTTGTAAAATAAAAAAAGCACATCACCGTTAATTGTTGCGCAGCAGTAACAATGTTAAAGGTGCTGCAAAAATGAGAAACAGCAGACGAGTTAATTTGACAAACCTTTCGTCAGTTGGCTTTCGTTGTGGCGAAAAGTTCAACACCGTACTCTGACACGCTGATTTATTCAAGATATTTGATCATGAAACCGAATCTGAACTCGTGATGCATTTGCATGTTTGACAGTCTCGGTATAATGTATTTTCTCAGTTTTTGAATGAAATGCATGGGCTGAAAGGCAGCATGGTAGCATAGAGAATACATTGTAATTCAGTGTGAAGAAACCGTTTCAAAACCAAACCAGCTCAAGAGATGCAGTTGCTGAATTGACCTTTTGCCTCATTGTGACTCTGACTCTTTACAGGCTGAGGGATCCTCCTTCCTGCAGATGGGAGCATCTCTAGAGCAGCAGCTTATCAGCATGTTCAAGGTACAGAGAAGCATTTTATTGCTACAATAAGTGACAATCAAACCTCTGTTGAACCTAATTTTTAGGATTAAAATCTGTTGTAATACCAAATGTTACATGGGTGAGCCTGACGACCTCTCAGGCTGATTAACACAATCAGCGGGGAATCCCTGATCTGATGTTCTGGCCTGAGTTCCACAATCGGTATTCATGAAAGATTGTACAAATAATTCTCATGAGATCAGAGAGCTTAATGTCACTGATGTTTCTGCGAGTCAACGGGATTATCTTAGTTCAGTCTGTGACGCCCCAACTTTACGTCATCTAGTGGGAGCATTTCAACAACTGAGGAAACATCATTTGTGAAGTTGACGGGTATACTTGTGATGACTTTTATCAGTTAGGGTTTTAAAAGCTTTTTTCTAGTTCTAGTTCTTGCCCATTGTTAAATGAGAAGATTGATACCATTTTCATGTCTTTACGCATAAAGAATAAAGAATAAAGATTTGGAAACAAAAGGAGACAACAGTTGTTGGCCATAAAAAAGCAACAACTTCCTTTTTCTGATATTTATGCTAAGCTAAGTTAAGCTAACCACCTGGAGTACTCATTTTCTCACGAGTCCTTCACAATCATTATTCATTCCCATATTTTATAACCTCATTACCTTATATATATTGTTGTTTTAAGTCTTTATTTCTATCCCTGTTTCAGCTAATGGAGGAGTACGACTGGGGCGAGTTTGCAGTGATAACCAGCTTGCTGCCGGGCTACGACACCTTTGTAGATATAGTTGAGTCCTACACCGATACCTCCTATTTCCTGTGGAATCTACAGGATATCTTGACTCTGGAAATGTCCGTTGGGGCGAATGACGCAAGGACGAAGCGCATGCTGCAGCAGGTAAAATAAGATATAATAAAGATTGGGTTGCACCAGCTACAGGCTACCTTTAAATACATCACTAAGTTTGTGTGTTAATTTAAATTCTAACAAAGTTCAGTTCAAACTAGCGCTCTTAAAAAAAACTTTATAAACTGAAGTTTGTACAGAGTGCCACAGGCTCTTGATGACCTCCAGCAGTGCTGCATGTTCAGGCCGTGTTTTCTCTTTCATTTCCTGTCTGCAGGTGGATTCTCAGGTGCTGCTGGCGTATTGCTCCTATGAGGAGGCGCAGTACTTGTTTCAACAGGCAGCTGAGGTGGGTCTGCTGGGGCCAGGCTACATCTGGATGCTCACCAGTCAGGCCGTTGGCAACCCCGACAGCCCTCCACCCGACAGCTTCCCTATCGGTGTTATTGGTGTGATTACGGACCAGTGGAGGAAGAGCTTGCGGCAGAGAGTGAGGGAGGGTGTCGCCATTGTCGCTAAAGGGGCCGAGAGCTTCAAGAAGCAGTACGGGTTTATTCCTGAGGGACATGGTGACTGCAACAAACTGGCTAAACACTCAGACAACAATACGCTGTTCAGGTCAGTCACACTGTTGTCAGTGATCACAATAGAAAGGTGCATTCAGTAGAGCGCAGATCTCCGCCCTAGTGTGTCTGCAACGACTAGCGGCCCCTATTGCCTGGTTAAGAGCGGTGAGGGGAGTAAGCAGGCTGGAATGTGAGAAATGAGCAACGTTAGTATAAAACAAGCAATAAAAAAGGTGTTTTGAGAAAGTGTGAGTCACTGCTACCACAGGAGGTCCTTGAGCATGCAACCATAACTGGCAACCCAAAATATTATGCAGTTTGCTGCAACAGAATGCGGGATTAGCCGTGGACAGACACAGAGATGCACGCTCACTCGAAGACGCACTTATCCGATCGCATGATCCTCCTGGTGAAGAGAATGAGACAAGTGGTTATTACTGATGCATAAACAGAAGAGCACAACTTCACTGCATGAAGTCAAAGTCTGTTGCGCCTTTTCTTTCAAGTGTTCTGAAATGCAAATTGACCTGGATTCATTATTCATAGCACCAGTCTGTCAAGGATGTATACCTCAACAGACAGCAAAATCACTCAGTTGGAACACTCTGCCCTCCACCAATCAGCTGCCCGTCTCATCCCCTAATGAGCTACTTCCAGTCTCCCTCGTTGCATTAAGCCCTACAGGGGAGCTTTAGGTTTAATTAATGTGTCTTTGTCTGTGTAAATCATATGCAAAGTTTGGAGGTTATGTGGAATCAACGTCCTTGATTGCAAGCTACATACTTCTGAATCCATTTCCTGTTTCTGTGGATTGCAGGCACATGTTGAATGTGACGTGGGAAAGGAAAGATCTGTCATTCAACAGCCAAGGCTTCCTCACCAATCCCTCCATGCTCATCGTCGCTCTGGACCGAGACAGACTCTGGGACAAGGTACTGGTCACCAGAAACTCGATCATAAAAACATGCTGGCACTGATGGCACAGGAACAATAAGACATTTGTCCTGTTATATTGTATTTACAGGGTGCTCAAATGCATTATGGACTCACAGGTTACTGACAGTGACATTTGTGAGGAGTGTTTCATAGGCAATGAAAATAACTTTTATTTTTAGGTTTCAGGTTAGTTTTAGGGGAACTGGCTTCAGAGAAACCTCAGTTATGAGTCTGTTAACAACATCTATTGGCAACAGGGACTACGACTTCAAGATCTTGATGAGTATGCCTCGTCTCCAAACTATCATTCGTCACGAAAACCCACGTGACAAGAGACAGGGTAAATGAAGTGATACCGTGTGACACAAGACAGGCTTTTGTGTTCAAGCAATCTGCGGAACTTTCCTCGTAGTCATCAAAATAGCCTGTTTCCACACGCCTTTTACAATTTATAGCCTGTTTCCTTGCAGAAGCAACACATACAGTAACATTCCTATGCCACTCTTTTTGTCTGCAGCTCCCCAACAGGTACAAATATGTAGCATGCTGGATATCTGGAAAATCTGCGATGCACTGGTGAGCCTATCGGATTGCATCTTTGAACAGTCCACACGTAGAGCTCCAGTGCCAACTTTACAAGTGCCTAGCCAGCGCTTATTTAACTCTAAACTGGGGCTAGCTGGGGCTAATCTCCAAAACCTGTAGGCGAGTGGAAAGTCAGGGCTAAAAGCATGTAGTGTGAAATGTGAGTTGTGTAGTATATCCTCTGCTGCAGCTCGAACTTTGCGGTTTGTGTTGGTAAACGGGCAACATTGTGTTGTTTTTAGAATACAAGCATGTGCCCGTCTCTTTCACATCATGATCTTTGCCTCACGTCTCTCCCTCTGCATCTCCCCCATTCCACTGGCACCTCACAGTTTGAAAACCTCTGACCTGCACATATAATCTGGCTGGACGCAACACGTTTGTGCACGTTGCGTTTGAGATGTCCAGATGTATTTTAGTAAAAGCAGAATAGAAGGCTGGTGGAGGGAAAGTGGGTGTATTAAAAATCAAATCTCGAACAATTGACCAATGATATTGGAAGGTTCACGTGTAGGCGTAATTTCAAATCAATGTTTTGCATCTGTGTGTTTCCCGTTGAAGCCATTTCCTTCTCTTACGCTTGTTTTATTGTCGCCATGCAATTTTCTTGAGCATTTTCACTCCCTTTCTCACACACACGCACACACACACACACACACACACACACACACACACACACACACACACACACACACACACACACACTTTTCAAAGCCCAAGGGTGTATTGAAAAAGTGAGACTTAACAGAGCGACCTGAACGTAATCTCACAGCAACAGTTGAACTCATTTATTTCTGGCCATGAAAGACCAACCTACTTTATCAATGTCACCTCCTGGCCGTGGTGTATGTGTGCGTGTGTGTATCAACACAGACATGTAATTGTGCTGAAGCGGAGGTTTTGGTTTGTATGTGTGTGTGGATCTTAACGGTTGTGCAGCCAACACTTCATGCATTCCTTATGTCCTCGTGTTCGGGTGCTTGTGTGTGGTTCAAACACTGTCGACCACTTTAAAACAAGCGTCTAAAATCTGTGAATCCTTTTCACTCTGTCCTCATTACAACCGATTCTCCCCCAACATGTTCTTCCACTCCTCTTCACGTCGTGTCACAGGTTTTAGTGTACTTGCTATTTTCAAGTCTTCCATTGTGACACTCGTGACAGTTTGCCTTGTTGTTTCTTAGCATTGTTTGAAAGGTGCTGCTGGGTGACTTTCTCTGCTGGGCCCCTTCTAGTTCTTCATCTCTTTCTCTCACCTTTACTCTTCCACATGCAGAATTAACAGTGGATAAAGGGTTTAAAACTGCCTTTTCCCCCCGTTAAAGGTTTTCTTTGGGGAGTTTTTCCAATGCGAGGATCCTGGGACAGAGTATATCGTATGCTGAGGCAAATTTGTGATTTTGGGCAATACAAATGAATTGAACTGAATTGAACAATTAAAAAGAAAAGATTAGCTTGTCAGTATAGTACATAGTAGTATTTAGGAGCTAAAGAACCAGATTTTTTTCTCAGGAGTCCAAACACGGAGCTCAAAGAGAAGTTAAAATTGGATTGGTTGCCAGAAACATGTTCTCACATACCTCCATGTCTGCTGGAGGTGTAAATAGGATAAAACAACTTAATGTAGATGAAGAGTGTAAACAGGGAGATATTAAACCAGGGCCACTTCCTGTGTGAGCAGCACTTCCTGCTTTGTGTGTCGGCGCCCATGTTAACAGATTAGAGAAGCCACACAGAGTGTGAGGAGTGCGGCTCAGCTGAGGCTCGGCTGCATCTCTTCTACAGATTAGAGAAGCTTGCCTATTTTTTGTTCACAGTAAAAATAGACGGGGGAAAAGGATCTATATATGTAAAACAGGCCACACACATGAAAAAAAGATATTTATTTTTAACTCAGCCCTTTGTTTCTGTGCACATAATCCCTTCATTCGTTAACTCAAGGCTGAAATATTTGCAGGACAAATGGCAAATGCAGTTACTTGCACAGCTACATAAATGAATAGACGACCTGCGTGGATTATTGTTATTTACAAATGAGCTCGCGCTTCTTAACCACTGTCTGTCTGAAATAGAAATAAATGACATTTATAATGAAATTAAACATTATGGCCATTATGAAAGGCAAACTTTAGGTAGAAAGAAGGGCCGGCAGCAGCAGCAGCACCACATGCCGTGAGACCATCAGTGCAGTCGAACTGCTGAGGACATCAGAGCATGATGTCATTGGAAATGTATCCCTTCTAAAACACATCACTTAATGTTCAGTGCAACAATGCAAATGCTTAGACATTTTTCATAGCAAAAGTTGCTGAGATGTAGTCTGAAAAGGTTGGTTTTAGGGGAGGGTCATTCTGGATTAGCTTGCACAGGTCTGATGAGGAGAAAGGGCGTTGTATATTCAACTTTAATCAGAAAAGTTTAGCCAGCAAAGAAGTCTCAAAGAGGTCTAAAGACCAGCGATTCTGGCTCACAATATCTGGTGAAATGAGTTTCGTATCACATAAAGGGAAGCTCACAGTGCCCTGAGTGTGTGTTTACCAGCTCAAGAAAGGGCGTCGTGTCACCCTGATTGGCTAAGTGGGGAACTGCACCAAGCTTTAATGAGGACCCACATCCTGAACAACAGGTGATCTGAATAAACCTCCAATCAACGATTTTGACATTGAGCTCAATGAATTGGGAGAAGGGAAATGACAGCAAGTACCAAATAATGAGGAACTGCTTCTCATGACTTGATGACACCATCTTGAATATGAACTAAAAAACCTGAATACAAGTAAATCAAGCGTATAAATCTTTTTATTTCAATCCTTTGTGTGACATCCCTCAAACAGACAGCTGCATATTTTCAGCTAAACCGCTTCACTATTTTGCATCAGCTGCCCTTGGAAGAAATACGTCTAATAATGCACTTTCTTTGATTTCTAACATGAAGTATTCGTTAATTAATTCCAAGACCCTCATGCTGTGCTTTAACCCAATATGGAATAATCAATAACAGTTTTGGCACCTCCCCAACAGTGTGAGGATGACAGAGCTCCGGCTTAAGGTCCTCCATGAGAGGATGAGACATCCCATAAAAGACAGATTGAAATGACGGATCTTCACAACTGGCTTCTCCGCGATCCTGTCATTCACAGATGGTGCAGAGAAACAAATCGCTGCCTCGCACATCATACTGCACCTTCATACAGATTTGTAACTCATCCATGTATGACCAAGGAAGAACGTCAGTATGAGCGAGCAGAAGAACAAATCAAGAGTCGGTATGAAAAACCGGTCTCATTAAAGCTGAGAGGGAGCGAGTTTCACATGCAGTAAGTCAGCGCTGGCTGAGCTCAGTATGGCTCATTAGGTGAGGTGGGGTTGATATGACAAACAGTCCGGGTTTCGATCATCGATGTGATTATTCATTGTGTGATGTGACATTACACAGCCATTCTGGTCCTTCTGATATTGAAAAACTCAATCTACTGCTTTTTGTGTTACCGTGCAATAGCACGGGGGGGGGGGGTGTATATTCCAGTGAGCAACATGTGACAGAGGAAGGGGAGCGAAACCTGATTGGCTTGTTCAATTACATGTTTTCTGAGCTGGTAGGCACTCTGGATACCCAAATGTATGAGCCCAAGTACTGAAAAGGTTTTCATGACATGTCTCCTTGAGATTAGTTCTACAAAAGCAAATATTTTGAACACACAACGACATAAAAACACAGGTAATAAATGACACTCATCGCTTGAACAGATCCCATTCATGAACAGTGACATTTCAATTAGTTTGTACAGTTAAAAAAAAAGAAAAAATGAGGTCTTGAGCAACACATGCTGGGATGTATTATTAATATCATGCAGGCAGTTTTCTCTTTGTTTTATATTCTGGCTTTTCTTCTCTTCAAAATGTCTGACTCAAACACTTTTTTAAGTCTCCTCATTCATGCATGAATGAACTCTACTCTTCTTTCATCTTTTAATCCTCTTCCTCCAGGTCAGCACATGCAAATTTCCCTTTTTAAAATAATTTAAAATAAAATCATTCACCCTGTGAAGTAGAGAAAGACAAGACAGGTGAGGAGAGAAGGGGTTGATATACAGAGAAGCTCGAAGCCGAGATTCAACTACGTGCAGGAAAACGCTAACGTTTTTGTCTCTCCCTCTCCAGGTCGGCACGTACTCTCGAGGGATCCTTCAGGTCCGCTACCCGGTCTGGCCTCGATATGGCAGCTTCCTGGAGCAGGTGTCCGATGACCGTCACCTGACCGTGGCCACGCTGGAGGAGCATCCCTTCGTCATGGTCGAGAACGTGGACCCGGGCACGGGCACATGTGTCCGCAACACGGTGCCCTGCAGGCGCCAATCCAATCAGACGGAGAGGTACAGGCAGCAACTCAAACACATGTCGTGCTTGTTACATCTGCACAAACACAAACATGGGGGGGGGGCTGTTGATCCGCAGCACTGTTTGGGGGTATCGAAAACTGTCAAGAACCCAAATCTGGTGTTGAATGTTGGTCAAGTTCATCATTTTGTTTGCTTATTGGCAGATAAAACGATTTCACCTCCGGGTCCACTTAAAACTTGGTTGCTGACCTCTTCAAGGAGGAAACTGTGAAGGCGGTCTCGGTTCAGGGAAAAGTTTTAAATGTTTGTAGCAGAAGCATTACGCTGATATGCCAGCGTGTTGTGTGTCATGCTGTGTTCTGATTGGTTGGTTTGTAAACTTGAATCGTAGCAGCAGTTGGTGGTGGACGAGTCTCACGGCACGACTTCAGACGACCAAAGATTTCACCTTGTTTCTCTCAAGATTGTCAACGTTTTGGCTTGGATTGCACACAATTGCACAGGGGCCTTTACTCACTTGGACTGGAACGTTGCACTGTACCACGGCGTCCTCATCAGCAGGTTCAGTTTGCTCTGTTGCCCTGAAACTGCAGTTCTTTCCGTGATTGCGAGCATCCCCTCATCCATGTTGACCTCAGAGTTGAGCTTGACAGTTCGTTCTTGACTTTAGAAACAGTCGTTAAAAAAATCAGCACAACTCCAATGAGTCCAGAAGCTCCAGAACAAGAGAGGAAGTGGCCCTTGAGTTGAGATTGTTTCATTAAAAGCTGCTGCTTTTAAGGTGAGGAGTGAACTGTCAAGCTCAACTATTCTTCGATCAGAAAGTCTCTGATATGACGAACAAAATTGTTGCCAAATTTAGACAGACAAGTTGTCGGTAGGATGCCTGACGCGTTTAGACAACGTTAACATTTTGGCTTCTTTTGTTTAGAAAGACACATTACATTCCTCAAGGTGAAGTGTCATCTTGAGTTGAGACTATTTCAACATTTCAGATGAAACCCAGTCCTACACAGAGACATCTGCGCCCTCCCTCTCCGATCCTCTGACCCAGTTTTGTTCCGAGTAGACACTGCAAACCTCCACACTTCATTAAACGCAGAGTAATTGTGGGTGCTGAGTGTCTACGCACTTTAAAAACACACCTCCGGTGTCAAACATTCAGCGCAGCATGGCAGGAAACAGCCATTTAACAGCTATTACCTCTGACTACCTACCGGTGCTCGTCAGGAATACAATGTCTTCATTATGTTCAAACACGCTTAATAGGAGCACAAGTCTGGCATGGATTTAATTGCACTCTGTCAAACAAACACTTTGGCTTTATTGTTTCCGCGTTGACAAGAGGAGCACGGGAACAGAACACATCATATATTTTACAACCGCTACTAGGAGCTACTAGGAGAAGTGATTCTCATTTCAAATCTGTGACGGTCTTTCTGGAATCCTGCTGAAATGAACAGCGCGTGTCTTTCTGAGATGAAACATGTGAGCTCAAAGTATGACAAACACTCAATGTTCTAATTCAAGCTTGTATTGCACCTTCACGTGCTGCAGCAAACTGTTTCAAATTTGACAATTTGTGATTTGTTTCAGAGATCTCTGGTGTCTCGGTGTTAGATGTGAATCGTCTCCTTGTTTCAGATTGATGGTTGTTTTCGGTGTGCGTGTGATATTAGCGCCTGACTTCACTCATTTATCCAGATGGCTTTCTTTTCTTTTCTTTTTTTGTGTTGAATATTATAACTGATTCTTCTTCATCGATAACTTGGTACCTGGACTTACGGGAAGTAAACGCCAAGTAACATCTCAAGATCTTCCTGTTTGTCTCATTCGCATTTGAAAGTCGGTTCTTCGCAAATTACCTTTGAGACAAAGTGTGATGCATGAAACCGGCTCTTCCTCAGTCAGAGGTGGCAAACGTGTTTCTGATCAAAGACAGCACAGCCCACCGGAAGAAAAGTGCTCACATTCATGCATGATAAATAGCTCCTTGGAAGGAGCAGAGGATACACGCACATTGTTCTGCATACCAAGAGGTCGCACAAGAACAGACACAACGTATCATTTGCTGCCACTTCTGTGACTTTAGTGTCACATCCACCACATCTCACTGCACTGATTTGGTCATTTATTTAAGGGCTCACCTCAACCTTCACCTGCTGCTCTCTGCGCTCTGGCGTTTTTGTTATTTCTAACTGAGTCCTCTCTGAAGGATTTTCTCTCTGCTGGTTATCGATCATGTTGCTATGTGTTTGTGCCGCCGTGTTGTTTGCCTGCAGCACAGAGCTTACCCAAGAGTAGAACCATGCCAAACGTACAGCCGGCTCAATTTGCACACGTTATGATCATGTGGAAAAATATTTAGAAGACAACATTTGGTCGCTGCCTCACAAGCAAAATACACAACAAATAAATACAGTGGCACATGCAACCTGCATGCGTGTATCTTAAGTTCCTTTAATTGTGACATTTTTGTTGTTGAAAAATGTGAACTGTCATCAGTGGTAGAGATAGGCCTGTCTACCAGAGATTTTGAAGGACTGGGGTGATGGTATCTCTGGTGCGGGAGTGGGAAAGCACACGGGCAGCTGAGTTTTGGATAAATTGTAGTTTGTTGATGATTATGGTGGATGTGCCATACAATAGCTGCAGTAGTCCAGTCGAGAGGTGGTGAAGGCCCAGACACACCAAACCGACATCAAAGAAAGTGGAAGAAATGGGACTGCGGATATAGCTGTTATTATGATACACACATGAAAAAAAGCAGCATGTGCTGACCACCTTCACACCATCTCGCTCACCACTTTTGCTTCATTTCAGATAGCTGTGTTGTTGTGAAAATATTTGTGTATTGGAATGATGAGATGAGATAAAGACGGAGAATGAAAGCAGCCTTCTGTGTGTGCCATCTTGACCACAGATTCAACAGGACAAAATCTGATGAAAAGCTGGCAACACGGGCAAACTAGTGCCAACAATGCGGGTCACACCACAAAAACTAGGGTGACAGACGCTCGGCCTGGTGTGTCAGGGCCGTTACCCAGCAAGCCTCACATGTAGCCGACCACCATAACTTGTGTGGAATCATTAGAGATTTAATGTCTTATATGCACAGATTGATCACCTTTTAATTACCCAAACGATAGAAAACAAACAATTCATCCTGTAAATCATGTTCATGTTCGCCTCAGTGATTCCACATGTATCCATATGTGTGTGTGTGTGTGTGTGTGTGTGTGTGTGTGTGTGTGTGTGTGTGTGTGTGTGTGTGTGTGTGTGTGTGTGTGTGTGTCAGTATGGGTTATGCAGATTGCAGAGCTGACCATGGCTGGCGCATTAATTATAGCAAGAGATATGTAGTGGCTGTTGTTGGGCGCGATGGCACATTGATTGCCAGTAAAGGAGATGTATCTGTCCAACACGGGTCATCTGTCATAGCATGGGACAATGTTATCCCATCCTGCCCTCTTTCTGTTTGTCTTTCACACTCTCTCTCAGGCTGGCATGTCCCATTTGGACGATGACCAACAAACAGGGCGAAGGGAAGAGAGAGGGGGAGAGGACTGCTGCTGTATGAATCAGTTAATCGTGCTGTGTGGTCTAAGCAGCTTCCCCACAGAGCAGATGTTTAGCGTGATTAGGACCTTTTTTTTTGTCTTGCTCATTAAAAAAAATCCTTCCTTTGGACAGATGATGGCCTCCTTTGCCAGAAAGCTGAGCCTACCTCTCTGCGCCGATTAAGAGCAGGAATGCCACTCTGAAATCCCACTTTAAGGATCCTCAGTTTGTGGTATACGATGTTGTATTGTAGCCCAACACTCAGTGACCAGATGCTAAAAGTAGTTTATGACCCGAGTAGTTTTCTGACATGAAAATGAATTGCAAAGAATTTAAATAATTGATCAATTGTTTCAAAAGTTATCCAGAAAAAATGGCAAACATTAGCTGGTTCTCAATATTTTTCTTCTGGGTTTTAGATAATGTTAAATTAAACACATATTGCCAAATGTTTGTGGACATTTGTCTTGTTGCAATTAGTTTTTCATCTTTGTGGCAACAGGAATTCAGCATGACGGTGTCCTCATTCACATTGACTGTTTCCATCATCAATCTTACACGATCTCAGTGGTGGTTATTTCAATTATCCTCCTCCTCCTCCTCCTGCTCCTCTTCCTCCTCCTCCATCTGTCCTCCTTTGTTCTTGCCCTCCTTTCTCTGCAAACTGAAGCCGCCGCCCTGTTAGGCCGCGTCTGGTTGTTCGCTGTGTGTTTCCTGTCTACCGTTCACCTGAGAATCCCTCCTCTCTCTGATTTAACTCCCTCATGGTGCTTCGCTCCACGCTGCACTGGTTTCTGGGCATTTTGTGAAGAACACACCACACCACACAACTGCTGCTAATCCTCCAAGGATACTGAGCTACATATGTCTGTGTGACGGGGTAAGGCGGCCCAATTTAGGTTTGTTTGTGTGTTGTTAGTGGAGTGTGTATAATGATGACAGGTGGCCAGCTCCTGCAGCAATTAATTAACGCAGCGTTTATCAGAGCTATTGACTCCTGTGAATGAAGCGAGCCTTTCAAAAACACTTAAAATGCATCTGAAATGAACTCTTACGCTGTCGAAAACAATCAACCTGAATGTCAATTGCTCGCTTGACTGTATTTCATTCAATGTCGCTCTCATTTATTCACTCACACGCTCTTATGCTGACTCATTGGCACACTGAGGTTACCTCAATTACACACACAAAGGTTTTGGGCCTCCACATTGGCAGCTCTTTTCCAGGAAGTTTGGTCTGCTTTTAACTTCTTTCCTGTGTCTTTATTGTTTAGTCAGTTTTTGTTTTTCACCATTTCCTGTCCTTCTGTTCTCTTCTTCAACACCCCATTAAGTAGCAAGGCCACAGAGTGGAAGTGAGTATCTCTCACACACCTTAATGACCTTTTGATTAGAGGCCATCGCAGTCACTCAACCATCAACTGTGGGCTCTGTCACACTGTGTGTGTGTGTGTGTGTGTGTGTGTGTGTGTGTGTGTGTGTGTGTGTGTGTGTGTGTGTGTGTGTGTGTGTGTGTGTGTGTGTGTGTGTGTGTGTGTGAGTGTTTGGCGTGTCCTCCGTCTCCATCGACACCTTGTTAACTGACATTGATTTTAACTAATGAACCAGCCATCGCCTGCCCTTCACGTCACCGCCGTAGACGATGGTCACTGTCTGCATGAGAGCCCACGACTATTTAGCAACTCTCTGAAACTAAGCAACACAACAGCTTTAGTCTGAGAAGCTAAATATAGTCCCGGCTGCCAGAGAGAGGTTTTTGATCACGAGATGATAAAAAACTGTATGTGTGACTCTGCTTTTTCTCATCCCTATGTCAGTGTTATCGGCCACTATGAGTCCTACACCAAACTGTGCTGCAAGGGCTTCTGCATAGACATCCTGAAGAAACTCTCCCGCACCATCAAGTTCTCCTATGACCTCTACCTTGTCACCAACGGAAAACATGGCAAGCTGGTCCGCGGGACTTGGAACGGCATGATTGGGGAGGTGAGACTGAGGGCTGAGTTATTTAAAGAAGGATAAGTCCCTGAATGCAGCAGCTGGTGTAGCTGGATTGGTTGCCTAGTGGCCATTAGCTGCGGACAATTATTAGGGCAAGATGTTTTAAAATGTTAACAAAGATAGACGTAGCTTTGGGCTATGATATGCCCTAATTACACTCGAGGTAAGTGTTGTGTAAAGCATGCTGGATATCGCCAAAAACATCAGTAAATGCAGACCCATAGTTTTAGGAACACTGATCGTGAATGCTCTGTATTCATCCGTTAAGGTATTTAAGCAAAATAAACCTGTTGAGGTCAAGAAAAACGATCGCCAAAAATATATAATTAAAGAATACCTTTTTAAAAGATACCTGATGAAGCCATGAATTTAGCATTATGTAGTCAAAATCACTCAACAAAGTAAGACAGACGTAACTTTAAAGCTGAATTAATTGATGTCAGCAAACTACTTCAATGCGTTCACAAGCTAGTTGCTAACTTTATCTGTATGCTGTTTCGTGTTTTTTTTCACAGAAATTGAGGTTGATGATAGCGGTGAGAGTGAACTTAGTAAAGTTGCAGGCCGTAAACCAAAACAACAAGCTGAAAGATGCTAAAATGCTCCATAGATCTGATAGGACGCTCAGACAGTGATAATTATCTGTGGGTTCAAAAACCTCGAATCGAGTATTTCAAAAAGCTGTGTAATGAAACTCTGTAGATAATGGCTACAATGCACTGTGTTGTGAAGATTAAAGAAGACTCAAGCTTTCAACCCAACAGCAGTCATATTGCATCAGTCTGTCTCATTCTTTAATGGTACAACATGAGGCAATTTGTACTGCTGTCACACAGGTGTACTGTAACCTCAAAGCGTTGGTAGTTGTACGCATTGCAGTACAGTTTTAAGGATGGCAATAAGGACGCGCAGTCTTAAGTGACAGCAGCATAGCATGGCCTAGAGATTTTCTTTGATGCGTTTTTATTTAGGTCAGTGGCGTGAGACCATGCATACACATATGGAGCGAACACACACTTTTCTCCCACACACCAAGCCACATCAAACACGGCTGAATCTGAAAGTGAAGCGCCCTGAACAGGTGTTCCTCAGAAGCCTTCTTGTGTTTCTGTGCCTGCAGGCGCTTTGCTCTGGGTCTGTGTGTGTGTGTGTGTGTGTGTGTGTGTGTGTGCTACATTTACAAAAACATATTTCTCTCTGCAAAATTCTCTGCTTTTCAGAAAAGCAAGCTTGAGCATGAGTACTCCTGAGATCGGCAGGCTCTCACTCGCTGGTTGCTCGGCTGTTGGGACAAATGTTTTTCATATCTCTGTCATTAGAGCCATTATGCCTGACTGTAGAGCACAAAGCGTTTGCTGCATTGTGGCTTCCGTGTTCATGAAATTCAGAATTTGTCAGCCTGTCGTTTGGGACACTGGGAAGTTGTGATAAAGTGTACTCATTCGGTCCTTTTTTGCAGAATTACACAGTAACCAAAATAGTTCATAAACCCAGGAAAGCATGTTTCTACACCGCTGACCACTACCGGGGACTCTGTACTTTATTATGCGTCTCTGTCCTTCTTCTCTCAGGTTGTGTACAGACGAGCCGACATGGCCATTGGCTCTCTCACTATCAACGAGGAGCGTTCGGAAATCATTGACTTCTCCGTGCCGTTTGTTGAGACGGGCATCAGCGTCATGGTGGCCCGCAGCAACGGGACAGTCTCCCCATCTGCCTTTCTTGGTAAGAAGAAGAAAAACGAAAAACGCTTCTCCTGCATCCTTTTGTCAGTTCAAACCGGTCATAACAGACGTTATCCTGGAGTTTGATGTACGGTACTTGTCCGCCAATGTTGCTGCCATCTTCTTTCTCCCAGGATGGCCCACTTAAACGAGTTCTGTCTCTGCAGACGCTTCAGGAAACTTCCCATTAAATGTTTATCCTGCTGATAACTGGAGCCTACAACTAAATCCCCTTACGTACCGCCCACACACCTAAATCCCTTTTCCAAACCATAAACAACAAAATTCAGCACATAATTCCGAACAGTGTATTTCTGTTTTCTCATTTTCTCATCTTGCTATCCACCTGCCACATATGGTGACCCCCATCACAGGCGAAGGTTTAGAAGAGGGAAATACAAAAGAGACTTACTTTAATCCTTTATGTTTGTTCCTCCTCCTCCTCCTCCTCATCATCATCATCATCATCATCATCATCATCCTCCTCCTCCAGAGCCCTACAGCCCAGCAGTTTGGGTTATGATGTTCGTGATGTGCCTGACCGTGGTGGCAGTGACAGTTTTTGTGTTTGAATACCTCAGTCCAGTCGGCTACAACCGCAGTCTGGTCAGCGCCAAAAGTGAGTTTTAAACCTCTTTGATTAACTTTGACTGTTAGCATGTATTTCTCCTGAGTACAGTGGATGATATAGGAGTGGATGATTACAACAGAGGTAAACAAATGAGTAAAGTCCATATTTATCCCACAGTTTCCCATGTATATCATATATTTTTTTATTTGCATGCTGCACATCCTGCAACGTCAAGAGTTCCTCAACAGGATTTTGGGGCGACGGCTAATCAATCCTACGATGCAGCGCTGACAGAGCATGCCTCGTCCTCGGGTCCGAAAGGTCATTTTCCTGTTTTAATTAGCATTCGCCGCTGCGCTAATCGAAGTGTGATTGATGGCGGTGGCACCCTCCGTCGCTGCACATGACCAACGGTGGCAGAGAGCAATGGAAACGGGCCGAGGCTGTGAAATTGTTCCGTTGTTTGAAAGTTTGCAGCAAGGCTGGAAGACTTGCACGATGAACTGTAGACATGGTGAAAAAAAGAAATGACTTAAAATCAAAAATATTCTGTCGGTCAATATATCAATGGCAAAAGTTGTAAACTTAAAGGTTTGTTTCACCAAATCTTTCTCACTCACCTCTAGAGGTGTCTAGCCAAAAAGATAAAGATAGTTTTTTAGATTAATTCCTGCTACAATTTACTACTTTATAGAAATAATAGTCCCAATTTAAACAAGACTGTCGTCCAAAGCAGCTAATGAACTAATCACATATATTTACATTCGATTGAAAAAGACCACTATAGCTGTAGGAAGGAAGTGGTGTGATGCTGTTACAGAGCATAGAGGAACGAGGTCGGGGTGGTTCGATGGTTCAACAAAACATATTTTTTTTCATTGACTGTGTTTCATTCAGACAGTCAACACCGGTTTCTGCTCACCTTCACAGTGATTATGAATTAAGACCTTGAGCACTATCTTTTTGGACAGGATTCTTGAAACAAGTTCTTGAAAGAAACACCTCTCTAGAGCCCCTTCTTTTCTCACTGTGGGCTAAAAATGTCTCCCTATTGAATACAACTCCATGTTACCCAGAAACGGTGTGTCTGACAACCTCCTCCCTCTGTTTCCTCAGCTCCTGGTGGTCCAACGTTCACCATCGGGAAGTCAGTGTGGCTGTTGTGGGGCATTGTCTTCAACAACTCGGTCCCCATTGAAAACCCTAAAGGAACAACCAGTAAGATCATGGTCCTGGTCTGGGCCTTCTTTGCTGTCATCTTCCTGGCCTCTTACACTGCCAACTTGGCCGCCTTCATGATCCAGGAGCAATATATCGACACAGTGTCCGGGCTCTCTGACAAGAAGGTAAGAGACTGAATGAACACTAGGATGATTATGTTATGCAGTTATTGAAAGTCCACGCAGACATTCAGAAAGCAGGCTGTCTTTGTGGAGCTGTGAGATATAGAGTAAACCACGTCTTTGTGTTTGAATCCAGCTACATCATCTCTTCTTTTCTCTGCTCATCCCTCTGCATCGACTAATAAAACATGAAACACAAAAGACTCGCCGGAAGCCTTTTAAGATGAAGTTGAGTAAAACGACTTTGTTGTGAACGTCTCTGTCCTTTTCCTATCAGCGGGGAGTCCAGTGGCATGAATGACTAATCAATTACTGCCTTCTGTCAATACAGATGGTGTCTGAGTCTCCACTTGTCTCAGTGTAGACTTGTCAGTATTTCGGTCAGTCTATCAATATTCCCCCTGTGCCGTCTCCATCTCTCCTCTAGCTCACACTGTTAAACAAAGATCGCCAAATGTCAAGCGATTTAAAAACAGTCACGCCACAGAGGAAAAACAACACCTACAGACTTTTTCGACCACTTAAATGTGTGGCGCGTGCACACACACCCACACACACACACGCACACACACACACACACACACACACACACACACACACACACACACACACACACACACACACACACTAAAGCTGGAAACGGGGCCTCAGAGGAGCTTTACAAGAAAGCATATCCTTCTTCACAGATAGCGAAAACAACTCCCCGGCAGGGATCAGCAAGTGCCACCTCAGTGATCTATGGTTGTATTAGCTGCATTAACTTTATGCAGATGCATTATGTCCAACAGCATAAGGGACTCATATAAATTACCCCGCATAATACAACCTCAGCTGCCCCTTCATTCTGAGATCCTGCACGACAAAGGATTAGGCGGGTTTAGGTCGTAGGCTGGCTGGGTACATATATCTCAGGTTTAAAGGATAAGGCGTGTGTCATTCTATGTTGTCAATAAATTACATGAAAAGATGACAATCAATGTGTCGATCCGTCTCTCAATACTTTCTATCTTGACCACTTAAGTCCTGATCCAAAGCGTAACCTGATCTAAATAGACCCGAGGATAATCGGACCTGATTCTAAATGCGGTTGACCCAAACAAACCCAAATAGGGAAAGAATGACAACAAGGCAGCAGCATATCGAAACGTGTCCATCACCAGGCAAATGGGAATAATGTCTTGTTCTTTTAGTCGGGGATTATACTTTACGTTTAGTGCCCAACGAGGACTGCATCTTTAGTTCTCCATCACAAGTTGCTTTTGAAAGGATTCTTTTAAACTAGACTTGAAAAAATGAGAACCTAATTCTCATATTCCCTCAGTTGCTTTTAATCGAACAGCTGATTCTAAAAAAAAAAAAAGAGGAGGTGTAGCATCTCAACTGAATCCAATGCAGTTGCAGATGAAGAGTGATTACTTTAACACACACACACACTGCGCTCGGCTCAAAAGGTCAATGCTGTAACCAAGATGAATGGATCTTTCCTGTTTACGGTCTCATTGAGCTCGAATAGACGTCTTTCTGCTTCGACCTGCGTTAATACGTCAGCTCGCAAAATGTGAACTTCGATCGGGTCCAAATTGAACTGGATTCGGATCATCTGCGGGCAGCGAAATAAATTAAACAGATGTGTGCCGACTGAAGTCACAGTTACTCAAATGGAGGTGAGCTGAACGGTGTCCTGTCCGTTCAAACGGCATTGAGCTTGGCTGCTGATTAAATCACTCTTGGAAAAAGAAATTGAATGACTAAGATGGATTTCATTTAACTGAGTAGTCCCTCGTCCTCTTTACTCCTCTCCACCACATTTATTCACCCTGGTTCCATTTTTGCTCTTCTGTTTGCTTTTCTCCTTTCTGTACATTTTACTTTCTCCTCTCATCTCGTCTTTCCTTTCCTCCCTTCTTTTCTCCTCTCATCTCACTTACTTCCTTTCCTTCTCTCTCACCTTTTTACATTACTCTCCCATTTTCCTTTCTCTTTGTTTACTTCCCTCCTATCTTTTCTCTTTTTTTTCTTTCCTGAACTCTTTTATACTCTCCTCACCTCTTTCCCTTTGTTTACTTCCCTCCTGTCTTTTCTCTTCTCCTCTCCTCTCCTCTCACTTCTTTCCTTCTGTTTTCTCTCTCCTTTTCTCATTCTGTCTCTCCTTTCCATTCTTCTCACGATCCTCTCTTTTCCTTCCCTTTTCTCTTTGTTCTCTCTTCACTTACCTCCCTCATATTCTTTCTTCCTGCCCCCCTACTCCTTACTCTACTCTCATTCCCCACTCATATCTTTACTTCTTCTACTCTTTTCCCTTTCTAAAATCTCTGCTCCCTCTTTTCTCATGTGATGCTTTTCTTCTCCTCCCGGCATCTTTGTCACTATTTCCCTTCTTATCCCATAACCAACCATTTCATCCCTTTCTTTTCGTGCCTTCTTCTTTCTGTCATCTCATCCTCCCTACCATCCTCCCCTATTCTGTCCTCACTCCCTTCAGTCTCTCTCCTCTCCTTCCATTTGTTCCTTACTCCCTTCACTCTCTCCCCTATTCTCCTTACCAAACTTCTTCTTCTCTTACCCCCTTCTATTCTCTTGTCTCCCTCTCCTCATCTCTCATATCTTCTCCCCCCTTTCCTTTCCTCTCATCTTGTGTCTCCTTACAGTTCCAGAAACCACATGAGCATTATCCTCCTTTTCGCTTTGGGACCGTCCCAAACGGGAGCACAGAGAGGAATATCCGCAGCAACTACCCCGACATGCACATGCACATGATGAAATACAACCAGAAGGGGGTGGAAGGAGCTCTAGACAGCCTCAAAACCGGGTACAGTTTCACCAACATTTTAACTTTGTTACACAATCAGATAAGAGGTTATATTTACCTGATCCTCCTGCCAGTGAAGACACGAGATGCTACAGTAACAACGATCGTCATTTTGGGTGATACAGCAGAGATTTGATGCTCTTTGTGATGTAGCAACTATTTGTGATTTAGGCCAGTTTGATGGGTGTATTTTTAGATGAAAAGAATCATATCTGGTGCAGCTTACTTTGTATAGAGAAGTGCTGTCAAATCTTCACCAACAACAAGCGCAGAACACTTGAAGCTATTTGCACATTTTGAACCCATTAAGTACAAATTGTGTACACTGTAATTTGAATAAACTTGAATAGTTCATCTGTCAGTGTGAACACTGTAATGTTAGCCATGCTAGCAGCGTGGCTCTCGTAATGTCCGCCAGATGGTCTTTAAGGACTTTGGTGATCCCCTGACTTTTAATCACACACCACCAGGAAGTCAAAGTTTTCCCGTTTTTATTACTCCTCCATTGGCTCACACTTTGATACAGCCATTCATGGAGCGCAACAACAAGTTTAAAATGTTCAATTATTTGGTTTATGATTAAATACCATCAAAACTATTGACTTTCCCAACAGCCTTGCCTTATGGTCTTTATGTTTAGTACTGAATAACTCATTTTGGCAAATGCGACTATCACTATCACTTTTCCCAAAAAGTGTATCTGACTAAATGTTTATCTTTCTGCAAGCTGACTGTGAATGTATGGTGTAACCCACTTGTATTTAATGGTCGGAATGCACGAGCGCTGATAAAGAAATAGAGATATAAATACAATGCTGACATGTGTGCAAGAACTTTTTAAGAGCTAGACATTCTCTCAGACGAAAACAATCCCTTTACTTGCAGGAAGCTGGACGCCTTCATCTACGACGCTGCCGTTTTAAACTACATGGCCGGAAAGGACGAGGGCTGCAAGCTGGTGACCATCGGCAGTGGGAAAGTGTTTGCCACCACAGGATACGGCATCGCTCTGCAGAAGGACTCCCGCTGGAAACGGCTTATTGACCTGGCGCTGCTGCAGTTCCTTGGAGACGGTGATTCAAACCTAACAGGATATAATACACAACCCATGCCTGAACGCACACTCTTACACTGGCCCGTGTTTTATCTGCTTGTGTTTAATCCTGTCTGACTGGCTCTCTGTATGTCAACCATGGAACTGGCGTCGGTCCAGTTCAGTGTGTGCTGTGTCAGCAGGGAAGTGGGCTTACAGGGAAGTGTTAAGTGTTAAGTGACTTCAAAATTCTCACCATCACTTACAGAGCACTTCACGGTCAGGCTCCTACTTATGTAGCTGATCTACTTCGCCCCTACTCACCCGCCCGCACTCTCAGGTCAAACGCTCTCGGTCTTCTGTCAGTCCCACGCACACGATTTAAGACCCGTGGTGACCGAGCCTTTGAGGCAGTGGCCCCGAGGCTCTGGAATGCTCTGCCTGCAACTCTGCGCCTCGCAGATTCTGTGAATACTTTTAAAAAACAGCCCAAAACCCACCTGTTTCAGCTGGCGTGTGAGTAAAAATCCCATGTCCTAGACCTGCTCTTAAAATATGTTTTAATTTTAATTTTTTTATTTTTCGCTGTGTATGTTATTTATTGAACCTATGGTCACATTGTGTTTTTTATGCTTTTCAATTTCTGCTCTGTTAAGCACTTTGTGATTTTATGTCTGTGAAAAGCGCTCTATAAATCCATTTTATTATTATTATTTATTATTAATATCCTGCAGAACAGCAGGGAGTGTTAGGGATATGATTATTTCCATTGCACACACACATATCCGTCCTACCTGCAGACAAACACACTCACCATGAAAGCCACTGTGGGGAATTAATATCTTCCCTCCTCTGTGAGCTTAAGAGCACCCCGCCCACTCACTCTGAGCTTTCCATGATAAAATAGAAAATAGTGTGTTTATGGTCAACATACGCTAAATCAGAGATAAAATGTCCCGTACTCCCTGGAGGCCACTTGGGAGAACGCAGCTCAATAGGTGGCCAGCTGTTCAGAGGCCTGACGAGCTTATCTGGCAATAATGAAGAGTTCAAGCACTGCACATCATTCTCTTTCAATCGGTGCTTTGTTCAAATGTTGAAATGATTTTAAAAATATATTTTTTGTATACAGTCATAATCTATCAGGAGCGTGTGTGTGTGTGTGTGTGCGTGTGTACATATATTGACAACCCAAGACTCCTGTGTTTTAATGCATTTCATCGGATTGGAAATGTGGTTTACATTTTTGCGACTATTTTCTACAAATTTTCCCAAAGTCGGCATATTGAGTATCTCTGGAAAGTCTAGGGTTAATTTGAATGGATCAGTGGAGCTGAAGAGGTTTAAGTGTTGACGTTCAGCTTTAATTTGAGATGTATTGCAGTGAAAGACTTGTGGCCCATTTTGTATGTATGTAATCGGCCCATTTTGTATGTATGTAATCCCCCAATTGTAGGTCAGGCCTCTGAACAGCTGGCCGTCGAGCTGCATTCTCCCAAGTGTCTGCTGATGTCAACGATGGAAATCAAATTCTTTTTTAAAGGCCTAATATTGATATGGTATATACCATCATGTGGTGTTCCTGTTATTGGACAATACAACACTATATCCATTGAATTAGCTTTTAAATGCATCCATTTTTCATAATTTTGACTTGGATTTTGACATTAGATACAAGTCCGAATCTGGAAGTCAATTCCAATATGACATTAACATGGCACAAAAGGATTGAAATATGCAATAAGCGCCGATGGTTGTAGTGGAGGCCTGGCAGAGCAACACCCACAAAGATGCCAAGTGTCTGCTGATGTCTGTGGGTCATAGATTTCAGCCAATGCAAAGCCTTTGGTACCAAATATCACAACTTCATGAAGGATCATAGTCAGCATGTTGACCTCATAATCACCGTTTTTATTTCAAATCCAATAAAGTGCAGTACAGAGCAAAAAGATAAAAAACGTGTAATTGTCTAAAGACTTCTGCACTGTACATCCAAGACAATAGAGCTGGTTATGCAGAGATGATTCAGGTTATTGTAAGCTATCATTTGTCTTTCTCTACTCCACTCTGTCAAGTCGTCTCATACTCTCTCTCTTTCTTCCCCCTCTCCTCCGTGCCTCCAGGAGACACCGAGCGCTTGGAGACGGTGTGGTTGTCGGGCATCTGCCAGAACGAGAAGAACGAAGTGATGAGCAGCAAGCTGGACATCGACAACATGGCGGGCGTCTTCTATATGCTGCTAGTGGCCATGGGCCTCAGCCTGCTGGTCTTTGCCTGGGAACACCTGCTATACTGGAAACTACGACACTCCCTCCGCAAGTCTCACAAACTTGACTGCCTGTTGGCCATCAGCAGGGTGAGATTTGCAAATTCGTCATTTGATTGATTGGTTGTTTTTGGTTTATGGAAGTCGGGTTCTGAAATCGCTTCAGTGATTTTCACACTGATTATTTATTTAAGTGGCTGGTTGTAATTGGAGAAGTAGAGTAACAGCTCCCCTTGAGTGATTGAGAGATTGCCTGGTTGATTATTTTGACTCTTAAGTGGTTGGTTGGTTAGTTGCTTGCTGGCTTTTCTGTGCAATATGCTGTTTTACATAAAGTGGCTTTTATGCGATGACAAATAAGCTCAAATGGATGCGTATCTGCATGTAATTACATGGTATCATTAGAGGGCCTTGTTAAAATATTAGCTAAAATGGCACTGCATTGTTATTTCGAGGGGAGGGAGAGGGGAGAGATAAAAGGAAAGAAAAGCAGCACTAATTCTGGTGTTTACTCAGCATTTAACTTTGAATGCTTGATGTTCATTTGCAATGAGCATAAATCAGTACCCTGTGAGTTGATGCCTTTGTTTGGGAACATGGTTGCTGAGGCAGAAAGCTCTGGCTGAAGTTGCAGTCAGGGAAATGTCTACGGACACCAGCCTCCTCTGCTCCTCTGCCGTGTAATTACACTAGTGGACCGGTGTTTTATCAGATTAGCGGCTAAATGACTATCTGATCATTAATCCGTATGGGGCGGCCCCAAGGGCCAAATTAAATTTGGCTCTTTCAGCATCTCCCAACCAACTGTAAGCAGAGAGCAGTCATGGGATTTGGCTCTGTGTTTGTCCATGCAGTTAGAGACTGTTTGTTCTGCAGGGGACTTAAGGCATGTGTGTGTGTGTGTGTGTGTGTGTGTGTGGGTGTGTGTGTGTGTGTGTGTGTGTCGTGTCGTGTCGGTTTATTAGGGCAATCCTCTCAGCTTAAACAGTTTTTCTTTGAGTCCCGGGAGAATGCATAATGAATTTGTGACTAAGTCTTGCCTCAGTGATAAAATAAGATATTAATGAAATCAGTTTTTTATTTTAACTGCACAAATTCTTTGAAATGTTTTCTGTGAAAATTTCCCTTGAGGTCCGCTTGGTTGATTCAAGGTTAAACAGTTCGTAGCTAACTATTTATTTAATTACCGATGATTAGATGATTTATACTCTCCTTTTCTTTTTCCCACTTCTTCTTCTTCTCCTCATTGTTTCATTATCTTCCTAATTCTTGGTCGTTCTGTTTCACCTCTCAGGGTATTTACAGTTGTTACAATGGTGTGGAGGAACCTGTGCGTGCATCTGGTTTCGCCAGACCAGACCTGACCTCCAACTACGCTCAAGCAAACATGCTGAAGATGCTTCGCACTGCTAAGGACCTGGTCTCCACCGCCAATGTTGAGTCCTCCCTGGACAACGCCACCAAGACCATACAGCATTTGCGTCGTCACGGCGGCAGCTTGCCTCTTCGAATTCCACAAGTCGCAACGGAGGCCGTGCCAGGAGGATTTGCTTATATCACGGAGAATCACTGCACCCTAACCCCTCCTCTGACTGCTGTTTCCTCTCTGAAACGGCAGAGGGGTCTGACCAGGCCCACGCCACTGCGCTACACGCTCCCGACTCGCTCTACACCATGTCTGTATGACCGGCCACTTCCTGTGTCCAGCCTCAGCAGCCCTCACCTGGCCATGGGTGAGCCGCTTCCTCATCAGCACCCGCACCACTACCAGACGACAGGGAGACTGTACATAGACACCCATCCTCACTCGCCCTACATTCCCTACACAGATCTCCAACTACCTGACATCTACGCCACTCATCCGGTCTCTTCGCCTCAAAACCAGCATCTCCAAGCAGGCTTCTCCCAACGGAAAAGAAGGTCCAAGAGTTTCCAGTGTGAGGATGGGGATTTAGAGAGGAGAAAACACAGGGACCAGGAAAAGAATGACAAAAGTCCCGTCTATCTGAGTGAGCTGAAAGCCAACCACCTCCAAGAGAACCACATCTCTGCCCCCAGTGTGAACTGCATCTACTCAGGGGAGAGGAAGTGTCCTCGGGTAGACAACTACAGCTCCTGGCCCCCAGAGGATCTGATGCTGAGAGGACGACGCAGGCACCGTCGCCCCTCTTTCCTCAAAGCGACTTGGGGCAGCGAGCAGATGCGGCAGCAGGACGAATCTCAGTCATCCCTGTCCAGCCAATCCCTTACCACCCTGCCAGACCTGTTCCCATGCATTCTTACACCAACCACACCTGCAAAGGCCTACAACCCTGCCCAGCTTCGAAACAACCTGTGCCTCCCTAGGAACCAGGCCTACCTCCACATAAGGGAGGACCAGAGGAGGCCCAATGGGCGCAAGGGCCCAAAGCTGCGCTACTCCCATTCCACCCACTTACCCACGTACGGAGAAGCAGTGCGACATGGGACTGGGTTAGGGCGGGGGATGGTACGGAGAGCCACCAGCTTGCTCAGCAGACAGTATACCCACTACCTGAACTCGTACCCTGGACTACCCCTCTACCACGGCCCCCTAGACCTGCAGCACCACAGCCATGCCTCCAGCAACCACCTCAACACCAGCCCAGTGTGCCAGCTGCTGGCTTGTGGTGGTGGGAGATGTGGAAGCCAGCGGGCTCTGCTCTACCAGGACAGTGTGTATGGGGCCTATGGGGTCTATCAGGGTTCCCAGACTGGATCAGAGGCCCTGGCAAGTCAGGGAGCAGGGGGCCAGCCTGCAGGGAGCCCCTGCGTACTCCGTCCCTGGCGACGGGTGTCCAGTCTGGAGTCTGAGGTCTGATGGGAGTCCAAAAGGACCTCATAAGATGGATACTGTGAAGTAACATAGGTGAAGACTCTTAAAAATGACTGCTGAGGGGAGGGATTAGATTCATGTGAGAGGGAGAGATGTTCTAACTTGAATTAAGTGTTGATTTTCTATGTGCCGTTGTATGGTGAAGAATAGAAATTTGGGACTGCAAATTTTACATATGTTTAGGACTTTTTTGATGTATTCTAGAGTATGATATGAAGACTGCACTGTTACCAATTTATACTTGAGAACGGTGTGGGAAGCTATGGTCAGCAGGTTTTACTCACTTGCTGCTTTCCTATGACGCTTGTGTGTTTTCTGTGCTTTAATGTGCACTAACATTTACAACAGTCCACGGTGTTGGCGCATGGTTAAACTATAACCAGAGTTGTAATGCTGTGTGTGTTGTGTATATTTTACTGTGGATGGTTGGGATTCAGTCTTGGAAGTCGTCGAGTCGATTAACTGTTTACAGCTGGGGAGAAATAGCGAAGGAATAAGAGATTGTCCTTTTAAATACAGACACCAAATACAAGCAGCCACTGTAGCAAGATTTGTGAAGACGTACATTTGAAGAGTTTACTTCCAAAATAAGACGTTCAATATTAAAACATTTTGACTCCAGACATAGAAGTGCAGCAGTTTTCTTGAATTAAATAATCATTTTGAGACATTTGTTAATACATTTCAGGTTACGTCTTTAAATATTTACAATGTTTTGGAGCTAAACCCTTCAAGTCGTCATGTAGTGATTAGTCAGAGGAAGCGGAGACTTTGTGAAAGCAGTCCATTATGAACACAATCTGCAAAATGATGAAAGTATTGGGACAGCACTGACCAGCACTTGGTGTCTTAAACATGGATTTTTCTTCCTCACTGGGTCTCAGGATGAGGCTGCAGTACAGCACAACATCACACAGGGCCTCACAACGAATCAATTCGGCATTGTAATACTATATCAATATAAAGAATGTGTTATTTAAGGATGGTTAGTGTCATATTCATGTATTCTGCATATGATAGAAATTTATAGTCACTCTTTGCATTTTCTAATCACACTTCTAGCACATTTGTCTTTTTGAAAAGCTGTTGCCGATTTACTTAAATATTTGTTATTACTGTATTAACGCGATCAGTTGGCCTCTTTTAAGATTTTCATCACTTTCTCATTTCCACTCTTTTATATTCCCTCATCATCCCTTTTTTCCCCCTTTAACTGTTAAATGATCAAATTGAAATGAGGTAATTGAAAGATATTCTCGTATCTATATTACCTGGCTCCCTCCCCCTGTATTTAATCACTTAGAGCAATTAAAGAGCCTTTTGGATGAACGTGCATGCGTGCCTCTTCTTTGTCGAGCCGTTGTCTTTTGGTCTATGCCTACTTTGGTGAGAGAAACTGAATTTACTTACTATAAAATTGGTACCACTGTCAGGTCTGTGTATTGGGAAGCTACAGGCAGCTGGTTAGCCGGTTAGCTTAGCATAAAGATTGGAATGGGGGCGGAACTCTTGGCCCTTTCCAAAGGTAACAAATCATAAATTGTCTTTTTTTTTTTTAGGGTGGTTATGTGCGGGGCTATTTTCCGGTTTTCCTGTTATTCCACGGATTATTCAAAAAATAAATAACGTGTTACCTTCGAGGTGCTGTTTGGTGCGTTTTGTTGCATTTTTAGATTGCCAGGATAGCTGTTTCACCTTTTTTTCCAGGCTTTATGCTAAGCTAACCAGCTACTGGCCGTAGCTTCATATTTACAGCACAAATGTAGGAGTGGTATCGATCATGTCGTCTAACTCTTCAAAGCAAAGATTTACTTTACACTTCTGAACCGTCAACAAGTTTTCTGTCGAGTTTGGTGAACCTGACGGCGACGCAGTCATGACACGTCTTATAACTCGTGTCAGCGCTCGCCTAACGCAAGTTTAGGTGAAGATAAGGTACTCTATATCAAGGTCACCTGTTGCCAAGGCAATTACTCTCTCTACGCTCTCGTCATGACGAGATAAGATTCCATTCAGGAGGCCAGATGAGTAATGATGGCGAGTCCGAACATTGAGCGCTTTGATTTTTCCATTACTGTCTGATTTGTTACTGGAGCATTGCCTCAGATTGGACCATCATATTGATTTAATCCTCCGCTCTGCTACTGATCCCATATTTTTGGAGTTCAAGGTAATTGGACTTCTTTTCATCCCTGATGAGCAGAAAGGGGCTCAGCACGCCTCCATAATTAAGACATTGTTGGCCCAACGCAAAGCCTGGATTTACACAAGTACAGCCGGAATCTGTGATCTGTTTTTGTACAAATATCTGAGATGGAAGAAGAAGAAAAGTATTGTAAGAAGGAGCTGTCTCAGTCCAAAGAGCTTTTTTATTAAGTTAAATGGGTCATCTTTATGGATTCAGCATTTTCTACATCAAACTACATTCGCGCTGCAAGCCTTGGTGCTCGGATTTACTGCAAAGATCAGTTTTCTTTGTTTGACTGCTGACATTTTGTAAATGTGGCCGAAATCAGATTCCAGTACCACAGTTCTGAACTGACTCGCATGCGCAATAAAACAATAGATACATCACAAACAGCACGATATCGTATGGAACTAGAGTCAGCGTAAATATGCAGGCAAAAACAACTTGAAGATATAACTTTTTATTCTAGGTTTGCGCAGGCACGTCAAAACTAACACAACAGCTGGATAATTTAAAAAGCACTTACAGAGTCCTTTAGTTCCCCAGAACATTTGTACGTCTTTAATGATACATTTTAAGTATTTCCTTGGTACCCTGTGTGTACTAAATATTTACACAGGCTGTAGTCTGAATCATTATCAAATATTGACTGTGGAGGTTGGAGGCATTTTGCATGTTCAATATCAAGACTGATGAAGTCGAGCATCTCCATGCTGCTCCAAGGGAGAAGAGGAAGTCCTTCATTTCAACAGCGATTAGAGAGTAAACGCTCCCCAATACGAGGCCAGCTGGGGCTTGATGTCCAAGTGTCATATTTAACTGTTTAATGTCTGTGCAACTGCCAGTTTTCTCTCAGCACATGTTCAATGCATTGCCATTCAATTAGTTCATGACATTTATGATATTATGATACTTAGATCCCCTGACTTTTCCTCTGCTGCTACCATGAGGCTGAGATTGTTATGGTTTTGAGTGAAATGTCTCAACCGCCATTTGATAAATTTCTCAAAAATTTGGTGCAGATAAGCATGTCCTCCTTATGAGTTCTCCATGAACTTCCTATGATTAAGCCAAAATATACATTTGTCCTATTCTTTGGTTTATGACTAAATACTTGGAAAACTCCTGACATTCCCTACTTTGTGTTTGGTGCTAAATAACATATGTTTGCTGAACATCAGCATGTTATCATCGTGAGCATGTTAGCATACTGACCTTAGCATTTTGCTCATAACCCCGTTGTTCATTAGCGCCGCCTCACAGAGTTGTTTGTATTTTATCGGCTTTCTTAGACTTGAATGTAAAACAATTTTTACATAAGGTAGTAACTTTTGTTAATATGTACCAAGAAAACCTCGTATTGCTCATCGCGTACCATAGCCTGTGTATTATTTCAGTGTTTTTCTCGAGTGCTTTAATAGCAAACACAGTGATTGGGATTCACTGCAGTCATGAAATGCCTGCATGCCTGAACAGATCACTGTGTGTGTGTGTGTGTGTGTGTGTGTGTGTGTGTGTGTGTGTGTGTGTGTGTGTGTGTGTGTGTGTGTGTGTGTGTGTGTGTGTGTGTGTGTGTGTGTGTGTGTGTGTGTGTGTGTCGCGTAGTGGTTGCTTCATCAGAATTGATGAAGGGCCTGTCTTACCAAAAGATGAAAGATGTGAGTCGAGAATATGAAAACATCAATGGAGCACCTGGGACAGGCTGCTGACACACGCACACACACAGACTGATACATTAGCAGCAGGACTCGATGCTTATTTACACACAAACACATGAACACATTGAAATATTTTTCTCCAAACACACACCTAAAACAAACTTAGTTGAAATACGGCATCTCAAAGATGAAGGAGGAGGGAAGCAAAGGCAGAGATCAAGAACAAGTGTAGGTGCCCAACCAGCATTTAATATTCATGTCAGGGGGACACAGGAGTCTATAAGGACCACCCTCGAAGCAAAAACATTCTTCATTTATTCACTTACGCGCACACACAGACACACGTCACTTCATAATTTGCCACCAGGGACATCCCACTCTTTTATCTGGCTTTAAATAAGATCAATGTCAAAAAGTGAAACTACACCTGGTGGTCCGAATGATTTTAAGCACACAGATGGTGTTTAAATGTATCTAAGCAACAAAGAGCAACCTTGACAGGGTTGTCGGCCACAACCAGAGTCACCAGAGGGCTGAGGTCCGGGCTCCTCACACCTCCCGCCTGCGAATAAATTGCTTCACATTTCGCGGCAACAACTCCAGATGCTCTGAGTCACCTTGACACAAAAGGCTCACCCGCCCTTCCCCTCATCGGTGAGAGGGAGGAAGGAGAGAGGGAGAAGAGGAGATAAGAAGAAAACGGAAATGTGGGAAGAAATCAAGAGAGGCGGAGAAATATTTGGGACAATGAGGGTGAAGGAGGAGGAAACTAGAGATGGTGTAGGAGATGCTTAAGTATTGTCAGAGGGGGAGAGATAGAATGAGTTACAAGAGAGGAGGAGGGAAGGAGATGAGGTGGCTTTGAGGGGAGATAGCGAGAATAAGGGGAGGTGGAGGGGAAGAGGAGAGGAGAGTGGAGGGGAAAAGGGCAGAATAAAGGAAAGATATTAGGTCAGCTGATATGAGACCTGGTAGGACGTGAGCAGAGAAGGATGAACAAAAACAATTATAAAAACAAACCAGTTTGATGAGGAAAACCAGGGAAGTATTCGGGAATAAACACCCATGAGCTCCAGCATGTCTTCATTTCCTGTCTGAAAATGTGCAATTTATTTACAATGATAGCCTAATGGAGATACCCAAACCAAACAAACATCATTACTATTGCATTTGAGAATCATGCCGTGCGTGTTTCTGTGTGTGTGTGTGTGTGTGTGTGTGCAGAAATTCCTCTCCTATCCGAGGCGAGACGATTGGATCTGCCAGCCGGCGGGAACATTAATTACTTCAGCAATCTTCAGGCTCACTTCCAACAATCACTCCCATCTCTGTGAAGGGAATGAGCTCGGCCAATCAGGAAGCCCAGATACAGACCAAGCCTCCGATTCAAATCTGTTTGGAGGAAAGAGGGAATGAAACAAGCAGAACAATACAGATGGAGTCCAGAGCATGTTCACTGTGGAGAAGTTCGTCTCCTTGCTCTTAACATTTTTCCTTTCCACTTTCCAAAACAGCTGGGAAGATGATACTAAATGCTTTGATGGAAATCATCACTTCTGGGTGTTACTTCGGTTGTCAGGGAATTTTAAACAGTGACTTAATGAGACAGATTGTATCTTAATTAACAAATCAAGGACTTATTTTTTGAGGGGAAATTATAGAAATACATTTTCTGTTCCTCTCTTTTACATCATTATTTATTTTTAAATAAACAAGGCTGGTATTTAATTGTTCTGCAAACTTTATTAAAAAATTCAGATGACTGAAGAATGCAATCCTGTCTCCTAAAGGGTACATCTATATGTTACTGAAAAGCATTTTGTATCAAGTAACAAAACAGTGGTAAATGAAAAATGAAAAATGCTGACTCTGTACGTATCACTTACATTAACTCATCATCGCCTTTGTTATAGCAAACTTGCAAGCAAACAGTAGCTTAGTACATTCAGCAGCTATGGAGAACATTTGACCTCATCTGTTGTCGTGTTTCTGTATAATAATAAGTCCAATATTCACTCTTTTATAGCTCTGTTTTTGGTCTCTACCTAAACCTGAGGGAGACGTCTGGCTCTCTGGCTGCTCAGCGCTCAGTTCAGTTGTCAGATTGTGGTCGTGCTGAAAAAGGAAACAACTCAGTTGACTCCCAGTTGGAAAGTGGACACAAACAGCACTCTCACTTGAACATAAACACTTACTTAAAATAACTGAGACGTTTGGGAGCCCAAGGCATGCCATGTTTTTTACATTTAGTTGAAACCTAACTCTAATAGCCTGGAACATATTCCCCCCATACGATCGTGAATTATGGTTTTTATACTATTTTGTTTCAATCAAACAAACAAATTGAGATTTGGAGTGGGTGACAAAATGTAGCACTCCCTTCACTCACTGACGTTTCTCACCACAACGTAATTGTGAAAACAAATTAGTGGTACAACACGTTGTTTCTCGGAGGCAGGGTTGAGGGATGATGTGGTTCTACATCCTCCACCTCATGTGGCCTTTTCCTCAGCTTCATATGGATCAGCCTGATTTTTCATCCCTTACAAACTGTCCCTGGTTTCCATTAGACCAGCGGCTCCAATCCTGAAGGCGCACCAGTCTCTCAATGACTTTTTTAGGGAGTAATTTCGGTGTGGCACAGCCAGGTCTGGGTTGTGCATACACAGCCTATATATCAACGGTCGGAGGAGGCAGCCGCAACAAGAAACAGAGACCAACAACAAGTCCTCTGTGCTCGCCGCCACCTGAAAAAATTATAAAAATCAGCTCTTTAGCGGATCTTGATTTCTGGCTGAAACGAAAACTGTAGGTCATCAGATGAAAGCCGCAGCTATCATTAGCAGGTGTCGCGCTGCTGACATCCTGTGAACGACACTATAAAGCACACAACGCCGCTTCTCCTCTTGTCCTTCCAAGGTGACACCTCCTGTGGGGTTTTGGCAAAGATTACTCCAGCAAATTAACAAAAACCCCACGATGAGCCGCCGACGGCACAGCCAAGGAACCAGGCCACGCAGACACACGCACACACATATGCCACATCGTCACAGAGTGGGAACAGACATCTTCCCATCTGCCAACAAGACACGTACACGCACACACTGAAGGCTACAGAAGCCAAAACCATAGCCGTCTAATTAACCAGTCCCACCCTCCTGACCCAGTAGCCTAGAGCGACCTTATTATCAGCCGGAACTTTAACCCTCTCCGAGTCTTTGAGCTCTGCTAAAATGAGGTTCAGCCTTTTGCTATCCTCGAGGAGGGCCGCCAAATGAGAAGAGAAGGGAGAAATATATTGGTTCGGATGTTATTAATGGAGACTTGCGGTTATCAAAGTTGTTGACTCTTTTATAACACATCAGTGTGTGGTGGATTCTTTTTGCTAAGTCTTTCTCTGGCTTATGTTGTATCTTTTCCTGTCTTGTTGCTCATTCTTAGTTCATTAATAGCACGACTGTGAACTGAACTGAATAATGGTGTTTACTTAAGATTAAAATCCATAAAGATATCTCCAGATTTCAACTGGTGAAATCTTGTTCGCATGTAACCGTACTAAAGCCTGCCTGGTCGCACAAAATATTACATCTTCATTCAAAGAAACTGCATTGTCAGTTATTTTTTCCGTTCAACAAATATGTTTCTAGTCCGCGAAAGTCCATATAGTGAGAAGGTCAGCTGGATGAATGGGTCAGACAAACACAGAATGTTCACCCAGGAGACCACTGTTCATGTCTTGTGCCCAGGAGACCACTGTTCATGTCTTGTGTGAAACCAAAAGTCAATGTTGACTTATTTATATTTACATACAGTATGCCAGACCATGCAAACACCAGTAACAGTGCTGACAGAGCTAACGGTTCCCCAAGAGGGAATCGGAGGATGGGCACTCCGCTTACAACACAGAGGGAGAGTGACTCCATGCTCTGCTCAGGTAGACTTCACTTCACATCTTTACATAGCACATGTTTGTTGGCAATATATCAATGCTCTGAATATCATATAGAGAACCTTTAAAGAAAGTGGAATAAAATAAACCATGAATAACATTAACCCTGTTCATAACATTGTGGGTTTGCGGACAAATGATGATGACCAAAACATACGAGTTCGGTGTAAAGAATTGTTAGACTGGCAAGAGTAAAAAAAAAACAACAACAACAAAAAAACAAAAACATATGATGTATCCTGAGTTGAGCAAAGTCCATTTTCAGTTTGTACCCCTGAGGAAATCAGCGAGGAGCAAGCTACTATTAGGAAAGATGATTCCGACCCAGTGGGTACAGAGACACAGCGACCTTCATCAGAACCACAGTCATCGTCTGTGAGCACACACGCACACACACACACACACACACACACACACACACACACACACACACACACACACACACACACACACACACACACACACACACACACACACACACACACACACACACACACACACTCTCTTTCTCTTACTCATCCTTACTGTTGATAGACATTGTTTTTAGGCATCAGTCAACACATGGCAGGGGAAATTGGTGCTATTGTTTTGTAGGTGAAACTGAACACAGCAGCTCAGGATACAGACTCCTGTGTCTCACCACGCAGGCCTCATGTCAAACCCAGACATTTGAGAAACCACCCCTTGCTTCTGGCTTTGACATTGATTTTCTGTTTAAACGATGCATTTGACAAGCTTCCTCAGGACAGCTTCTTATTCTGTCAAAATCTTTAGATACGACACAACCAGTTAAGAATTTCCTGCCTTGTGTATCACTGTACAGATCACACAGGGGTCGAACTCCGGAGCAAGAGCGATTCAGAGGAGGAGGACATATTCACTGCTGCAGAAACTGTATTTGTGACCTTCCACCAGTGGTGTATAAAGTACCCAAAAGCCATACTTGAGTAAAAGTAAAGATTCCTTACTGGAAAACGACTCCAGTAAAAGTAAAAGTCAGCTATTAGAATACTACTTGAGGAAAATTCTTAAAGTATCTGATATTTATTGTACTTAAGTATCAAAAGTAATTTTCTGATGTTAAATGTACTTTTGAAAGTAAAAGTACAAGTAAATGCTGTTAATAAAAAAGCAAAGGGTCAGGATTTTGAGAATTATGAAGTTTATTCTTTTAGGTGCTGTGGCATCATGACCAAGGACATGGAGCTGTGTTGAACATAATTGGGTTGGCTGTGACCCATCCAGGAGCAACAATGTTCAACATAATATATTGTACATAAGTATACTTTTGCATCTACTATGAACTTATCATCATAATGTGAAATGTAACTTCTTTACATTGTATTCAAATGTAAAGAAGTTACATTGTATTAGAATGTAACTTCTTTACATTGTAGTAGAATGTAAAGAAGTTACATTCTATTAGAATGTAGCTTCTTTACATTCTATTAGAATGTAAAGAAGCTACAGTGTATAGAATGATTCTGTTGAAGTTATTCCTTTTTTAAATGTTTTAGACGAGTCACTCAACACTTTAAAAGAGTGATTGTAGCTGATTTAACTTACAGACATGAGATTGATCTTCTCATGTCATTCTTTATACAATGATATAAATTCATCCCCGTTTTATTGATATCTTACGAAACGTTACTCCTCATTTTTCGTGCGTTTTTCCTGCAAAAGGCTAGCAACATGAGTCTGTTTTGGCTTGTTACATGCATACTGTCTTTTCAAAATAAACTTCCATCTTCACAGGAAACAACTAAGGTTTAGGCGATGAACCGACTTAGTTAGGTTTAGGAGAAGATCGTGGTTTGCGTTAAAATATCGACGGAAGTGGCGTTGCTTAAGTGCGGAAGTCACGTCACAAATAAATCAACATTGGCTTCTCGTTTCACAAACGGCACAAACTGCGGCCTCCTGGAGGAAACACCAGTGTGTGTTTGACCATCCACCTCTCCTCATCCCACCCGTCCTGTGTGGAATTCTACTCATGTAGTCGCCCGCTAGCTATAGCATGTAGCATCCTGGCATCACTGGGAATCAAAACACCGCGGCTTTGAGAGCACTTGTTTGCAATTGTGCATTAACGTGATGAACCAATGATTTAACTTGCTGCTCGGACCACTGATTCACCAAACCTGCTTGCAGTCTGTGTTCCACCACAGTCCCCGACGCTGCTCTCATGATTAATTTTGTTTCTGAAGATAGATTTGATTTTGTAGCGAGTAACGAAGGTTTCAGGGGAAATGTATCGGAGTAAAAGTATCAGTTTTCTTTGCAAAATGTAGTGAAGTAAAAGTAAAAGTCAACAGAAATATAAGTAGTAAAGTAAAGTACAGATATCCAAAAAAACTACTTAAGTACAGTAACGAAGTATTTCTACTTCGTTACTATACACCACTGCCTTCCACTTACATTCTACCCCGGCAGCTTCTCTAATGTGTTGAGAACAAACAAAAGAACTCTTCTTCCTGATGTTGTGAGTGGGAGGTCCCAACAAAGTCTCAGGGAATGTCAGATTTGTCAACAGTTAGTTTGAGTCTAGAGGACAGAATTAATGGATTTTCGCTGGAAAAAGGAAAATAACTTTGGTTGTTCAGCACAGTGTCTGTAATAAAGCGATTTTACATGTAACTCAAAAAGAATGTATTTTGCATTCAAGCTAGTTTTCATTTTAGGGCTGAATTCCACTTTCTCAAACATGTCGTTTTTTATTACCTCTACTGATAGAGGTAAGAGCTATCACTACATGAGAGGTGATAAGTAGGGCATACACTTACACGACAGTGTGTGTGTGTGTGTGTGTGTATGTGTGTGTGTGTGTGTGTGTGTGTGTGTGTGTGTGTGTGTGTGTGTGTGTGTGTGTGTGTGTGTGTGTGTGTGTGTGTGTTTGTGAGAGAGTTAGATCAGAGCCGGGCAGATGAATGTGAACAAGTTTGCGCTTTCAGGGAGACGATAAGATGGGTCTTATCTGAGTCAGCAAAAACAACCTCTGACAACACTGATAAAGTTGTCTACCCGTGTGTGTAGGTGTGTGTGTGTGTGTGTGTAAGGCAGAGAAGATAGTATCCCAGAGACCAGACTAATTTCATCAGAGTGAGTTTCAGGCGTGTGATACAGACTCATCGAAGATCTCTCTCTTCCCTCTCGTGCAGCTGCTAAATCAGGTCGACCTGAGACGACTTCCACCCACGCAGGGGAAATATGAAAAAAGCCGTTGACTCTGTCCTGTCAAGTGTTTTACAGAAATACAAGCAAACTCATAGTTTAGTTGTGCTATATTATCTTTTTTTTATTGTTTTAAGTGGAACCTGTAATTTGATCGTGGCTCATAAGCGGTTAATGTAATTTGTAACATGACATCATTTGCTCTCTGTGTTTCACAAATCCACAAACATGCATGTGACCACTGCAAGACCCCGTAGGACTTGCAAATGTGTTTGCATTCGCGAGTGACGTTAAAACACCAGTATTTGCAATCTGCATGTTAGCAAATGAGAGACTAGGTGAGCTGTTACTTTATGTTTCACTGGGCCTTGAGTCAAATCACTTTTTCAAGATTGCAAAGACAGCCGACAAAATAAACAAAATAATAAACTATATTGACAATTAAATGACCAAACTGACCTAAATTCCTGGGGAGACATACGCTGTTGAGACCAAAAACAGCATGAAAAAAAGAAAAGAATCCAAGGGCATTCGTTGGCCGGAGTGTGTTGCCTCCGGTGGGAGACATTTTAATTGATTACTGCACAGTGGTTTATAACACTTTGAGGAAGGATTACTTTTTTTTGTTAAAACTTTGGAACAAAGCTTCACCTTTCTGCTTGACGATTGAAAATCAAACAGTAGAAATATCCAATTCACATGACAAAGTAATCTACCTGTGTGTTCTTACACCTTTAGTGGTCCCATAGAAATGAATGTGGAAGCTGCACATGGAGTGCTATTGTCAGTCTTATGTGGAAGACAAAAAAATGTTTTCATATTTAGCCAGCATAGTGTGGACAGTTTCAAAGGTGTTTTATTCTGTTTGCACTGAAACCAAAATAACAGATACTGATGTGAAAAATCTTGCAGTAAACTTTGACACTCGTTGCTTGTTTCGTTTCCACTCTCCATATATCCGAGCCCGTTCCTTTACAGAGGAGAAAACATCGCACTTTCTGATCACTCTCCCTGAGTCATCGGGCGCCGATCTGAGGATGTGAAGCCCATCGTACCCGTCAGCGCTCCGGGAGAGAGATCACCATCAGCCAGAGATCAAACCAGACTCACTGAGTTGGATGTAATGAGAGTGAGGAGAGGAGAGGAGAGCTGGGAACAGTAAGAAGAGAGGTGGGGAGACAAGGAGAGGAAGAAAAAAGAGGAGAAGGAGAAACAAGAACAACAGAGGAAAGGGGGAGGCTAGGGGACAGAAAACGAAAGGAGAGGTGTTGAGGAAAGAGGAAAGAAGGTAAAAGAGTCGGCAATAGAAAAGAGTAGACATAAGAAAAAAGAAAAAGGGAAAGGATATAAGGAGAAACAAAAGGGGGAGGGAGAAAAGAGGAGTGCAAAATGAAGGAAGGGAAAGGAAAATAAAGGAGGAAAAGAGAAAAGAACCAGAAGAGAAAGGAGAAACAAAAAAGCAAAGGATAGAGAAGGAGATAAAAGAGGAAAGGATAAGATAAAGGTAAAGCAGGAAAAAGAAGGGGGACAAGAAAGCAAAGAGATAGACAAAGAGAAAGGAAAGGAAAGGAAAATAAAGGATTAGATATGATGAAGGAAATAAGAAGATGGGAGAGGACAGGAACGGGAAGAAAAGGCAGATGTACACTTGGTCATTTCTCCCTGAGGCGCTGACAGCTGAACATGCACTCGTCCCACAGGAGAGCCGCTGCACACTCGCCAGCCTTACAGCTCGAATGTGTGGTGTGCTTGTGTACAGGGACTCTGTCTGCACTGTCCAATCAGCCACGCTTCATTACTTTCTTTGTGTGCTTTTTGAATCCGTTTGTGCCTGAATTAACGCGGCCATTGATCCGTGCACGGAGCACCGCCTCGAGCCGGGACTCCATTCATCTTTACCTGTCTGCTGTCGCCTCACGCCATCGACCGCCAACCTGATGCAACAACACGGCGATAAGAGGCACAGAGCAGCGACAACAGGACAGGAGAGAGAGAGAGAAAAGGGAGGAGGAGCAAAAAGAAAGAGCAGACAGAAGAGGCCATCAAATGGGTCAAACAGGGCAGCGAGAGAAAAGAAGGAGAATATAAAAAAGCAAGAGAGGAGACAGTGAAGGACAGAAGCAGGAGAGCAGCTAAAGAGGACAGAACTGTTCTCTTGTTGAACAACATCCGGTCGAAGATGGAAACCGCTGCTGTCGATTAATATCCAGCAAGCAGGCACTTCTCATCATCACAAAGCCAGGCTGTTCTAGTTTCTTTACTTATTTATTCATGTATTCATTTTGTGTCTGATGAGAGAGCCATTCGCCCCCGCTGCCTTTAAATAAAGTCTGATGTATTCATCTATTACAAACACTCAGACAGTAAGGGAGTAATTGCAGCGCAGCATTTAATACTCTTTAATTCACCGTAATCACATTATGCACTGCCAGCATGCCTGGGTCTGTTTCAGAGGGCTTCTTCCTGTTTATCTCGCATAACTTTCTTTATTTCTTTGCAAGAAATTGACCAAAAACTGTTCAATCCAGAAGTCTGGCTGCGTTTTCACACATCAGTACTTTTTGTACAGACGAAAATGTATCCATCGCATGTATTGAGTATCAACTGCCAAGTGAAAACATCTGGTATCAAATGTCTGGTAAGATTGCTGATCTTGTTTCGCAAATCAGTTTTAGGCAAATTTCATTCGTTGGTGGAGACCAAAAACAGAGCTAAAAAAAGTGATTTATTTTACGCGAATGCTAATGTTGGATGTTTTTAGTTATTTTGGGTGAAATCTTCATCTACCAATAGGAATGATAAAAGTGTAATTTTTCTATGAGCGCAGAGTACGGGCGGTATAAATGAATATCTCGGAGGTTTGTAGACTGTCAGTGTGACTCTCAAACCCACTTAAATGGCTTCACGCTCTACAACCTTCCTCATCTCTCGTGTCCTGCAACCTCGGGAACAAAGAATGGGACCATGCAATAGCTGGAAAATGGAAGTCAAACTAAAACCTGCCCGTGGGATGTTTCCCATGATACACCTGGACGTTTTTTGTTCTTCTGTGTGTGTGTGTTTTCTGGAGTAATTTTGACCAGTTGACTGGGGACAGCATGTCTAATTGGGGACAAAATTGGTGTCCCCAATTCATTTTTACTGCAGCTGCATTCAGCATGATGTAGAGTGGTTTCTGTCTTAATTCTAAGGTTAAGGTTAGTAATTGGGATGAGGTTTAGGTTAAGAGGGGGAAGGAATTTAAGTCGATGCTCTTAAAAGTATGCTAAACCCGAAATGTATGTATGCGCGTGTTCTCATGTAAGTCCCTTCAGCTGATGGTATCTCTGTTCCATTTTCGTTTCCATTGAAGCTTCTGCCATCACTCCTGTCTGTCATTGTTGAGATCTGGAGACCCTTGAATGATGTCCAATATGGCAGGAACACGAGCGATCAGAAAATTACCGGTATAACTTCATAAGAAAATTCTCTCTCTGAGTCTTGAAATCATTTGCGTCAATGCGTGTCATGTTTTACAAGTAGATGCGCAATGCCCCTGGGAAGAAAGACAGACAGCATAGCCAGTGCCTTGCATTAACCCGGCGAGCTAGCGGTCAGTAATGGATGGAATGAAGCAAGAACTTGCAAAAGAGGAGCCTCTTGAAATCTTCAATGATTTAGGGTTGTCCATTGCAAATTAGCTTATCAAGCAGAAGTCATGTATGTTTTGTGCTGGTGCGCCGCCGAGAAAGCCTTTCCAGAACAAGGATACAACTTCATGTTTGAATCAAAAATAATAAAAAATATAGCCTTCGGTCGGACAGGTGAGGGCATCTGTTTGTTTTTGGCCCGTTCAGACCCAGCGATTAACTTGGCGAGAAAAGTATTCTTATGCTGATCAGAACTGTGACCCAGTTTATAAAAGTGTTGCAAGCACAATATCATTCAGACTTCATTCATTTACATTTCCACTGTGAGTCATTTGCAATAGCTTTAGAAAAAGCTTAAAAGGCAAACTAATTATAAAAAGACAATCAATAGTGACAAAGGTAAGTAAAATTACTTTTTAATTAATATGCGTACATATCACAGTGTATCCTTTTTTTGACGAACACAAGTCTGTCATAAGATCACACACATTTTACAACTTCAATTTATGATCAAATCACACGATTTCTGAAGATTATCCTTTGGTCTCTTTTTTTAAAACACCTTCATATCTACATGGCTTTTAAAATACGCTTTGACAAGGCCATGAAAGTCAATCATTTCACAGATCTTCCTACTATAAATGGAGATAAACATACCTGTATAATTCCCTCTAAAAATAATAAACCGTTTGAAGCGCCTTAACCCCTGACACATCCCGCTTTGGAAGCCCCGTCTCCTCCGTCGCTGACTGACAAAACATTACGTTATTTTTCCCCCCCCATGAAAAGCGATCCACACTCGGCTAACACTGAGGTGCATGTAGCCCCTGACAAGCCACGTGTCAAGCCAATCAGATGGTTTGACAGCATCTCTTGAATCGCCGTCCTTCAAGTAGCCTTTCATCTGTCTTCCACTCGCGTCTTGTCTCTTGAGTGCAAAATCGGAGATGTGAGAAAAAGGCAATTCATTTTTTTCACCTGCTGGAGATTCAGATCACACTGATGCCAACAGATAAGAAAACTATGAATTAAAATGCAGACTTGAACACAAGCACTGTACATGAAGTGTGTGTGAACTGTAATGTTCCTCTTGCTTGCTAACGTTCCTCTCCTTGAGGCAGACCCATTCTAATAGTGCTCAGACTCCTCATCTGTCCAAAATTGTATAGAGGTCTATTACAGCTCCCTCTCTCTCGTTTTCCCCTTCAGGGCTGAAATGAAGAGAGCAGTAATGGGAACATCACTCGTCCATCTCTCTCTCCCTATTCTGTTCATCATCTTTTTCTCACTTCGCTGCGAGGGAGACCGAAAAGCAAGAGGTTAATGAAGAGGCGGAAGAGCTGACGGCCTGAATCAACCTTATGTGAACACAAACACAACGGTGCCACGAACAATTTAGAAAACTGACCGACTGTGAAAACCTAATGGATGTTTTGATAAATGGAGCATCTAGATTATCCTTAAACCAAGATATTCACATTAAGATGATAATTGCATGATATGAAATGTCCTTAGTTCTTCAGAAATCCTGCAAATTATATCCAAGTGAGGAAAAACATGAGAAACCAGCTTTATTTTACACCGTGATCAGCATTTAAATATCCTAAGACGAAGCCTGTTTCGAAGCAAACTCGGTCCTTAGTTATGATTAAAAAGGGTGAAAATGTAAAAGTAACTTTATTGTCATTTTGAGCTGTTATTGAACTGGGAATTGCATTTGGAGACCGGTGTAGTGGTAACAGATGTAGTGCCAGTGTCAGCCAAGGACTTTTGGCATTTGGCTGTAAGCGTTGATCTTCCACCCTGATTGTTAACACGGTCACACTTTTCTTTGTGAAAGTTGTGTGTCTGTGTTTGCTTCTGTCAAAAATGTTGTTAATAATAATGAGTGGCAGCAGCTGCAAGAAGTAAACTATTTCTCCACAAGAGTTTGTGACAGAAGTGTATTAATTGTTGACATGAATTGTTGAACAAAACCACGAAGTATAGTTCCACTTAGTAGTTTAGGAAAAGATCGTAGTTGATGCTAAATTGACTAACAACTCACAAGACTAATGACTGATCTGACAAATGTCAACTTAGTTAACAGCCTAACATCCTGGAAGAAACTCCTGTGTTTATTTGACCCATCTACATCCCCTCCCACTCACCCTGTGTGGACTTTTATACTGCGTAAGTTGTCTGTAATGCCAGGTGGGTGCGCTGCATACACGCTAAAAGAGCGTTGGTGTCAGATGCACTTACCAAGCTGCATTACTTGACGCGTTGAGTGTGAAAAGATGGTGAACGTGGTAAACATCGGCACGTTAACATTGACATTCTGAGCGTGTTACCGTGCTGATCGACAGTAAAGAAAGGGAGCAAGAGAGGAGACGTGTTAATCCTCACAGTGCCATTCAGTAGAAGGAGGATTTAACCGTGCAACCATTGCTTCATCATGAGTCATCATGCAGTTATGTTGTCTGTGGAGCGTGTCGAGAATGAGAGCGGTTAGGATGAACCAGTTCATGTGCGTGTGTGTTCAAGAGTGTTGCTGTGCGTGCAGTGGTACGAGAGGATATGACAGGCCAGTGCTGTGCAGAGAGGGGAGTCGACCATGGCCTTTTTATTGAATTAAACTTTTCTTTACAGAGATTGGAAAAGGTCAGGAAGATATTCAGGAACTTAATGCGGTACAAACAGATGCCCTTTGTATGGTTGGTTACCACTAAGTGCCACTACCGTACGGTGTAGTTTTAACGGGTTGTAATTGTCATTGCTGTTGTATTAAAGCTGGTATCATTTTTGCAGTCTCAGATGTAACTGTGGCCTTAGTGGCAGTATAAAGATATTATCACACAAATCTATTTTATGTACAAAGTAGTTATCAGTTTATTCGTATAATTTTCCAACATCCTCACTCCAATTAAATACCAACATTTGACTCAGTATTTTTTTTCACCAGGTGTTAAGCTTTCTGGCTTACAAGACTTACTTTGGTATGACACAGAACATTGGAAAAAATAATTCACTTTTAAAACTGCGCTTTATATTAATAATTAAGTTTAAAACACATTAAAAAATGTAAACTCACCGGTACTGTATTGCAGTTTTTCTGCCTGGCTGCTGACCTATAATACGCAAAATGATCATTTACAATGTTAAAAAAAACATGAAAGGAAACAGAGTTATTGGATATGAAAGACCTGACAATACCACCAGCGAGGTCATGTCTTTTCTAAATATTTTTTACATATTGTTCCTATAAAAATAAAACAACCAAAACCAAAAATGCAGTCAAGCTTCAAGGATTTGTGAATAACCCACAATCAATAAAATACATTCAGAACCTTGTACCTTTAGAAATAACCAGGTGCAAACCAAGGCTAAAGCTTTCGCGCTGTGAATAATCAACAGGATTATAAAGAAGGGTGTTGTCTGATGCTCAACAGAGGGTCAAACACATTTGCAATGTGTGCATGTGCTGCCACAGAGCAGCGCTACTGGGACAGTGGATATGTTTGCAGGAACAGGAGTTAAGCAAGATCACAAGGCGATCACAGGCTGCTGGCAAGTGGGTGTGAGATGAGGAGCAGAGGGGGGAGATAAGCTGTCAAAAAAAACACAAGAACATGTAAAAATTTGCAAGAAATATGAAAAGTGCACGTTCAGTGTTTGCCCACATGCGAACATGTGTGCACCATCTTCACCCAGCAGCAACAGACAGCTGAGATGTGGCAGTGTATCGCCAGCTGCCTGGCTTTCATATTTGGCAGGTCTGCTTTCTTCAGGCTGCTCACACCCAAAGCTTCCTCAGTGCTGCCAAATAGTAGACTCTGAGCCTGATCACACACACGCAAGCAAAAAATAATGTTTCTACACAAATACATCAGCATGAATGTGTGTACAACAGTCTCGCTGTTTCCTAGAGGTGAGAGAAGTGGGCTTGTCACCAGCAGTAATGCCTCCACCAGCTGGGGACTCTCCAGTCATTGAGATGCCCGCTGGGCTGCTGGGATGTGTAGTGCAGCTCCCAGGTGTGGCTTAATACTGACGTATGAATGCAGACCCTGGAAAGCAGTTAGCATTTCAATGTTCCCCTCAACAATGTAAACCCAAGGCCACTGGTTGATTTGCCTGTGAGAAGCAATGCGATTGTTAAATTCCAAAGGGTTTAGCCTCATGGGAACATGATTGACCTGAGCATATGTCTTGATGATTTGCCAAGTAGATTAAAAACTCATGGACTGATCAGCATTTTAAAAGGGTTCATCCTCTGGGGAGCAGGAATTTGTCAAAATATGCTTTCGATTTTGTGAATTTTAGTCTTTGTGGTACTGTTAAAGAAAAAACATTTGCCAATAAACAAACACAATTTCATCTTTCAGTCTTCTTTCCCTGCGGCAGTTTTGAGAGACGGATTAACGGACACACAAAAACACATCATCAAACACAGAATAACTTAAGGGCAGTTCAACAACAGCTCTTCTCCTCACCACGGTTACCCGTGGATGTAGGACGACAGTCCATAAATTCCTGTCCTAACATTATCCCGCGTCATTCCTCCCTCTTAAACACAAACTGACTGAGCCCAAAGTGACCCAACACACCACAGTCCTGAGGCAGAACCGGAGGACACACACACACACACACACACACACACACACACACACAGTGCGTTCTCTCCAGTCCTTCCCCGCGGTGGCGTCACACAGGGCGATGGAGTGTCAGTCCCGTTTGGTTGCTGTGAACAGGTGCAGCAGTCGACAGATGAGGAGGACCGTCTCCCCTGACTTCTAAATAAAACACCAACCTTCCTCTCAAACTTTCTCTGCCGTCACTCTCTCCCCCACTCGCAATCCTCAAAACAGCTGTCATGTTGAAGTCAGCAACTTTAGAACAATGCATCCAGAATTCTCTCTGATTAAAGTTGTTCCCTGAGAGCTTTGTTTCTGGTTTTGTGCTTTTTGTAAAAAAAGTGATGGTAACCATGAAGTCATGGTGCAGTGACAACATGCTATGATATACTGCTATACTTGAGAAGGGATAGAATTAATAACTTGTATGTGTAGAAGGCAAACAATAATTTAAAAAAGGTGTTCCCCGATATCTAGGAAGCAATCTGTTTTCATATAACTTCATATGATTTTGATTGAAAGTTATTTAATAATCATTATCTACTTCCTGATTTGTGACTTGGGCCTGGTCAAGGCCCAGTGGGATGTAAACATTTCATTTCAGCGTCTCATAAAAGTAGTGATCGTTTTTCGACAAGATGTTGTATTCCTTACTGCAGGTACACGTCCATCTTCTCCCACTGCAACACTTTAACGGCAATGTCCTAAATCTTTCTAAAAGGTAAAAGAAAAGTGTGATATACTGGGCACATTAATCAATCAACAATAAATGTATAAAACAGCTTCAGTGTGCTACACAAGTGTTAATCCACTGTCCTACTTCTGTTCAGTTTGCCACATCCATCACCTCTTTCGACATCTCAGCCTCACCCTCTCTCTGTCAAGATAATAACAGTTATTGTTTTTTCTTCGTACAAGACTGATTCATCTTACGTTCCATCAGTAAAGTCACTGCAGCATTTTGAGGGATTGCTGCTCTCCACTACAATCAGACGGGTCAAAGGGAAACTCAAATTGTGACTCAGTGGGACCTCCCTCTTCAGATGAATGAATGTCTTTGCAACATTCATATCAGCAGATAAAGTGCTGAAATACAGAGTATCAAAACACAGAGGTTGTCTTTTATATATTTATTATCTGCGCAGAGAAGGTTCAAATCATCGCAAAGAGTGAAAAAAACAGTCCCAGTGAGGAAGAAGAAAACCTACACCGGGCACCCGCTTTCTTTATACAGAGAGAGCAAGGGTGGGGGCCAACGGCGGGGTTACAGACATTTTGATATGAGACTGCTGAGAACCACCACCACAACAAACTGTTTGCAACCAAAACAGAAGGCCAAACGGCCTTGGCGTTGGAATATTCTCATAGAAAACAGTGACATTCATCTTTGCTCGCAGGCAAGAGTGATGTGAATTCTTCTTCTGCAATAACAGCAAGACGGCAAGATACAATTGCGCACGTACGCTAACACAATGAAGCTCTACTGAGTTCACAGCAAAAGTACTTCAGCATTTACACAATACACTGAATACAATGCATACTGAGTAAGTCGAAATATGTACCAAGTAGAAATGTGCCGTTACAACTGACCAACAGAGCAATATTGGCTAAAGAAAAGTATTTTTTTCTTTTTACATTTCAATCTCAGTGGCACCGTCACCCCCTACAGTTTTATCCTCAACTCAGACTGTCTCTGACTTTGTCCTCCCATCTTGTGTTGTCTACTTGCAAGGCATCCTACAGCGGCTACTGAGCGTGACCTGAAACACGATGGGGTGAGAACGGACATCTGTCGTCCACTGACTGCCCCTATCCCACTAGAGCAGGGGTCTTCAACTAAAATTACAAAAGGTCCAGATTGAGAAAATCTCCTCGGGCAAAGGTCCGAAACATTACAATAATATTTAACCCGCACTATTTAGTGCCATATATATATATATATTCAAGAAGCCTAGTAGTAGTAACAACGTCTCTGTGTAGTCAACAACTGTCAAATCAAATAAAGAAATCACACATCAATTATATTTTAACAAACTATTATTCTCAGTTTTCAAATTTAACTGGATGGATTATAAATAATACATAAATAAATGTTCTTCTCATTTCAAGTAAAATAATGGCTGGATTAAAGAATAACTGACATAACAGAAAGCTTTTGAAGAATGTGCATCTTAACATAAAGTAATTCATTTTAGAAACATTAATTTCACTGAATTGTCCTTTAGCTTCAAATTCAGTTCATTCAGGTGTGAAGTGATGTCAATCAAAAAGCCACACTATTATGTTTTTGTCTTCTAAAAAGATAATTCAGTGAGCATGGACTTTATCTGTGGTTATTAACACTTGTTTCAGCTCTATTCTCTCTGGTAACATCATTGTTGGACAGTGAATTCATGCGTTAGGATTCTGATCATTTTGGGCTCTTATGTTTATTTTCTGTGTCTTCATTTAGATGTGAGTGGGTACGTTTGTTCAAAGGAGTTGTGCTTTGCCTCGTAGTGCGCTTCATTTGCCGCTTTTATCAACAGTTACGGTTTCTGAACATATGACACACTGCCTGTGGGAAGAATTAACATAGAAGAGTCTGTTCATTCTTGCTTATAAATTATATTCTCTCTGAACACGTTTCTCTTTTTGGAGAACTGGTATATTTATCTATACTAGTAATAAATAAAACATCTGTACGTTCCCTTTTTTACCAGCTTGTTCCTACCCTGCTTTTTGAACACTTAACAAATGGCATTAATATTAGTATTAGCCAACAGCAAGATATTAATGAAAACTACAAGGTGTCATGATTGCTGCAGACTCTGGCATCTGTCTGACTGTCTGTGGGAGTGGGGGGGGGGGGGGGGGGGGGTAAACAATGCTTCATTTACTTGCATAGTGAGTTTGATATTTTCACTTCATATTTTATCTTAATTCATGGAATAATTATTTTTCCTAAACTAAAAATAATTAGCTCAAGCTCCACAAGCATGGAGCCATTTTGCATCAATTGTGTTTCATTTAGTGCACGTGTGTGTGCATTGTGACCTCATGATCATACAGGCTTGTTGTCAAACTAGGCTAAGGCTCCTCGTGTTCGCTGTATATGGGTGAGCTTGGGGGTGTTCATGTTTACAATCACATTTGCTTACCCGTCGTTCTTTGAACTCTTTGAAAGGTTCGGGGCGTCTGTCTGAAAGGTGCTTTGCCGTGTTAGACGTGTTGCCTCACTTGGTCTGAAACACGTTTCGCAGACGGGTCTCTGTAGGTCAGTGGGCTTTCCTTCACTGTCTGCAATATAGCCAACATACCTCCAGATGACACTTCTGGCATCTTGTTTTCCAACAACCCGAGGACAGTCGGCAAAAGCTCCTGCGTGTCTCCCCTGTGATCACTCGCTGTGAGTGCGCGCGCTGCCTGTTGCTGTGAGCGCGCTGGGCAGCCCCGCCCCCTTGCATGCCTGCAGGCAGCATGACAGGGAGCGGAGCAGCCAATGTGCTCTGATCGCGTGCTATTTTGATAAAGTATCGATCCTAAAAATATGCAAAATCGTATCGTTTTTAACGTACAGGTAGCGCGGTACCTTTTTAGTATCGATACACCGTGCAACCCTACCGGTTAAAGTACAAACTCGCTGCCTAATATATGTGTGATTCCGAAATATCGATTTTAGGTCCTGGGTCCGGATGCAACTGCGTCTGGGTCCGGATCCGGACCGCGGTCCGCCAGTTAGAGACCCCTGCAGGAATGGTTACAGATGAGGATGAAGTAAATCTTCCAGTCTCTCCTCTTTGTCCTTTCATTCACGAGAACATAATGCTGTGAATGTCCATTTCAAGATCAGAAACCACATCCATAGACAGATGTTTAATTCAATACAATGGCCAAGGATGATTCTCCCCTTTCTGGAAAGCACTGCACTGAATATATATATATGAATTTATATTGTTTCATGTAGGACAGGACAAAGCGATGCAGCTAAAAAACAAGAGTCGAAGCCATCTCAGAGTGAGGCTGCTCATCCCAAACGACAAAACCGCATCAATAAAAGTATCAAATATTGCCACGTTGACCTGGTTTTCCACCACATGTACACTGGCAACCATGACCTAGTTTGTGGTGATGAGACATGAGACTGAATATGAACTCTGTTCTCCAGTGTCAAAGGCATCCACTTACCACTTCCCTACACTTGTTTTTACAGATGTTTACTGTCACCGTACTTCCAGGGTGTCATGTCTCCCCATTTGGATTTGTCTGAAACACTCCAAAGCATCTCAGCAAAGTTATACAGTCAAATTTAAAAGTGTGCATTCAAGTCCAGTGGGGCTCTGTGGTGCAGCGAATTCAGCACCTGTGTGAAGTTTTTTGGGTTTGATCCCCGGTCTGACTTTTTGACCGAGGTATTCTTCAAAACTGATTCAGAGATCGAAGACTGAAAAAGTGTTAAAGCGGTCTTGGCGACTTTGTTTGCAACCTGTAATTTCGGCAGTGACGTTGTCGTTTTTGATTCTCGTCCCTCGCCAGTGCCTGGAGTAAACATCAGTTCCCACAGCAGGAAAGTAAAAAGAATTGGCACTCATCCTGAGGCTGCAAGACGGCACTTCATGATCATACAGATGAGAGGAAAACAAGAGTACTCTGGAGGAAAACAACAGAAACAACTGGGGTTCCTGGAAAGTTTCGAGAGCAGTCACTTGCTAAACGCACTTTCAAACATCTAGTCGCTTGACGGTACATTGCTACCGAATGTCCCGCAAAGTACATGAAATTTCAACAAATTCCCAATGTCATGTTAATGGTCAGGCCGGCATCTATTTGTACGACAGCTAGTGGTTGTTTTGAGCATTTGAACACGAGACCAAAGCGGTCAAATTTGAGGCGAGGACTCAAGCAAGCATCTTCATCGGTGTGGCTCCCTGCTTTGCATTCTGCGAAATATTCTTGCTTGTTTTATTTATGGGGGTTCTGACGTTACATTTTCAAAGCTGCATTATTCTATTTTTGGCCACTAGGGGCCAGACAAATATTAAAACAAGCTTACTCACAGCCGCTATCACATCAAGGCTTAAATATGTTGTCGTGTTTGCAAACAGTTGCCATAAGCATTCATTTGGTGTTGCAGTTTCCGGCCACTTGGGGGATGTAAGTCCAATGTTCACTGGCCTTTCAGCTTTGTTTGTTCTCCACCAGCTCCTGAAGAAAATACTCCATTACTTTGTCTCATCACCGTCTGGTCAATATTGACTCTTTTTCTTGAGGCTGACAAGGGACTAAAACTAAAGAGTCAACAGACATGTTTCTCCCACTGTTCTGTCTTACAGAAATGTGTGTAAGTAGTCACCACACACATACAACAGATGAGAAGCTAACTGCCTAGCAGCATATAAAGCTGTTAAAAATAGCTCCAGCTTGGTCTTCCACAATACTTTATAAATTGCTGTTTCCAAGTTAATACATCTGCAATTATAAACCGATAATATGTATGATGATATAACACTCGTAAAGGATCCCTTCGTCATCCCCTCTCGTCATTGCAGTACTCATATTGAATGCAGGACCCTGTGATTCGTTTTACTTTGTGGTATTTCAACCTTTACTTAAAGCTGCACCAAAACGTTTAAATCAAGTTTTTCCAAACACTCAAACAATCACATCAGAACTGTAACTATGGCCGAAGAGATGATGCTCACGAGCTGCCGCTGCGTCAGTGTTCTGCATATGGATACTGCAACACCTAAGGGCGCCAAACTCTTGCGTAATACTGTTTCTATATGAATATCCTACACCCAGCATATGCTGGAGACTGCACACAGGAATAGGGCCTCACTTTGCCATTAATAATGTGCTGTTTTTAGAGATGTGCACCTGCCTTTGTTTAGCATCTTTAAAAAACAGCTTTTTGCCTTAAAGATTCACTCCCACAGAAACCCTGTAAAAGTGCTCTTGAAGTTCTGAATTCCTTTGATCAGTTGTCAACAAAGTCATTTGTACAGTGATCGTGTTTTTTTTAAGACGGTGCGCTCAATAAATGTGGACCTCAGGAAATAATCAAATATCTGTAAACTTTGAGGATTGGAATGTGATTCTCTTTAAATATACTTCACAAAACTTCATATTTGAAAAATGAGTTTGTACACAATCTTGGAAATAAAGAACATGATGAGCCTCAGACAGATATGATATTCAGAATTAATGTGTATTATCAAAACACCGACTTGTTGCAGTAATCACTACAGCATATTATCCCCCCCCATAGACTCTAGACTTTAGATAAATAAGGACAAATAGCTTGTCTACTAAATCCAAAATCCATCATCCTTTGAGTGAGGGAATAAATGTTTGAGCCAATGCAATACGTCTGTGTTGATATAATGAGCAAGCTGTGGATATGAATCATTTCCGTCATTGCAGGTATTACAGTCCTGTGCCTTGGGAAATTCGCCATGATTGATAACTCAGACGATTACACTTTGCCAATGGGACAGGGAGGAAGAGCCGGAGAGGGGAGGAGAGGAAAGGAAGGGGCATAATGACACTAATGATGATTACAGAATTGTTAATACCTGAATCTTCTTCAGTAGCGGTGCCCTTAGTCCTAGACAAGACATCCTTTAATCCCCCGACATCATTTCAGTGAAGGCATCAGCATGTGCTTTCAATTCAGCGATAATGGTATAACTATAGATCTCACTGAGGATGGCCTATGATTTATTTCCTCTGAGTGTACATCTTTTATCTGAATGCATCATTTTGAAGTCCTTCCCACCATCAATAACAATGATGTAACGGATGTCCTTGTCATGTTGAGGCTTTTTTCCTGCAGTTGGCTGAGAGTATTTGTTCTTTTGGTGTGTGTGGCCGATGCGCTCACACGTCTGTTTAATGTCAACCTTCATTAGAAGCACACATTACCCTCATACATACAATATGTACCCTCTATGTCACAGAAACATATGGCTGTTTATTTTTAGGTGATGTCAATTCAATGATGACAGCCTGCTCATCTCCTGTGACTGGACTTGTGTGTGTGTGTGTGTGTGTGTGTGTGTGTGTGTGTGTGTGTGTGTGTGTGTGTGTGTGTGTGTGTGTACGTAGAGCTTTTTTAGCATGAACTGAAAGGATATGAAATACGGTAAGTACACATACGGTAAGTACAAATACGGTAAGCAATTACGTGTTAGAATCATAATCATGTTATTCAGAATGGATACAATTGTTACTCAAAATGTATCCATATGTAAGACATTGTGTGGTACTTTTTCATCTTAACATTGTAGATCTGGCAGGTAAATACTAGAATACACTTGGGAATACCATCTGCAGCCAAAAATATTTTGCTTCCAGGCCGTTGACCTGCAAATCAGCCGGGACACTCCACGTTGAATCTCTCGAGCTACAATTATTCAAATCGTTTAACAAACCTGAGAGGGAGTAAACTAATCTTAAATTGAATTTTGCTGTCTTGTTTTTTACACATTCAACCTGCAACAACTGATTTTTTGGCACCGCAAACAAGCTGTAGCTGACATTTAATCAATTTGAATCCCTTTTGAAGTTGATATGGCAAAGAAATTTAGCAAAACAGCGCTCTTTAAACAGCAGTTAGCAACATTAGCATTCATTTGGAGTACTTTTTCTGACTGTAAATAAATCCAATATTTCTTCGTCAACTCCCGAGTGGAACATCTGACTCTTCAGCTGCTAAATGCTCCACTGTGTTCACCAGCTATTGCCTAACTTTGGTGCTGGGCCGGTTGCATACAGATGCATTAAATGATGACAGTTGTGCGACTGGACCCAAACAGTAAAGTTGTGGGGTGGGAAATGAAAATATGAGGCTAAAGGACGTCATCACACTATGTAGAGCTCAGGGGAACTGCAGTCAAATCACAATTCTGTGTGGGATTGTCACTGTGTCCCTTTCATATGTAGTCAAGTTATGCATTGTTAATGTAAATGATATTGATTATATCAGCTGTCCCTTTACAGTTCCATTGTCTATATCCAGGTATAAAGTGGTATTATCTTAAAACATAGCAGCAGCTGGATACAACTTTTGAGAAATGCAGAGAGATCCCTGCAACATTTAATTTACAAACATTCAATTGAAGAGTTTTTCTGCGTCGTGTTGGATGCCCTTTCCCAGTCTGCACCTATAGCAGCTTGCTAATTAATGGACAGGAGCGTCACTCTCCCAGACCGGACCTGACAGTGTTTGGTGTCACACCGGCAGCGTCACAGCAGCAAAATGAAGAAAGTGAAAGTCAGTGAAACCTCCCTGCTGTGTTCTCAGGCGACCAGTCCTTCTAAAAGGACCAGTCCTTCTTTGACTATCATGTGTAAAGGTTGAACCTGCTCTCTCTAAATAAACTAAGCTCACGGCAAAACATTTACTTTCTGCACGGCTGAACAGACACAGGTCATAGCAAGCAGAATGATGTGTGTTTGTGTGTATGCAAATTGCAAATTTGTAGTCCAGGGGTCAAACAAGCAGAGGATACTGTGCAGACAGTTTAAGTCTGCAGGCATAATATAACGCCAATGGGAAAACACCCACTTCACTCCGCCTTTTCAGTGGGATAAATAGGAATACCGTGTTAATCCACCCATCTGTTTCAGAGAGGGAGCGGGAGGGATAAAGGGAGTAACGGATATAAGAAGGGATTTAATGCAAAAATAAAATACAACTGGGAACATTTCACGAGTCAAAAATAGATTTCATTTAAGAGGGGCGCTTTATATATTTCTTAGTTTAAACAGAGAGCAGACAGGCTCGCCTGCTTGCAGTGAGAGGAGGAGAGGCTAAACGAGAGAGCCGGATAAGTTACGGCTCTCAAAGAGGGAGGATGGAAATGAGATTCAAGGGTGAGGATGAAGAGCAGAGGGTGGATAAAGTAAGTAAAGGGGAGTGATGACTGGATGAATACAGAGGAGCAGGGGGCGTAAATATAGTGTCTTTCCAAAATAAACTTCCGTCTGTACAGGAAGATAGGCTGAGGCAACAAAATCCCTTAGTTAGGTGAAGTGAAAGAGCGTGGTCGACAGTAACTTGACTAACATGACTTTCGTACAGGACATGAACAGCGGATTCCTCGATGAAAGTCTTGCCTCCACCGACCAGCTGTCGGTATTTGACGAGTTGGGAGTGAGACGAGTTGGCAGAGGAGGATGGCTGGGAGAAGGGTAGAAGGTGTAGAGGTGAGGTAAGCTGCGTTTGTGGCAAAGTTGCTCCGACAAGTCGTTGTCTTTTTGCTGGCAGATACGTGATGATACATGATGGCGTGCCATGCAGACGCCTTCACTGGGAACACACACACACACTCTCAATGTTCTCTTGCAATGCCACTTCCCCTCTTGCCAGCATGGCCGCAACACTGACAGATTGAGAGCAAACAGGCAGGCAGGCAGGCAATCAGCTCAGACACCTGAGCGCTCCCTAAGGACCCCCGCTCTCGCTGGCAGGCTGAAGGGACCGCTGGCTGCGCTGCAAAACTCCAATTAGGCCCTCAAAATAAAAAGACCAATCAAAGAGCCATTACAGAATAATGAGAAGAGAAGTACCTGTTAGGTCTGAACCAACCTGTGCAAACGGAGAAACATCTGAGCCGACACCTGAGCAGTACAGTTTAATTTGACAGCCATATGGTCAGATGTCACACTCGGCGATGAGGTTGTGCCGACAGTGCACGCTGACATGACAGAGGGTCACAGCTTATCGTGTTGACCTATAACATCATATTCCTTCATCCCCCTTTTTTTTCAATGGATGGCAGGTGAGGATGACTAAAGCGTGAAGTAGAAATTGTCCGAAAATATTCCTTTAAATATCGAGCCACTTTGACATAACATGGAAGAACATTTGCAGTGGATCTCATCCAGTTAATGAAAAAGAACGATTGCCTACAGGGCAGTGATGAAGTGAGCTGCCACTGAATTCTCTTTTCAGTCGTTAGAACGCGGTGGACTTCACAAGGGGCGAAGCAAAGAATGGTTCTTAGACTGAACTTGTCGTCTAATCACTTAACTATGTGATTACTTTCTATTGCTATCCACTGGTGTGGCAACTCTAGACACGTGTGTGTGTGAGAGAAAGAGAGACAGAGAGTGAGAGAGCCAAAGACAGACAAGTGTCCTTCTGCTTGATAGCCTCCATCAGGACCAATCAATACAATCCCTCAAAATGACCCTGTCATGCTCAGAAAACACACACACAGAGAGAGAGAGAGAGAGAGAGAGAGAGAGAGACTAACTCTGTATGCTTCTCGTTCCTCCACACACACACATTTGTTTGTTTATCAAAGCAAGCACCATACAATAATGTAAGTCGGAACAGGAAGACGGTAACTGGAATGTGCAAAATCAAATTTGAAAGAATGCTGCCCTGATTATGATTATTGTGCCAATATATTAAGGAAACGTTGCTAATTTAAGAAGCTAGCAACTTCTATAATTAGGATACTCCAGGCACCAGGGAAATATTTGCTGACAACGTATTTCATTTGTTTTCGTACAATATCTGTTCATTGCAACTAAAGCATTTTTCATGGTTATGTTGAGGCACTCGGAGCACTTGGTTAGGCTCAGAGAAAGACAGAGGCTGTAGCATTGTGCGCCTGTGTGCAAAACGTTGTAAAACGTAGCAGCTGTCTTTGCTGTGATGTGTGCGTCTGTGGCTGCAGACACTTTGTTCATATTGTTTCGGCGTATACATGTTGCCTGCTTTGGTTTTATTCTGCTGTTGATTCTATGAGTAATGTTAATTGATATGCCTTAACTTGTTGCACCCACCGTGATGTCTGTGGTTAAGGACAGAGAAAGATCGTCTTGTTTAAGAAAAATGAATTTTAAAAAAACCACACACCTCCGGGTAAAGTGGTTTGGATCATTGTCTGATTGTCTGACTGCTCATTTATCACCACGTCTGACTTTCGAGTGGCAATGTCGCCGTGTTTCAAGATCCCACCAACTACTCCTGTGAGTACGGCGGGATGAATGGATAAAATGTCCTCTCCTGCAAAGAAAGAGCTGGTCACATCTGATTGAGCTAACGCTTGTGTTGAAAATATTAACATTTTGTTATGTTGCGATACAGACCATCTCTCTCTCTCTCTACCTCTCTGTCCTCTTAAGTGAGGATATATCCTTGTTACACGGCAGATTGACTTTGGCTGGAAAATAGGGATCATGTATCCTTGGGGTGACATTTGTCTTCATAGCGTGTTGAGACAGAGAGAAACAGAGTGACGAAGAGATGGTCAATAAATAGAGAGGACAACAAGATGGAGAGTTAAGGACGTGGGAAGAAGGAAACAGACGGAGAAATAGGACACAGAAGGACGAGAGAAAATGGAGGGAATGTGAAAACTGGAGATAAAAAAATGATCTTCAGACTTTCTGTCTGAGCATCTGGGATGGGAGGATGAAATGGAGGATCGGTGTTTCTCCTCTCATATATTCCTCGACCAGGAAACGCAGTACCAACCGCCGTCTGGTCTTCATCACATTAGAACCCAGTGAAACAGCTGTCCTCAATGTCAGCACATGGCTGATATGGCAAGGAGACAGATGCTGAAAACTAATGGTTGTCGTTATCGACATATTGTTTCGACTTGGGTATGGATTTGAATCAGTCAGGTTTGTTGCCAAGTAGGTTTTCACATACAAGGAATTTGCCTTTTGTATTTGGTGCACAACTGTTGCATAAGATGGGACCCAGACGCAGCACGCAGACAGTGGCAATAAGAAAGTAGTTTATATTCTGCAGATGATGGAATAGGGGTAGAGCGTGGTGTGCACAGGAAGCAGGGTGACATTTGTAACTAAGCCTGATAATTAAAAATCCAGCCTTAGAATTCTCAAAATTATGTAATGCGACTGCTATGTCCAGATAAGCCATTTGATTTTTTTTTAAATATAGTGGTAATATGGTTGTTTATTTAATATTGTTTTTTTGTGCCATTTAACCATGCCCCAGTTTTTCATGGGAGCTGTAGTTCTTTTCTTTGCTCAGAAAGTAACTGTTGTTTAACTTTGTTCAATTTACAAAAGGTTTCAATTTCTAATACCCAGCGCTGCAATGGATGCCAATTTATCTGTTTCAGGAAACTAAACCCCGGCAACATGCTTCACTTTGTGAAACGGAAGCCTGGACAGCATTGCTTTGGCTCTCTGTCTTGGTGTTCTCCAGTGGGTGTGAAATTGTATTACTCACTTTTACGTGGCCATAAATAGCATAATAAACAGGCTGCATCCTACAGGGCCACAAAACAGAATCACAACTGTAATTGATCTCTCAGTATGGAACAGCTGTTAGTTTTATTTTAGTCTGTGTCTCAAAGTCTGTGTGGCTAATTATGGCTTCATATACAGTATCTGCCTTGATGAGACTGTTTTTAGTGTAGCCAGCAATGTTGACTACGATATAGTACACAGCAAAGTGTATGATAGGCTGAATACATGCATAACTTAACTGGATCAACAGTTTAATACAAGCCAATCCATAATAGCCTCATCTGCGGTAATACACAGAATATATAAGAGCTCAGTCACACACACACACACACACACACACACACACAAACCTCGTCATTTGTGGATACACAGACAGAGCAAGGTCACTGTGGGCATCTGTGTGAGCAGCGATGTTGAATGTTTGGACTGAAAACTGCACTCGACGCCACTTCAAACAACGCATCGCACCAAACAATTGTCCTCTGTGTTTGTGGCTATATTTATTCGCTCATTCAGCTGCTTTTATTGAACAAACTGGAGCAGTGACCAACAGGGTGTTGTCTTTGTTTACAGGAAGATACTGAGAATTGTGTTTGACGAAAGGTACGGAGGGGAGAGACAGAATTTAAGAGACGAGAGGGGAGAAGAAGCATTTTGGTGAAAATGAGAGGAAAGAAGTGATAAAAAATATCACATAAAGAGCGAGTAAAGTCACCAGCATGAATTCAGAACCACTATGCTGCTACTCTTTGATACGTCACAACGTATCGGTTTATTTACACAAACATACACATTCACACATGCTAACACACGAACACGTGCACACCTCTGTCAAAGCTATCTATCACGCTTTGGGGGAAAACACATTCATACCTCCACATCTCCATCTGGCTGCCTCGGCCTAAAGGAAAGTGGCCTCTGAGGGACAAACCAATGGCATAACCAACAATGTTATTTGGCAAAACCCACCAGCCTATAATCCCTACAAGGCACGAACATGCGTGTCATTACAAAACAGGGCAGGCAAACCAGTTCAATGGAAATATCGTTTATATAATGGAAGCTGCAAGAGAGATCAGCTCGTCTTGCTTTAGTGCATCTGCCCTTATGGGACTTTTGGATCTTTCTGTTGCTGGTTCAGGACAATGATTTAATATCGTAATAAAGTCCAGATACAATTTATAACATGACTAAGAACCTTTACTGATATCACCTACGATCCCAGATCATTGTAGATTACGACGAATCACAAATGCATTTCTAATCAAGAGTCCACGTAGGGAGGAGGACATGGCAGCGTCCAATCAAGTACTATACGCCAATGCAGAAACGTTAACATGCAACGTTTGTTTGGTTCAGAAACACACAACTAGAAATTTTTGGGTTCCGAAGAGTTGAGTTTGCAGAATCGTACAAAGCCAAAGTTGTATTCTTGCGTCTGGGTTGGCATAACGCACAACCCGCCTCAATCTGGAGGTGTAAAGATTATGTTTTCAAGAAAACAAATGATTTGACCCTTTTTCTAAATCTGGATAGAATGAATATCAGTCGACATCCTGAGTTGGTCAACCCAAATATTAAAATAAATATCTTGTGTCAACATGTTGGCATGTAAGAGCAACTTCCTGCAATTTGAAGGCAACCTGTTCAGAATCACAGAGCACAACCTCTTCTGTCACTTTTGCCCAAATCTTTCATTTCTAATTCTGTCAGAAAGTGTCGTTGCTGACGGGAAATATCATTTTCCACAAAGGGCAACAGGCAATTATGTCAGTCATTGTCTGTGTATTACTCTTCTGTGTCAATCAGATGCTCCCACTAGAAACATTTCTCCTTTTAGGGTTTTCTGAGCTTTACTTTGACTACGGTTGTTTTATCAATTTATGACACAGTGATCAAACCGCTATCTCCTTTTCCAAAAAGAAAAGTGCTCTTAAAATGTATTCATCATCTGCACTACATCTCTTTCACCTGATGAATATTGTCATTAAGTATTTACTTTTGGCCAACAGGATATATTTTAACATAAAATGTTATGCTTCAGATGAGAGTGTGGCCATTCAAGTTCAAGTGGCACAGTGTGTTACATCACATTAAAGCAGAAGTACACTCTCCAACTCCAACCTCATCCTGACTATTAAAATTCACTTCACAACCGCTGATAGCAATGCTAATGACCATGTGAGAAGGGAGGCTCCATAATCAGTCGAAATATTCCTCACACGCTCCCCCTAGTACAGGAGACATGGGGCCTCTCTTCATTTGCAGTGACGGCGGTGTTGCAGGGGGTGTCCCTGCCGGCTGGAGATGACGGCTGCAGAGAGGCATGGAGTGACTGACGACTCAGAGATAGTCCGTCTGTCAGACAGAGTGATGGCTGGGAGACACTCGCTGACAGATCAGGCCAGACGAGAGGAGGAGGAGGGGGACGTAGGGAAGCCTGGCAGCTTTGTCTTTCAATCCTGGGAGACACGGGAGGTGGGGAGAGCAAAAAAAGAAAATTGAAAAAGAAATTCAGAAGTGCTCAAGTGGCGGCCATGTTGATTTTGGACGATCAGGAGGCTCGCTTGTTGACGATGTTTTCAAATGGGATCAAATGTGCGCCATTAAGCTTATATCAATCAAGTTGGTCTGCAGCCGTGTGAGAGCTCTCACCCTGTGCAGATATGATGAACGGCCCAATCAGACATGTCTGTAATCAGCAGAGTATCTTAATTAGGCTTTGTAGGGTTGTTGGAGAGCAGCGCTCTGCTATGGTCTCAATCAATCACGTTTGATTCAGGAGGACAAAAGGTATTGATGGGTTCTTCCTTAACATTGTTACATTATTTGTCACCGATGTCATTCTTTTGTATTTTTAGCCACGCTGGTAGAGTGGCTTTTGGGATGGCAATATCGGTATACATTTTCTTCAGTGAAATGTATAAACAGACTTTCACTGTCCTCTGCCTGCTTAAGCCCATGCCATTTTCCTAAAGTGACATAACATTATTACACAACCTGCCATATCATGATACTACCATTTTGGGAAAATGTACACACACAGAATACATTCAAAAATATTTTATTATGCACATATGTGATAATTTATGTGCAGAAATTATTTAGTCATACATTTTTGTAATTCATAGTCATTCCCAACAGCCATAACAGACACAAAAATTCAATGCATCACATGATGTGGTTCAGATACAGCTGCCTGTGATTATACACTTGGCCAGTAGGTGGTTTCGTGTGCACATGAAGCTTCGAGAAATGGACCCTTTCTCGAACCAATTGGCTGAAGTGGTTCGATGCCTCATGAGGCTTCATCTCGCCATCACTAATAAACAGCCATACAATTTTCCATATAAACATCGAACAAAAAGTTCGGAAATTAGTGTTTGGTAGATTATTTGGCATTGGCAGAGAAGATTTGGCAAATTTTTCATGGGCGCAACCCACATACTCAGCTGTGCTGCTCATCCCAGAAATGCATGTTCCTTACAAATGGGGCACCGTTAAAAGGTAACTAAACAGGCTTTCCAACGGTATCAAACACTAATTTCCGAACTTTTTGTTCGGAATATATATATATATATATGGTGCCCAGAGGATGAATCCTAATGACTTTCGTGATCCCCAGACCTTTTCTTTAGCACCACCAGCAGGTAGAGTTGGGCAATCATTTCTATTTTCATATCATACAACCACGGTTTTTACTTAAATTGCATGCATATGGTGGTGCATTCTTTATATCAGGACAGTTTTCTTAAAATTTGATTAAAAAAAATTGCAATATATTGCCTTGCTAACAATATCATAATAAATTGAATTGTACAACACAGGGAACGGTTCTCTGTAAACACTACATCACAGAGGTCTGAGGCATTTACTACCACTGTAGCTGAACCAATGATCTGGCACTGGATGTGTTCGGAGCTGGGGGTTAAAATAGTGCTCTTCTAATGAGTTGATTTGTTGCAGGTGTGTGGCTGGGAGCAGGTGAAACAGCTTGGCAGCAACCAGGAAGCAAGGCGCTCGGAATGTTGAATGGAGAAGCCACGCCCACGGCACCACACGCACACACACACACACACACACACACAGAGAGAGACAGACAAGGACCAACTGGAAACACAGGGGAGATGGGGACACATGAGACACTTGGAAAAAAAAGCTGGAGCACGGCCATGGCCGGGACAAATTGTGGTTTTAAGTGAAATGTCTTGACAAGTGTTGGATTTATTGCCAAGGAATTTGGTGCAGAAATTCATGTTCCACTCAGGATGACTTGTAATAACTGACCAAATACCTGCAGAACTATCCTACCCGCCTCAGCTGTACTTTGTATTTAGTGGGAATGCGCAAGTGTTAGCGTGCTAACATGCTAAACTAAGACGTTGGTAAACAGTATACCTGTTAAACATCAGCAGGCTTGTATTGTCATTGTCAAATTTAGCATTTCGCTAAAATGCTGAGCCCCAAGTACAGCCTGCACGGTGTATATAGTCTTTCTTTAATGGTTGACAGCAGTATGCTTGTAATTGTGGATGTAATAATGTAAGTTAGCCTAATGCGGAGCAGGTTGAACAGTAGTATTCATGGGCAAATGCAAGGCCGACGGTTGGCATATCGCCCTAAAGGTCATATGTGTAACTGCATTGTACAGATTTTACATTAATGCTTATCCGTATTTAATTTAATTCAATTGTTACGATCTGTGCCCTTTTTCCCCCCCCATCCTTCCAAAGACTATTTTCCAATTAGGTCGAAGTTAAATTTGAACCTTGTACCGTGGAAAAGTTAAATAGATTTGCATATCCTTGGCTGCCGAGCAGTCAATCATCCCCGTGTCAGGCAGGGTGCTTCTCCAGGGGTCACACGTGGTTTTCACTCTCAGGTTTGCCTCCTCCAGGACATGAGCAGCACTCAGGCACATATTAGCATAAACCTCCCTCTCACTGCTTCTCTCGCTCTCCTCGTCTGCCCTTCACACATTCACTGACAAGTCCAGTTTCCTCCACGTTCAGACGAATTGGCCTGCTTCACAACCGAGCTCGATTACCTGTTCTTCTTCAGTTTTGTGTTTAAGAGCCGCTAGCTTGTGCACTTAACGCCTGGTGAGTCATAGGCACCAGGGAAGCCTTGATACTTCTAAAACAGACGTGCCTCCGCTCAGGTGTGTGCATCTTGCCATCAGCTGTTGCTCTGACATTGCATGTGCATGCTGTACACATCTATATATGAAATATATTTTATTCATGGCACTTTTGATCAAATTCTGTACCAGAGCCCTGAGGAAGAGAGAGTTGTCCAAGGTACAGCCTGCTCACGGAGAGCTGTAGTCATTTGGAAACAAAGTGATAGCCGTGCTGATAACACTGTCATCACTCTTCAGACGAATGACAGCAACACATGCTGTACTGTTCACCCGCGGGCTGAAAGAAACAGCAAGTCAAGACTTTTACTGAAACAGACAAAGAAAGCAGAAAATTGAGATGGAGAACAACAGGAGGATGAAGAGAGTTCAAGTACCATTTGTTTTTCCTTTGACAATGTCAGCTCTATATTTTCATTTCTGTCTCACTGCCATCGTTTCTTCCTTTCAGCTTGCTTTGCGAGTGACTCATCTTAAATTGCGTCTCTTTCTTTGTCTGTAACAGTTATTCTTCTCGCCAGCCTCCCTCACCATCCCCCATCCCCCCCCCCCCCCCACACACACACTCTTTCCTGTCATGTTTTGATTAAAAGAGCGTCCCAGAGCTCTTACCCATAATCCGCATACAAGCATGTATCTTTACACACCGACGCACACACGTGCACACAAACTCATTCACATAGGACTTGTATGTCTGCAAAATGAACAGAAGTTGTGTCAGATTTACACTCGTCTCAAGTATGAAGAATTTCGATTGATCTGCCCCCGTCCCTCGAATTGGCTTCTTGGTGCTTCCTCCCACGGTGATAATCTCCAATCAACCATCTGCCGTGTCATCTCTGTGCGCCACCCCTCTGCCTGTCCCTCTGTTCCTTTGCCATGTTCCCGCTTACCCCCCCCCGGTAATGTCAAAATGCAATATTCTCTCAAAACCGCCACTGAACAAAATGCAGCACGTGAAAACAAAGTCCAAAATTAGCGCACTGTCCTCTCTGAAAACATCTACTGTGTGTGTGTGTGTGTGTGTGTGTGTGTGTGTGTAAAGGCCCTCCTGTAATGGACGTAATAGGCCAGGACAGATGGCCACCCCTCCCACCAACCCACCACTACACAAATACATATAGACACACACACACACACACACGCGCCTGTAGCACAGCCTCTGTGTTTGGTTGTGGTTGTTGTTGCCTGTTCTAGTAGTAGCCTTATTCTGTCGCTCAGAGCAGCAGGAGAGAATTACATCTGTGCCGCGTTTGCTTGGGATGTCGGTACAGAAATAGAAGTGAAGGAGCCGGCGTTTGAACCGACCATTCAGCTCTCTTGACATCCCTGGGTAAAAATAAGCTGTCTGGGACGCGGCGGTCTCTTTGGTGTTGAGTTTAACATCTGCTTTTCATAACCTAGTACGGCATCATACCGTGACGGGGCAGCCACAGGTGTGTTAGAGTTCAGCTGAGACTGGATGAAAATTCAATCGACTGTTTTCACTGTTGGCATTGCGAGAGGCAGAGTTTTATTTCCCTCATCATTATCAGATGTGTTGGTTTCTGGTGACATTTTTGGCATCTGAGTGGCTCCATGTGCTGGAATAGAAGAAAGAATCGACAGTAAAATACCGTAACACTGAAACGAAATGGCTATGTCATGGAGGTACAGCAGAGTTTAGCAGCAGAAAAAATGAAATGTTGTTTTTCATGCAGAAAAACCACAATCAACTTACATTATGAAAAAATAAAATGTGAAAATCTCAGATTTCTCATTGAACTGACATCACCACCTCTGATCCTGATCCTATAATGCTTTACTGACAAATTGTCATTTTAGTGGAACATGATTTATTATTGCCAAGGCTAGATTTTCTCACGTTATTTTCAGGAAAAACACAAGGTTACTTCACAGCGGTTGCACTTCTTCACCTTGCTTTCTTTAGTGCTGTTAGCGAGGCAAGACTGCAGCCTTGAGTGACTGAGGGGAAGGAATGAAATAAAGTTTTCATGACTTTGGTAATGCTGGTGCTACTCAAGAGAAATGCAGTGAGTTCACCTGTTTCTATAACAGTAGGTTTGAATGATCAATGATTCCATTGATGGGAAGTATCTTCACTCAGCACAGGCCTGCAATAAGATAGGTGAGAGGACAGGATCCCCTTGAAGTGAGCAAAGCCATGCAGGAGGTTGATGGAAACTTTCAGTTGAATCTCCCCGGACATCCAGGAAGTCATGGTTTGTTACGATGTGGAGTGCAGGTAGCAGGAGAAGTACTCAAACTAAGACACAGACGAGGAGGCAGCAGGAACAATTCAATGATTTAATAGGAACAAGTGGCCGTTGTGAAAGCATGGCCGGTTGGAGGAGGCCCATTGCTTGGCTCCCAAAATTGCTGCTTGAAGCATTCTCAGGTGGGCTTGCCTGCTCGGAGCGGGCCGTAAAGTTAGTCTGTCCAGCATCCAGCAGCAGAAGTGAACGGCACGCTGCAGACAACATACTCGACTCAGTCCGCAGAGTTTTGAAGCCCCGCCCCCCTGTGTGCTTGTTTATTCAAAGTGCATTCATATTGAAGATGACGCGTGTCTAAATTGCACCAACACAGCACTCCTTTAGGTTACCAGCAATACACCCACCAAGTGGACAGCACATTGGATGATTGGTTCTTGAGCTGAAGGACATACCTACAGCCAGACAGAGATTTCTTGCTTCATAGTTAGATGGCTGACAGCTCTCGACTCTAAAGGTCAAGCAAGAAATCTCAGACAGGCAACAAGGAGACAGGCAGCAAAACTCCAAGCAAATAATGCAACAATGACAAAGAACCAAGGAACTGAGCCGGTGTAACTGGTGAGGGACTAATGGAGGAGTGGGACCAGGCGAGCAGGAGTTCGGTGACTGCAGGGCTAACGAGGGACAGGTGAAACTAATCAGGGCAGACAGTCAAAACGAGCAGGAAGAGGTGAAGTGGTCTGAGACAAGAGGAGATGTGTGTAACAAAATAAAACAGGGAACGCGCATAAATGGAGTGACAGGAAAAACATCAGGGATGTAGGTCGGTGGTTTGTTCAAAATCAGTATTAGGCTGCCGAATTGTGAATGTTTATTTCGGCCCATCTACTTGCTATTGTGTCAACTGTGAAAATAAGTCGATGATTCTTCAGGCTGTCACTTTCCCCTGGCTTTAGGTTTAAACTCTTCTCACTAGCTCTCTTCTGAGGCCGAGGACGCTGCTGCCCCCATGTAAGAATGGCACGCAATACAGCCGGGATTGAGCCGTCCCCAAAAAACGTCACTTACGCTTGACAGAGGCATTGATTGGGCCACGCTAATTCTGAAGTCTCTGCTGATGAGAGATGTCATCGCCTTGTCCCAGAGGTCCATAAGTGACAATCTGGGGGAGAATCAGGGGTCCATCATGTTATCTGCCGGACAATCAAACACGTTATATTAAAAGACAAGAGGCGTGTGTGTGTGTGTGTGTGTGTGTGTGTGTGTGTGTGTGTGTGTGTGTGTGTGTGTGTGTGTGTGTGTGTGTGTGTGTGTGTGTGTGTGTGTGTGTGTGTGTGTGTGTGTGTGTGTGTGTGTTGAATTATTCCATAATACCCTATCTGTGTCTCTGTGTTTGGCACTATATTTTGTGGTTTGTGAGTCAACAAGGTGGATCATTGTTATCTATCGCTGAAGGATGCTGCGGGCTAAGAATAACTTGAGGCCACAACAGAGAAATGAATCCCAGCGTCATGAAATCCTAATGCAATTACATGCATTTGCTTCTGCAGAAATCAACAAGAGGATTAAAGTTTAAATTACTCATTTGCAAAGACAAGCAATAAAGCAGTCTTCAGCTATGTTATCTGGATTTGAGGGAATATAATGCAAGGTTCATCATGCATTATTAATGAGTCTTATATTAAAAGTTATATATGCAGGCTTCCTGGGCCTCCTATAACAGAGTGGAAGTGGACTTATTGATTAAACACTTCATGTGTTTATGCAAAGACTAAGGCAACAGCTGCAAAAAAATGCATGTGTCATGTATGTCTTTGTTTTTTGTAAAACACAAGCATATGAATGAGTTGCATGAAAATGAACCCAGTCGCCTGAAAACGTGTTCGTATTGTACCCGGTTTCTGCAAACCATGGGATACATTGAATGTTGAACTTTTTGAACTGTAAATATGTGAAATATGTGAAATATGGTTTGCAGAAATGTACAATGCCAACATTCTTTTCCCGGTGACAAGGCTGATCAAAATGTTTTTTTAAATAGAACATCAAAATACATATCAAATTTTCTTTATTATCGGATAGTGCAAGTAGATATGTAATGTTCAGCTACCGTCTTTGTTTCGATTTGGAGAAAGACGCACAAAAATGTGTTCTAAATCTTTTTCATCATGCAACTGACTGAATATAGTCTTTGACGATCCCGGAAATATATCATACATAATTTGTGTTCAGAGTGCTTTAAAAAAACATTTACATCTTTTAATATTACTGTAATTCTTTTTTTCAGATTGTGTAATTCAAGCATTTGCACTTTGCTACTGGCCAGCATACAACATGGAGCATATAAAATGTGTTTGGTCTGATTTACACAGGCATAAATGCACAAAGTATCTCCTATAATGAGAATATTGATGCCTGTTTGTCTATCTATAATGATGGTTTTTTATGTAAATATGTTTTGTTCCACTTTAACAAGCACACAGTGAACCAATCTTCCACCAGATTAAGTTAGTCAAGAATAAGTGTGTGTGCCTCTTGTCAACCAGTTACTGATTCCAAAGACTCATCTCTATCACATCAAATATTTAAGTGTCTCCCAGAGTAATACAGTTAGGATTGATTAGAGGACATGCGCCTGCGTTTGGACGCCTGGAGCAGGATGGAACCAATAAGAGACCTAATTCGAGGAAGAGAAACGGGAGAAACACAGAGGGGGATACTCTGCGGTCAAAGGGCAAGAGCACTATTTAACTTAGACGCCATCACAAACCACTTTCATAGAAGCAAGTGAAAGTCAACAAATTAAATCTACGTAAATATCTGAGCATATCCACCAATATGTGCAGCAAGGCAGCTTGTTATTATTCCATTCAGTCCATGTGTGCAAAGTCAAACTGGTGCTCTAATTCTTTAACGTTGCACTACAAAGGTTTCTACAAAGCACGTGCATGCCATCTAGTGTTGAACTCTAGCAGTCAAGTTGGTCCAGGAAGGCTGCACATGGCCGAATACACTCAACAAAGATGTTGACTCTTGTTTACACTCCCATTTTTTGCGAGTCTTTTGAGTCTTTTCTGTATACATAAGGTATTTCTTTCAAATTCTGTCTCCAAACTTCTTAAAATTTGTGTTCATTTTCAAGATGCTGATTAAACGGGTGTGTGTGACATTGTTCACCATAAAGAGACACTCTAATATGTGCAGTTTTAGCTTTAAAAAATACAGGTTTCTGATTGGTAGCTGAAGATCATCATAGCTCCACCTTCCTCAGCCAGAATAATAATTAAAAACACCTGTGTGGATGTCCAGAGGCTTTTTAACAAGCTGTGAATTAATAAAATGTTCCTCCCTTCAAAAACTGCTATCAGGCAGTTAACCCTTAACTTGTCTAATTAAGCCGCTCAGTGGCCAACGGTATTACAGCAGCAGGTCCCACGCATGAAGAAAGGCACTGGAAAGGAAAAGTGTAGCTTCTATGAATGAAAGACAAAACACTCACAGTAACATCAAAGATAATATCAAGGTACCACAATTTCACACGGTTAAATACCAATCACAATACTGTTCCACTCACAGTTTGGCATGGAGGGCTGCAGTCGACTGGACCTGCGTTTATCCCCGTGGGAGCGCGTGTAAGTGTACATGAGTGGCACATGAGTGTGTCCCATTCTGCTCCGTGCAACATTCGGTGGTGAAACTTTTCTCAGGTGGACATCTTCGTGCAGAACACACGCGGCACTATTTTATTGTTATTCCCCTTTGCTTGTGGTGTCTGCGGAGTCATCGGCTGTTGCTTCCAGGACACCTGCTTCAACCTGCACTGCCTCGCGCTTTAATCCCACTGCTGCACTCATCCTGCACTGTAGTTTTGTGCAGAATAAAACATAAAAAGTTGTCTGCGTGCGTGTTAAAAACACTCCTGTCGAGTCTGTCTGTCGTACTCCAGCTGTCTCTGTCTCCTCTCGGGGTTAATACGGAGCAAATCCTCTCTAAAGCTGTTGTCTCTCCCCCCCCGGGTGCATTTGTGTGGGGGGGTGCAGTTAAGGTATTAGCGTGCACTTGGCTGACTGTTGAGTGTACTCTCGCATGCCCTAAAATCTCCCACAATGCCTTTCAGCTTCTGGTAAATCCAAAGCCAAAACATCAACAACAACACAGACAAGCACGCGCCTGTGATCAACACATTTAGGCACAGCTTGCTCTATTTAAGACATTATCACATGACAACAGAATCAACGTAGTTATGAAACTTAAATCTTTATACTTTACTCAAGTCTTGAGGCTCCCGTAAAAACAAAGTTATTTTCAACAATCTAGTACAGAACAACAAATGTTCAATTGCAAATCTAACCAATAAATACAACAGGGAAATAAAAGACATTGTTCCACCAGTAAAACATATAATCCAGACCTCTGATATGATCTGTGCTCAGTGTTCAACATGTTTACGACATACATCGGTGGTGGATTTCAGTCTGTTCACTGAAGACATAAGCATACAAAAATAATATACGACTGGATTCAGTTAGACTACACACGTACAAAAATTGCTACGAAAGAAACAGAGGATTCACTGAAAGGAATAGTTTGGCATTAAGGGGAACGTGCCAATTAGCATCAGTGTAACCTAGCATTAGCATTTACTGTCGTGCTAGTTTCTCTCCTCTCCTTTGATCTGTTTCACTGAGCAGAGAGACAGCATCCAAACACACAATTAGTTTCCTAACTTGATGCTCTCGCTGCCAATATAAGAAACACCATTTTTAGAGTTGATAGTAGGCCAATTTTGTCACCATTGGACAGAGCCGGGCTAGCTGTTTCGCCCAGTTACCAGTCTTTATGCTAAGCTAACTGTCTGCTGGCTCCAGCTACATATTTACGGTACAGACGTGAGAGTGGCATCTATCTTTGCCCAAAATGTCAAACTATTCCTTTCAGTTGGACTTTGAGATTATACTTTGATGCTGAGCTCGTCACAACTGTGATCGCCCTCGCAGGAGCTCAACTTGTGCCGTTTGTTTTTCCCCCATCGCTGAGAATCCCTTTTGAATGGGACTACGATTGGTTCTTTGGACCAGTCAGGTGTCAACCGGTTCCAACTGCATTGAGTTCACTGGAAACGGTCTCATAGCCAACAGAAACCAGGGTTAGGACATTATTCTCCCCGTCATCCGGCTTGCATTGTTCTGCTTGGGTTTCCATCTGAACAGCAGCTCCGGCTTCCTGCCTTATCTTCTTCCTGGCTCGGCCTCGCTCTTTGCCTTTTGAGAGGGCCTTCCCCGGCTCTTTGACCCCCCCAGACACCTTGTGAGGGTTCTCGTTGTCAGCCGAGCGGGTTTTGCGGTGGCGCCTGCGGATGCGCCTGCGGATGCCCCGCATTGGCGGACCGGAGTCGGCCGGGTCCGACGCCGCTGCCCCAGACAGGACCCGAATCTGCTGCTCAACCACCATGACGATCATGTCCAGCGCAACGTCCAACATTCCCAAACCCAGGCCGTGAGTCACGTTGTCAAACCCGCCGCTGTTGACCGGGTCCTTGAAACATCTTCTCATATCCTCCAGGTGGTTCCTGAGAGAAAACGAGAGAGTGTTATTACTCGGTTTATCAACGGTTCTTTCGAAAAAACAGGCTTGAAGGCCGTGAAACAACAAGGACGCACAGTACGTACTTAGTTTCAATCATTTTGGACCAGTGTTGAACTGGGTTTGTCTCTGGGATCAGCTGCTTAGCCATGTTGCTGTAGTCGATGTAGTCATGGGCGAAGTCCTTCATGTCGTCACACAAAGCCCTGGTGTCGCCTAAACACACACGTTAAAGTTAAAACCCAGTTTAGTCTTCGCGCACACTTCTCCATGTTGACAAGTACAAACATCCCTCCCCACACTAACACACATCTCCGTCACCTTCCGTGAGTTTGGAGAAGGAGGAGGACACAGAGGTAGTTGTGCTTGGCGTGAGGCCGAGGACGTTGAGCGACTCCAGAAGGGTTTTCTTGCTGGCCGGGCCTCTGCTGACCCGAGTGTACGCCGCCAAGGAGCGCAGGGACATCTTCTCCGGAGCCTCCAGGCGCCGTTTGATTTCATCATACGAGATGAGATGTTTCCCTAAAATAAACAAATGTTTTAAATAACTTAAACAAACAAAAATAAAAGGTGAAATTCAAGAACTCAGATTATTCATTTTCTGTTGAGCTAAATCTTCAAACAGCTGGCCACTTACGAGCTTTAGATCCTTTCATGTTGGGATCCAGGAGCGACGACACCTCTGCAAAGGGCATGTGGGTAACGGACTCTGGATTGGTGCTCGAGTTCGGTAGCGGGTCCTGAATCTGGGACACAACCTCCGTCTGGACTGGGGCAGAAATCTGCATCATCTGAATATGAGGCTGCATGGTGTGCATTTCCATCTGGTTCTGGTCCAGCGGAGCCTGGCCTTGCATTTGACGGAGGATCAAAGTGTTTTCGGACAAACCCTGTAGCCCCATGCCCCCTTGTGCAACACTACCGGTTTGCTCTGAGGACACCTGGTAGATGCCCATGACTGGTTTGACCATAGTGAAAACCATGTTCCCCTGAGCATCCAGACCCACCACCCTCGTAGACGGGTCCATGTCGTCACTGAACTGCTACCTTTCCGTATGAGGGAGGAGGCTCCACCGGCTGTAATTATCAGATCAGGTTATGTTCGAGGCCCATGTAGTGTTGCCGTACACTGATTCTCTCTGTCACGATAAAACCTCCAACATTCAAAGTGTTAGAGCGTGCCGCGTTCGCTGTAGAGACAGATGAAGCTTATTATCTCTCAGAGCAACACCACAGCACGTTCCAATCTGAAAAAAAGAAAAATCGTGGTTAGCACCAAAGTTTAAGTTGTTTTTCAACTGTCGGAACTGACCTCCACATTTAAATAGTCTGTGGGGGAGCCAAACTCTTTGAATATTTGATAACAAACTGAAATATAGAGACGGGATTTGATTGACTTTGGATAGTTAAGGTGGAATCTGTGTTTTACATGTTGGGATTTTACTTTATTGCCACTACGGTACACATGCCATGTGACAAGACATGAGCAGGTTCATGCTCATGTTTGCTACACATGTCCTACACAACAAAGGAGAGCTCCTCAAAATCGGACATCTGTCCACATTTTTACATTTTATATATTTTATATTCATTTCAAACAATTAAAAGCAAGCTTTGAGGGGATTTCAGTTAAATTACCGCAGTATTTCATATTTATTTTCAGATCAGTACAGTTTGTAACTGGGAAATAAGCAGAATACAATTGAGTTTTACTTTTAGGTGCATTACGTAAGGCTTCATAACAAAGCAGAGTATTCGCAGCTGAGCAAGCGAGTTAGGTCAGTTTTAGTGCCAACAATCAGTATCGTCTGCACAGATGTAACGTTAGTTCACAACTTTCGTAACTAGAACACAAAGACAAGCTTTTCTCTCTCCACCTGTCATGCACGAACAGAGACATTTTTGACTTGTCCCTTCATGACAAAAAAAACCCCGCTGGCTTTAACACTAACGTTACAAAGTAACGACACAAATTGCATCAACAATGCCACAATCATGGCTGCCAGGCACGGCTGCTGCTGGGTTTTGTTTCTGCACAGCAGGCCCGAGATGTTACACATAAAAAACCGAGTAGAACTGGATCGAAGAGTCGTGGTTCTGGACGGGACAGACCCGGTTTCACCGCTAACCTTGGGATGCAACTAGTGAAGGCTGGCCCACTCACCGAATTGCCATCGGGTTTTTCTTCCCTAAAACGACACTGATCCTAGAACGGTCCGTGTAGACGCCAGCGACATTTTTCCTCCTTCTCTGCTGTTGCTTCGGCGGGTTGCAAATCAGCTCTGCGTGCACTACCGCCCGAGAGCCGGAATCCCGCCGCTCATTGGTCCGTCGACATGTCAATCACGCGGAAGGTGACTCCTCATTGGATAAGAATGCTGACAGTTGAGCAGAGGAGGCGTTATTTCTGATTCAATCTCATCCAGACAGAAAGGGCTGACAATCTTTTGTTTTCTTGTCTTTTTACCTCATTTTTGGAGTTGCCGTCGGACACAAACTTGTTAAAATGTCAAAGTATATAAATGCAAGAAAATTATTTTTTTTAAGAGTGATATGCTTCCTATCTTTCGGCTGAGAGATGATTTAAACAAATGGTGCAGGAGTGCACAAGGAACAGTCAGTTTTACTGGGTTATCTGAATTAAAACCTCTCATATCTGGAACAAAATTGCATCTGTGATGAATGCCCCTACCAGATAATGACTAATTACTTGAAGCTTTGTTACGTCAGTGAGTTTTGAAATATGCCAACTAAATAGTGAATTGGAGCTTTCAATGTGTATCTAAGGAAGGTTCATGGTCACAGAGCAGTTTCTCATCTCTGAAATAATGGTTTTACTGCCAAAATAAGTGTGTCGTTAAAACAAATCGCCTTTCAACCATACTGTGTGATAGCATACAGACCCAGGAGGAGACAGAATAATACCCCGGCCATTTCCCAACTACACCCAATCATATTTATCTTGATTTGTGTTGTCGGAATAATGCCAACACAATAGTCCAAGTGTGTATTCTAATTAAAGTAAACAGAATAGCTTATAAATAAACTTGCTGTTTATGATACAATATGATATGGGGAAAAATAAATGCAAAGTCCAATATTACAAAATGAGTATGATCCTAAAATTGAATTATCAATGTTAAATCAAGCTCAAATTTGTCTTTTTAGGAGAAAAGTACAGCACATCTGATGGCATATGGCCACTGTGCATCATAGACGTTTAGAATATTGCTCATCCAGTCAGCAGAGAGCATCCTCTGAGTCTCACACTACATTTTAATTCCCATGATAGATTATTATATACTCCCAAACTGTTCTAAAACAATTTCCTTAATTCATGCGTTGATTTCAACCCTGATCCGATTGTCCGTCTTTCACATTTTATCCACAGACTCTTGTCTCTAATTGGCACACAGATGCAGCAATGTGTCATGTTATATTGCAGTGAATTGTGTGTTTGCAACGAGAAAGAAAGAAGACACTTTTTCACTTGTCTCATTTGAATTTATTTTGGTACAAATGAAAAAAGTACAAAATAAAGCATAGAAAGTAGCAATTATGAAAACAATGTTGATAACAACAACATAAAAGTAAAGGCAACAGTTAAATAATTCATTAAAAATACAGCCAACTAATCTGGAAAAACAACTCGGGGTGCTCTGCAGCTACACAAACAGACATGACATTAAACAGTCACGTTTGGGTAAGAAAAGGCATCGACCCGGGCGTGTGAGAATACAACATTGAGTTTGAATCCAGAAGTGCACAACAATCAAGATGATCCAAGTTTCACTCAACTATTAGTGTCATTAAATTGAAACAACCTCACTACAAGAAAAAAAACGATGCTGAAACAATTTGACAGGAGGCCATTTCTCATTCAACAATTTTTACATCACCGTTAGTGTAATATCCTGTCAGCTGTTTTGCATGCTTTGTCGAAGAAAGCGGGTAATTTCCCGATTCTCATATACATCATTACGATGAGGTTGAGTCCTCATAAACATCCCCCATTAGCTTAATGCTTCATAACGAGCGCTAAACATTACCAAAGCGTATATACTCGTAACGTACAAACATTAGTACAGTGTAGCACAGTGAGCGTGACACCGTCCTGGACTTCAGGATAACACACAATTCAGCACGACAGCAAGCTAAAGTGGAAACACTCGACAGAACAGAACACGCACTGTAGGCTGGTGGGTCTCGGAGTGTCCACAGCGAAGCACAGAGGAGACCTGTGTGGAGGTCCAGCTACCGTCCGGGTCGTCTCCGTCATACTGCGTCACGATCCTGCTTCATGTCCGCCACTAAGGGGTTAACTGTTGGGCTGGGTAAACTATGGTTGCTCTTGGGTTCCCTCTCCAGGCTCAGCTGGTTTTTGGGTGTTACTGCTGGTGTTGAGGATAAATCCGGGTGATGGCTCAGTGTCTGCGTGTGCGCTGGCCCCCGGTGCCTGTGGTGCTGATGTAGAGGAGGGGCTGGGGCTGACGCAGCTGGGGCCCTCGTTTCAGGTTGGTCATGTGGGCTGCGGAGGACTCTGCATTTGAGCCTGTGGGAAAACCGGGGGGGGGGGGGGGGATGTAACAATACAAAGCTCGGTAAAAAGGTTGTTGCAGAGGAACGTGTCTTAGTCTGCAGGGACAGCGGCTCACCTGTTTGCTGGATGTTGTGGGGTGCCCTGATTTTGGCGAGAGGAGGGACCCCTCTGTGCTGGGGGCGGAGCATGGGAGCCTGCGGCTGAACGTTGTTGTAGAGATGGTGGTCTGATGTGCTGTCCAGAGGACGGAACCTCTGAGCTGTGGTTGTCTTGGTTTGAGGCAGCTGCAAGTGAGAAGAGGAAGAAAATATTTATCTTGTACCAACAATCTAAAATGGTGAAATGTTTACTGTGGGCTTTTGTTAGATGGCTCAATGTAGAGATGAGTGATTGTCTTATTTTTCTCTGTGTTGGGCCTCCATAATAATAAAATAAAAAGACTAAAAATAGGAATGTGACGATGCGGTATAATAAGCCTGACTGCCATTTGCTTCGTCTTTCTTCCCCTTTGTGGCCAAAAAACACTTCCTGCGTTGTGTGAGCTGCGTTAATATGTAATGTAAATACATCAGTGTCTCAACACATGCGAAATATGGAAAACACTCACTGCCTGACCAGTGACCTCGAAAGAGCGAGAGCGCCTCTTCTTGCGGCGAGCCTCAAAGTCCACGTCGCGGGGCGTTTGGTTCTTGGCAGCGACCTGCCGGTGACGTGGGCGTGTCCAGGTCACTTGCAGGCCGGGCCCCTCCCCCGTGCTGCTGGACAGGTTATCGTCTGAGGTGGCGTGTCTGAGCTCAGGGCTGGGCTGCCTGCCGCGGCGCATTGGCAAACCTCTTGGGGGGGCTTCAGTCAAAGAGAGGTTGCTCTTCTGCTTCTTGGGGTGCAGGGGAGAGGGGGGAGGGGGCAACCGCAAGGCGTCCACCTCCAGGGCTTTGGAGCGCCGACGGGCTGCTTTCACCACAATGTTCTGCACCCCCTTTAGGATCTGCTGCCGCTCTGCGGAGACAAGAGGACATGTTTGTTTTTTTTACTTTCTTTCCCCACTTTACCAGCCATTAAAGAAAGACAGAGAATTACTCGTCACGCTTTTATGGCCACAGCTAACCATTCGTTAGTGCTGAAAGACTTTTGAAAGAATCTGATTGTCCCTTCTCTAACCCGTACTGCATGCACACTGAACAGCTTACCACTTTGTAAGAGGGGGATATCAGCCCCGGCCTCGCTGCTCTCGGGCGATGAGTCCAGGTGGCTGCTGACGCTGTGGCTGAGATGGCTGTAGCTCAGAGAGCTCTCAGGAGCCAGCGGCTGTAGCTGCAGACATGAGAAGCAGAGTGCTCACATTATGTTCAGACATTGACTGCAGTCCTTTGCTTTCAGTAGAAGGTCAGATTGAGTGCCATCTAAATGAATTCTGTGCCTCTCGAAAATTACTTTTTTACTTTGAAGAGAGCATTTGAATTCCAGCACTCTTCTTACTTCATCTCGTCTGAGCAACACTCCTGAGACATTTGCGTAGATTAGACGGAGGTCGGAGGTTATTTAAACTTGTATCTTTTGTGGAGGCATGCGAGTTGAAAATTAAACAGCTTTACGAGAGTGAAATATCCGAGTGAGTTTAATTCAAACACAAACCCACATTGCTTGAAGTGAAAAGCAACCCCTGACTAGACTGTATTAATTCACAGCATGAAGCACTTCTCAGGGACGGCTATTGAAGTGGAATGAATGGGGTCAAATACTGCTCATTAAAATTGTCCTCACCTCTCGGTTGCCCTTCCCGTTTATGTGGATGGGAGGCGGGGTCACGACAGCAGAGTTTTTTATCTGCCTGGCATGAGGACTGCTCTTAAAAACTCTGTTATTGTCGCTGGAAGAGAGAGAAGAACACTGAGGTATTAACTTGGTCATGGGAGTATGGAGGTTTTGTGATGCTTGTTAAATGAAATGGCGTTGTTTTATAGATTATGAATGGGAAACATATGAAGATGTCCTCTTACTGCTCTGGCTCAGGCTGAATTGGGGGCAAAGTGTGCCTCCGGATTTTGGCGTGGCCTCGTCTGCTATCGGAGCACATGTTGCGTACACTCTCCTGGTCGGAGTCCATGTCCTGCATGTTGTCACGACCCTGACCAGGCAGGGTGATCTTGGGTAGAGAGCCCTCCTGGAAGTGATGAAGAAATGTTAGTATCAATATTCACCGAGGCCAATTTATTATTTTCGTATAATCTAGTTTCTACATTGTATTTGTCAGGCAGGGGGCTACCTTGATGGTGTGTCTGGTGGTCACCTTATCCAGGGCCATGGCTCGGTCCAGTTTCCTCTCGTCCAGCTCCCTCATGTACATCTCGTACAGCTCCTGGAGGTGTGGAGGTACCGACAGACTGTGGTCTGGAACACAAGCGCACAGGTACAATTCAGAAAACCAGTAATTCACAAAAACCAGACTATTCATTATCGGTTCATCTGCAGATCATTTTCTCGATTGCTCTGATCTATAAATCATTGCAACTTCATCAAGCGTCTTCTTTGGTCCGACCAATCGGTCAAAGTATTTAATGTGCTATAACCTGAGAAGAAAATCCTCTCATCTGAGAAACAGGAACCATCAAAAGTTCATTTTTTAACAAGATTATCAAAATAGGTGCAGGTTCTTTAATATTCCCTCCAGCTCGGTTCAGCTCAAAGTCACCCTCAATCAGAAAAGGTTAAGACATCAAAGAAATTTCAGAAGGGCCAACAGAGTTTCTAGCTGACAGTATCGGCTAAAATGAGGTCTGCATTAAGTCAAGGAAGGACCAGAATGCCCCGAGTGTGCATTTTCCAGGTCTCCACATATTAAATGAAAGCTTTTCAACTAATTTCGGAGTGAATGCTGCAAGTCTCACCAACAATGAACTGCCTCTGCTGCTGTATGATTTCGTCACACAGGTGCCTGTGCTGCTCGAAGCGCTGCACCACAAAGTTTTTGTGCCGGATGACGTTGTCCTTGAGCAGCGCGTTGGACTGCATCTCCGTGTTCTCGATCTCCAGCTCGTGGACCTTGCAGAGGAGGCACAGGACCTCGCGCTGCTCCTCGGAGGTCACCCGCCGAGGCAGCAGCTCCTCCAAGCGCCGGGCGCGATCCCGAAGCTCCAGGAATCGGCGCTCGAGCAGCGACTTCAGGATCAGAAGAACGGTGTAAGATGTGTGCCCCGTCTTGTTTTGTATTCATCAGAAAATGCCATGTTCATGTAATATCCAAGCTTTAGACTATTCACTGGTTAGTACTTGAACCATTTCCTCTTAGTTTTAAAAAGTAGATCAAGAATCCTACCTTCTGTTTGTGGATCTTTTTCTGTTCCGCCATGAGTGTAACCAGGTTTTCTCGGGCCATCGCCACCTGCTGGGTCTCTGTGCTGTCTGGAGGAGACTCCGGGGAGTCAGAGTCCTTCTCGCTCTCGTCCTTATTGACACTTTCCTTCCTCCTCTCAGCCCGCCACTTCCTCCTGCGCCTCGTCCGCTCCTGCTCCCAGCTGGTAGAAGAAGCGCAGAGAGTAAGATACACGAATATTTGTACCGTAAATACTGGTTGAGGTACACACATACTGCAAGTGAATTTACAACCTTTTTGTCAACAACCCGTATTATTGAATGTCACATATTACTGTATGTTTGCTATCAGATATATATATATACACACACACACACACACACACACACACACACACACACACACACACACACACACACACACACACACACACACACACACACACACACACACACACACACACACACACACACACACACACATAGATATAAGAAAGAAAGATATAGATCCTGAACACTGACTCTGCAATGGTCAACAGGTGTTTGGAGGTGTCGATCTGGACCTCCATGTTGCTGTTTTCCAGCTCCATCAGGTTCCTCCTGATCTCCATCTGTTGGCGGAAGGCATCCAGGAGCTGCTCCCTCAATTGGTCCATTTCTGCCCGACTCTGGTGGCTGGAGTGGGCCTGGACCTCCGCTGTGAAAGATGAGGAAAGATGATGACAAGGAGAGGGGAGTAAGGATATCGTCATTAACGGGCAGCGTATAATACAAATATCGAGAAACAGCTTCCTTTGGCATATTCCTTTGGATATTGTTTATGTGCTGGAGGAGGCAGTGTGGACAAGGCTGTACCCTGGACATGGCGGATGTCAGTCCGTTCCGAGTTAAGCTGGCGGCTCGCCTGATCTGCGATCTTCTTCTTGAGCCGCTGGATCTCGCTGCGCAGGTCTGAGATGATGTTGGTGTACTGAGCAATGTGGTACGACACATTGATCAGGTTCTTCTTCACCTGAAGCACCCAATGATGAGAAAGGCAAAGAAAAGAAAATATATATTAAAACAAAGTGTGATAATGCCGAGAGAACATATTTCACAGTGAAGTATAATTTCAAGAAATGTAATAAAATCTTTAAATGGACAGACGAGGTGAAATAGGAGCTCTCACCCGTGTTCGAATGCTTTTGGCACGGTCAGCGTACGCCAGCGTGTTACGAGACTCCTCAAAGCCCACAGAGGCGGGGCTAATATGGGCTATCATGACCGTCCGGCTGTTCCCGCCCAACGAGTCCTGTCAATCAAGGTCAAATGATGAATGTCAACTGAATCACAAAATACAGATCGATTCATCCTGGAGTTGGTTTCCCTATCAATCATTAAATTGCTGTACCTTTAGCAGTCGAGTCAACTTGCTGTCTCGATAGTTGACATATTTGCCATTTTTGTCACTCAGGGCGTTGATGCAGTTGCCCAGAGCCAGGAGGGAGCGGTTGATGTGGGCCCCCTCTTTCAACCGCTGACCCCTATTCTGAGTCTGACGAGTAGATAGACAGGTGTGAGTGACGAAACCTGAGCTTTTTAAACTACTTTTTGGTTATTTCATGCCTTTTTTACAGAGTAGACAGAGACAGCTAAATGAGGGAAGATAGAGATGGGGGGGGGGGGGGGTACATCGGCGCCTCAAATGTCCCGAAAACTTCATCATCAACTTGTTACTACAAGCATTGTGATGCCACATGAAAAACTATTTTCTTCTATTGTTACTATTTCAGTTATTTCACATGAGAGATTTCTGCATTTCTTCTTTTTCTCCATCCAATCAGGATTTAGCAACATTGTATCAGGAATCTGGGTTTACACCTTGATAAATTATACCCAATTATATATCTTGTTTTTACTTTTTGCCTATTCAGTCATGATTATTTAATGTTACAGAGCAATACTTAATAGCAAAATGTGAGGGGCTCTAAACCCCTTTGCAACTAGGGCAGCCTAACCTCTGAAGACGCTCGGCTGTTTCTTTCACAGCCATGTTTCCATGTTTCCATTCTTGCCCAGGAGATGGCATCACCTCCTCAACTTTTACGAACCACATGCACTCCTCTTCTTAAAAACAGGGAACATGTTTCATGTTGCTTCAAGCAACAAACAACTCTCTGTTATGCTCAGTTCCTGGAGGCCATATGTGCCATCCATCAACAGTATGGCTGTGAACCTTTAAAACTGTCTCCATGGTTAAGTAATAGCTCTCGCTCAGACGGTTTGCGTGTTGTTCTCATGGTTTGTAGGTAGGTGGCAGTAATAACACGGCCGACATGACGAGCCATTCATCTGACAGAAGCAGACTTGAAAACCTGCAGACAACATAAATACTGTTTAACATCCTCACTTGACTGCTTAAGAAGAGAAGGTCAAAGCAATCAAACAAAACAAAACCCAGGAAATGAATCAGTCTCCTCTTCCTGTCTGACAACAACGCCGAGCTCTTCTCCACAAAAGCATCGACCGCAGCAGTGCCACGCCAGAGACGATATTCTCCACAGAGCAGCGAAACAGCATCAAACGTGCTGTGCTTTCAAATGTTTTGTTTGGCAATCACGCAAGTCGTCTTCATCTTTGCTACTCTTCAATACTTTTTCTATTGTGTCATATGTTTCTTTGTAAAGAGTATATTTGATGTATTTCTGTTGCACTGTTAGCTTCGTTAGCTGCTTGAGAGACATTGTTGCACTATAACATGATCCCATTTGCCAAAACGTCGGTGTATTACTTTAATATACTGCATAGCGGGCCAGATCGGCAGAGACAAAGAGGCTTTTATTAAAGTCTCCTGAAGGTTTATGGGAACCTCAATCCTGTGGACTGTTTTCGGGATCCGCTGCCAAGGATCCACAGTGAGCGCACACTCACAAAGCAGACCCTTGTAGTTTTGTGGCTATAAATGTGTGATGTGTCCATACGGGCTTAAAAGAAGCAGTGTATGTAGCAGACACATGAACTTGAGTTTGGCAGAAAACTAGTTGACAAAAGTAAATGCACCCAACCAGACACAAAAACACCAAGTCAATTGTCCACCTGCAAAACCACCAGTTTACGTCCAGCCATTCAGACACTTCTTGACAGAGCACATGTACACTTCACCTGTGCTGCTCGTTCGGAGCCGGCGAGGTCGATCATGAAGAGGCGAGCAAAGCGGACCTCCTGCAGGAGGTCTCGAGACCGGCTCTGCTGCTTCACGGCGACCTGCAGAACAGCGTGGGAGCGAGAGGACGTCTGGTTGGCGGCCGTCGGCTCCTGGGTGCGCTGCTTGTTGCCCCTCATCAGCAATTCCATGATCTGAAAACACAAGGGCAGAGTCCTTTGTCAGGTGTGCATCTACGCTGAATGTCATCTGAATCGTTTTGGATTCGAATAAATGAGTGGTCGCGTCATTCACAGTTAGATCAGCTCGTCTAACCTCTTGTGCATTGATGGTAGACACCTCTGTGATTCCAGCCACCTGAATCACGCCTTTAGAATCTTCTCGCAGGTCCAAGAAGCCCGAGGACGGGTTCAGCAGGTCACGGATCATCTCATTGTAGATCTGAAAAGACACAGAAGCACAGTACAAGTCAGAGGAATGGTAGAGTTTATATATCTGCTCAACGTCTTTCAGGTTCCTTTGAGAAATGAATCACCAGGAGGTTGTTCATGTCCTCTGAAAAAGCTCCATTCAGCCTTTCAGGCGTCCTAGACAGAACTAGCCTGGTACAAAAACATCAGGTGCTATATTTTCAGCAACTTGTCATTTAGAGACCGCAGCTTGTTGGGTGGCAGGCTGTCATTAGCCGGTGTCAGTGCTCTTCTTTCACGGGAAAAAATAATTCACGAGCCTTCACTGGCCCGACACCGATGGTGCAATGAAAGCCCCTAAACATACGTAAAAGCTCAGCACCAGAAGTGACGTGCTGGAAAGTAACCAGTGGACAACAAACCGCTGAGGAGGCCGGTGCAATGAGGACCGTTTTTATTTCTCAAGCAGACCCCAGCCACACACTGTGAGAGGGGTAGTATTATTTTTTCCATCTGTACTTTCATTGCTGGTGAAGTTTGAACAAGACGAAGAGTCGACAGCCACGTAAGCGGCTCTGTAACGCTGTGCTTAGGCACTACGGTGCTTTCAGCAATTGTCAGCATGCTAACATGCTCAAAAAGACAACATTCATATGTTTCGCGGGTATAATGTTCACCATCTTAGTAGCATGTTAACATTTATAATTAGCACTCAACACAAAGTACAGCTGAGGCTGATGGGGAAAGTCAATCATTTGGTTGGAAACTGAGCACATAGATTCCTGCATGAATTAGTCCTAAAACCTGGAAATTAGTTTGCATTTTGTTTAACTTCCGGTTCTCTAAGTCAAGCGTAATGGATTTTATTCTACTCCATGAAATACACCAGTACATATCCCACTTGTACGAGTCTTAAAAAGGCTAACAAGTGGCTAAATGAGCTCGCAAAACGTCATCACGCCGAACACCAGTCCGCCTTCAGCTTGTTGGCGGGGAAGTCATGCAACCGTGGTGTAGTTTGTTTATAGCCTAACGTTAGCTTTTTACATCTGCCATTCACGGTTCACAAATCTGAAAAGTTTGTGAAGATTATCCTGCTGAACACAACGTGTGATTATCATGAACACATGTTTCCCACAAAGCTTGTTTTCTGCAATAATCCAAAAGGAAAAATCTCTTTTGCCATCCAAGACGCTAGCGTACAGCGTTTCTAAAAAGGTTTCTCGTTTCTTCATTGAGGTTTCTAAATGTGAGAAGAGTTCTAAAGACAGGGTGACGATAACAGAAAAGGGGGAGGGAGCACTGTGTGCCTGTGAGTGGTAGACAATAACTGAATGTGTCTTTTTTTATCCGTACAGAGTATATTTATTTGCATTCACTGTCTGTGTTTCTGTGTGTGTGTGTGTTTGTGCGTCACAGATTGCACGCATGAAAGAGAGAGGGATTTGAAGAAGAAACGGAGCAGATGTGTGCCCATCGCTCAGCCAGGCCGTAAAATGGCGTTTAACGTCTTTGTGGCGAGGCAGCAGTGGCAACAGATTGCTCCCTGGAGACGGCAAACACACACGTCACACACAGCTTTGTGTCGGGATTCATCCTGAAGAGTTATACTGGTCAGAGAACATCCAGACACCATGATTGGCACTTTGATAGGAACATTTACCTCCACCCACCCAGAGAGCTACTAAAGAGCCGTGCTTCAAAAGCATTGTCAATCACCGGACATAATAGCTTTTGGCACCGAAAAACACAAAATGTAATTTCAATGACCTCCTGCTAATTGGCAAAATTTGCACCCAACAAGTGCTTAACTGTGCCATTTACATCGTTAGTTAAATCGAATGCTCTTTTCACACTTTTCTTTCTTCATCATCTGCCTCTTTGTCTCTCGCTCTCGCTCTCTCTCATTTCCTGACAACATTTTAAACTACCCACATTATGATGGAAAAATGATTCACTTAAATCCTGAATGAGACAATTTCCAGGGTTCACACAATATTCATTGCATCACAAAAATGAAGTAGCTGCTACATGCGAGGTAAGAAGTGCAATCAGAACTTTATTCACAACTAGGAATACCACATAAACAAAGAGAACTTTGTATGACAACTGTATGAAAAATGACCTCTTTAAATGGGAACAAAGTCACACAGAGAGGCTCAGTTACTGCTATCAGAGTCAAATGAACCAACCCCATTGTATCCAGCGCTATTACGGCCTTTATGTCTGAGCTCTACCTGCGTCTCAGTCATGAGGTTTGGAAGCACAGCCAGCAGGTGTACAGCGGAAGCGCCATCATCAGCCTGCCGTCTTATCTGCGGTTCATCGCGACTGACAAAGGCAGAGATTATCACCAAGCCAACAGGACCAGAGATCACTCCGCACCTGAAAGTACTGCAGGCTTCTGTGCAACGAAAGCACCTCTACACCCACAGCACGGTTACTGACAGCGCTGTGTTGTTGCATCTTCAATCAGCATCAATTCATGCCACGATGCTCGAAAACCAACTCCATCTAAAAGGCCCTGACACACCAAGCTGACCCGAGTGATTCAAAGCTTTGCATCTCTTTTGTTTTTGTAAAAAAGGATGCACTTATTGACTTGTCAGCTGTAGTCAGCTTATCAACAGCAGGGACATACATTCTGTGTCGGCACGAGAGAAAACAATCAGGCAGTAGAGGTCAAAGAATATAACAGAGAGACAAAATGCTCGGAATACCAATTTAGAAAGTGTTTGATTGTTTCACATGGTGTTTCTTTTCCTGTGATCTTTTTGTCTGTTGAAGAAAAAAAGAAGATAAATACAAAAAAGAAAATCTTAGTTGTTTTTGGAAAAGGCAAGTGTGTTTCTGCAGCGCATTTCAAAAACTCAAAAGGCAATTCAAAGTGAGACATAAAGGCATCAAAACAAGATATAAAAGAAACACAAGGCATTTAAAAACACAAACTTCTGCAAAGTCTGGGCTTCTCTACAGGGCTGTGTATAATGGACGCACGTTCTGCTCCGTTCAGATGCGAAACAAATGCCAGGCAAAAATAAAAACGGTGATAGAAGAAGAACAGACACACGTCAAATGTGAAGAAATCACAAGAATTGTTTTAACTCGGAGTGAGCGCTCATGTTAATAGCTACAACATTTCAAGCTCCACTTCAGGTCAATCCGGAGATGTGTCATGTCGCTTGAACTAGATTCTGCGATCTGCTTGTGATGATAATAGCACGTCTGGAGACGAGCTGTAGAAAGGGAAATTCTGACCTCCAGATAGGACATGGAGACGCTGTACATCATGTCGTCACTGGTCTCCTCGATGGCACGGAACAGGTCGTTCAGCGTTCGAACGTAGATGCCTGGCTCCTTGTCCGTCCCCAGCATGGTGTATGTCTTCCCACAACCTGAAAACATGTTTCCCACAACAACACGATAAGGAGATAATGTGTCAATCCTGCGGCCTGAAGGACCAAGAAAGTGAATTATAAGATATATAAGATAGCATTGGTAGCCAAAGTGAATACTGTGTCTGTATGACTGAATCTTCACGGTGTACTGTCTTCATTTTTCCTTGGCTGATCTGACCACACTGTTAAACACGATGCAACCAAACACATAAACACACACACATTCACTAGAACCTGTGTTTACTTCCCCACAAGAGGACACTAGGAGCTGAGAACCCCTGAGACCAATGGCCAGTCAGAAGGCAGCTGACCAGAGACCATGCACCAGAAAGCTAACACATGTAATTGGTGGTTGATCTACCTCAGAGAGAGTGCTCAGTTAACTTTGTGACACACACACACACACACACACACACAAACCTGTGGGTCCGTAGGCAAACACGGTGGCATTGTAGCCTGATATGAGGCCCTCAATCAGCCCTTTGGTTGTGGCTCGGTACACCTCCTCCTGCACAGAAAGGAGAAAATAACCGTAAAGCGATTCAGTGCATATTCGAGGGACACCAGTGCTGTGTGCATATTTGTTTCGACTTTATTTATTTTAGTTTCACTTATGGCTGACCTGATTGGCCGAGTAGTCGAACGTCACATCGAACATGTACGTTTTCTCCCTGGAGCGGTTGGCACGCAGGATGTCGTCGGGGTCCTCCATGGGGTCCATCAGAACCACCATCTGATGATGGCGAGGAAGGCGGAGACGGGAAAGAGAGGCGGGAAAAAGAGGCACAGAGTTTGAGCGGGTGTTACGTCTTTAAGCCCATATTGACATCTGAGCTGCCAATTAACTTCATGCTATGTGTCTCTCGTGAATCACAGCTGAGCTCATGAGCAATTCAGTGAGCTGAGGTTCAGTTTGAAAAAAGTACACGACCAAAAGGACGGACGGAGGGTTACTGAAATATAAAAATACCGTCACAATTAACTTCGGCTGGGATTGGTCGGCTCACCGATCTGAGTGAACAAATCTGCACTCAGTATTTCTTTTTGTAACATTTCATTACCAAGAATTGAAAGAACGATCGTCAAAAAGAAACAAATGGAAATGTCAAGGAAGGATGTCTGCTCTAGTGTGTGACAGACCGTCCTGGTGACAAAAACAGCCCCCGTTTCGATCAGGGACACTTCATAGCAAGTGTGTATGCAAATAGAAATCCACTACAGCCATCGGCCTGACTCTAAATCCTGGCTATAGAACATAATGACCCAACCATCAGCCCATTAACTCTTGAGAAGACAGGTCAGGGCAGCTTGCGATTGATGAAAATGTCTTTTTTTTTGTGTGTGCATATGACAGTCTGAGCAGTACTTGTATGTGAATACACAGAGACTGACGTATCTCATTGTTCCGATTGTGCTGTTAGACAAAGCTTATGCCTCGCCCACAATCATCAGTAAATCCCAGCTCTCCAAAAGAACATTTCAGGGACAAATTCTGAACAGCACAGCGTCATAAGAAAATACCATAATGCTGGTGACAAAGCATTGATTCACACTGGGTACAGTTGGCTTGACGGGTTGCCCACAGCGACAGGAAATTGGCAGAAAAGTCAATAACCGCAGGTAGAGAACCCTTGACTTTATTTCAGATGCGACAACAGGGCAGCTGGGAGTTTGGCAGTTCCTTTTTTAAGCTGCCCAGCTTTGTTCGGCAGTGGGCCTGGAGAGCCCTCTGAGGACTGTAACGCTGAATCACCCGGCTTGTTTGATGACCCCCTCAACCGCTGAGCCGCTCACTTTGAAGCCCCTCGATTGAAATTCAAGGGGAGAGATATATGCGGAGGGCGAGGGAAGATGGAAGAGATGAAGCAACACTTGGTTGTCTTTTCCAGTTCAGTCGTTGACTGCGCTCAAAATATGCCTTTTTTTCGTACCAATTGTGCTCAAGGGGAGCACATCCTCTTAACTTCCTGCTTCTCCTCTAGCTTTTATTTCCAGCTGCAATGACGTACGTGTTCTGATCGCATTTCACACGAAGGTGGATTCATTTAAAAACGTGTCCGCATTAGGGGAACAGTTGGCAGCAGCCTGTGGTTCAATCGCTGTCGTCCCTGACGGTGCACCGTGTGAAGCTTTTGTCATTACGAGACACTGAGTTTGGTCCGTCTTTCAGCCCTGTTAGCCATTGTCTTCCCAACATGGGACTTCACAGCAGTTTGTAAGAGTGGCAACCAGATAGAGTTGAGTGCCAGCATGTGCTGCAGGAGCCCACTGTCAGATGTGTAATGGTATTGAGGGATACAAATTGAAAATACACTAGAAGGAGAGACCTTGGGCTGTTCTATACAATATTATAGGCTATTAAAATTAGTCGTAATTACCAGACTGATATACATACTTTTATATACGTCTTAAATGCATTTTGACTCAATGCACAATAAATACAACATAAACAAAGTGTCTTAAAATCAGCAGGAGCATTGGGCGTCATCTCCTAAATCGTTAATCGTCGATATGAAAGTAAATTGTCAAAAGCCCAGCGGGCAAAGAACCAAAGTGAGAAATACAACCATCATCTGGTAAGCCGTCGCTGGTCTGCAGTTACAACTCTGTTCCATCCCCTCCCACTCCACCTCATGTCTTATATTATGTTTCAATAAAGCAGGAAACACAATTCTTCTTTCTGTGATTCTGTTCTCATACGGAGTATAAAGTAGTCATGTCTTTACCAAGGAAAACTGTAACTCCTGAGCTGCTGCACCAAGACCAAGTACTTTCTGTTCACACAGTCTGACAACATGAAGAGAAACACGTCTGCACAGCAGAGCTTCCACACGACATCAAAATGTGTCTGTAACAACATGCATCATCGTTTCAACTTCAACGTCCTCATTCACACTAAAATGTGACGATGGTGTTTTCAACTCTGGGCCATTGTGAAGAGCAGTGTTTGCGATGTAAAAAATAACACGGAAGGAGAGAAAAAGATGCATTTTCAAACTGAATGTGAACAGCGCCTGTGAGTATATATGCATGGTGTGTGTGTGTGTGTGTGTGTGTGTGTGTTCCTTGAGAAAGCTGATGAACATGCAACAATGCTCATGTATGGTAGGTATCAAATAGTGTGCTCATCCATGCAGTTTTGTCCGTGCGCATGCACTTGGGGTAAATCATTATAGGTCCAGGGTGTTGATAACACCTCTGGTCCCATCTGCCGTCTGTGTTCCTTAAGTTACAGAGCCTTCCACACAGCAGCTGCTGCTTTGGGCACATTCTATACCACTAATAAGTCTTCTGATAAGACTCTAAGATGACAGTACACTGTGTGGCAACATAATACTGGATGTCTATGTGCCTCAGGGTTTTGATGCAGATAATGGACCACAGGTAACCTCCCTGTCATTAGACCTTGCCAAAATAGGTGCCTTTCTCAGTCCTATGAGTTCAATGAAGAGGCTGCTGTTAGACAATGAGGGGTGAAGTATGGGTCACACTTCTAGAGTACAGAACAGGTTGAAGACTCATGTGGAAACATGGCAGTCTCATGGAAACCATTAAGTCTCCACACATTCTCTCTCTCTCTCTCTCTCTCTCATATACACAGTTGCGTGGAAACGTTTACTCACACATGCATGGCAACTACCGGTAAGCAGGCAGCATTTAATGTGCTCTGCAACAAGCAAGTTTGTGCAAGTTGGGTGGCAAAAAGGCATGACTGACCACAAGAGCTGAGGCCGGCACACTCCCAACGCAGTCGGTGCGCTGTGCACTGACAAAAAGACTGATGATTTATGCCATGCTGACAAAAGATGTCAACAGCTTTAACAAGATTTCAACACCTTTCAATTGTTTGAGCTGCAACAATCAGACGATTAATTGATCTACAGAAGGGGTTTTCAGCAACTATAGCAGGCACGATGATTGCTTTTTGAATTTGAGCAGTTTTTTTAAGCATAAATTGGCAAGATGAACTGGTTACAGCTTCTCAACTGTGAATATTTTCTGGTGTTCATACTCTTTGATGTTGGTAAATTTAGAATTGTTTTGAACTGTTGATCAGACAAAACAGGATATTTGAGAATTTTACAGACTAAACTAGAAATCGATTGGTAGCTTAATGATTTATTTAAAAAAATAAGTAATTTCTATAGCCCTAGTTGCATGGGACTAGCATGTGATTTAGAAATCCTGCTCCCCTCTCTTGCCAACGCAGCATTCATAATTCTCCACCAGGAAAAAGGAAAAAAATGATGCGGAGAAAACAAAAAACTTCCGACCCCAAAACACCCAGATGCCAATTTGCACGGGACTAAAATGATCACATGACCTCTGTTTGGTGAAAATATGGCAGCTCATTTGTGGTGGAATTTTTCCTTGACAAATTACGGACATACTTAGGATCACAGACGACCTCCGCACGCATCTCAAATTACTAGAGGTCTGCAGGCGATGCTGGTCAGCTGTGAACACGCGTTTGCACGTATAGCCGATGATTTATCTCCACTTGGACTGACCGACAATATCACACAGCCACAGATCAAAGCAGGACCTGATCAGCTGGTCCAGCTGTCAGTTATTCATCAGGCAGTTGGAACGGGCAGACTCTGAGCTATAGCGAAGCTGACCGATTCACCCCTCTTATTTGCTGTACCTGAATCAACTGGGACTCAGTGGACAGCTGCACAGCAACCACTCTATAAACACCACTGGCACAATACGGCAAACACACAGAACCTGATAAGATTAATAGAAATGTTCTGGTGTTGCTGTTAATTAACAAAATAGTGGGCAAGCTGTAACTATGGCAATGCTAATTAATTACTGGGACATTTAGCTGAGACTCTAATGGGCTACAAGAGCACATTTATCAGCCCTCTATGTCTTTTTGCCAATGTTTCTGCTTCTCTAACCTCGTATTCATCGTCTGAACTTCGTCTAGGCCAGGCTGTGATCAATAATCATTTGACAGTGGAAACTACTACACTGTAAAATAGAAGTGTGAGTCCTCAGTGTGATTTGGTACATGATGGTCGTTAATTCTATCTGACCTTTAGCCATTACATCTGCACTCCTATCAGGAAGAAGCAGTGACTTGTTAACAATGATCTTTACAAGACAAAGAAATCTCTCAATTATGGTCCAGTTCAGGGACGTCTCGGTCAGATTTTCCGCTGGGACCTAAATTGGGTCTAGTTAGTCGCTCTTTCTACTGGGACCAATCAGCCCCTTTTCTATTGACTGCTGACTAATTCCTGGCCGGCGCTAAAGGAGACTTCAGTTTTAAAACAAGCGGACCAGAGGGAGCCAAGAATCCACATGAAGTGGAAAGGAAAGCAATTTCCTGGTTGACAGCTTCTGTAAACGTGGTGTCACTTTTGTCCGTTTTAATCACGCCGTTCCCCTTTCACAGCGGACATCATGAGCTACAGCCACTTTGCATTTGGACGCGGGGCCCGTCTCACTTTTAACGTGACCCCCGGGGCCGACAAAACAAAGAGTCAGACCGTGAATTTACACTCTGTGGCTGTGAAAGAGAGAGGCTCCTAAAATATTCATATCCTCACAAGGATCAGCCAAAGTCAAAACAACAGCTTGCTTATGCAGCGACATGAAACCAATTAGTGGGATGGAGTAACGTAAACACCATGAAAAGCAGTGGGGTGCGATAGAGCACCCTCGCCCGGGCACCTTTCCCGGCTGATGCCTTTTCTAATCAACAGGACCTGCTGTTCTGCTCGTTAAAGCAGCAGGGTTGACTTGGTTGGCCTTCTTGCTGATTATAGCGCTGCTAGCTCCCATCGCCGATCCATAATTCAAAGCCTGGATGTGGTACGGTTTCACAAGCACAGCCTGCCCCGCTTGCTTCTCTCCGACTCGCTCCACTAGCGTGTGCCAAGTGGCAAAACGCTGCCAAGACAACCAACAAAAGTCAGCGGTCGTGTAGACATCGACCGCTTTTATGGTCACTGGTTTCATTACACCTAAGTGATGGCTCGGATCACGAGTAAAATGACAAAAGAGCAATTGGGAATCTCAATCATATTAACGGCCTACGGTTCACTGGCCGTCACTCACTCTGTAATAACACACAAAGTTAGGTTAGAGGCTAAAGTAATGGCTCCCTGTCTTTAATTTATTCATCAGAAACAGGCTTCCATCTGCTCTCATTGCCAGCAGGTAAGACAGGAGAGAAACTGAGGACAGATCTTGTTCAACATTTTAAGTGTAATTAACAAGAAGATGAATTGCCACTTAAGCAGCTACACATGCTGCTACAAGCCTGATAAAATGAAGAAAATAAAACCCGAAGACCGCAGACGGAGAAGGAATCTGAATGGGAGCGATACCGCCTGTACACACCGGTGTCACATTTATAGCTTTGTCTTGTCTTTATTGCTTTTGGTTTCAAAAGGTCATGAGGTTGCAACCTTCTTTTTTATCAAGCTCACCGGGTTGAACACGCATGCATCGGAGAGATTAAGAGACAGGCTTTAAACTGTGGCTCATGTATCAGCGGGTAATATCTAAAGTGCACCTCGTTTTATCCCCAGAGACGTCATCGTATTCAAGCCTCATCTCCGTGCGACTTTGTTGTTCCCATGTATGTTTCCAATTCAGTTTCAACGGCTTTGTGAATTTGTGTGAAACTGGGAAGAGGGGGGGGGGGGGTCATCATCAAGGCGCCACTAAGGCGGTTATATTTTAATCCTAGAAACAATTTACAATTGGATATAGATCTGCATGGAAATACATCCGTTGTTGAGAAAAGAGCGGGATGTATAGGTGGGAGAATAGTTGGGCAAATCTCTCTGCATGCGTTCCACCATGCCCCCCCATCCACCCCTTATCTTTGGGTTGCATAATGACATACGCGTAGAGTCGGTTAGCGATGACATCTGTGCGCTCGGTCAAGAATACCGCGAAGAATAAAAGGATCAACATCACAAAAAGAAAGCAATCAGGTCTAAGCGGTGACCTTTACGGGGCAACCTTTCAAGCTGCTCTTTCAGAGACGCAACCGAAGCGTTTGGAAAGTCCAAAGGGCACAATTGCGGCTGCTTATCTGATCGAAAACCTCGGAGCTGCCCTCTCTGCCCCCCAACAATGCTGCTGTAGATCCCGTTTCAGGGGCTCTCGATGATCGGAGGTGTGTGTTGGATCACGGCGTACCTGATACTGGGTGCCTGATGGCAACGTCTGCTCTACATTTGTAGTTACGTAAGACGTCTGGCTGTGGCAATCGAATGCCAGATCAGTACAGTCAGACGCTGTAATTCAGACTCACCTGCAGAGACACACACACACGTAACAAGAGATCTCTAAAGATCAAGAACTGGGTGACAGAAATAGATTTTCTTTCTTTCTTTCTGCCAGCTGTCAATTTGTCTCTCTTTTCTCCTCCTCGCTCATTACCCCTCATCATTTGTGTTTTGAAGCATGTCGCACAGATGTATTATTGGACAGCACAGGCACAGCTGGTTACAAAGGATAAGAGGAACAATACAGCAATTTGTCATCCATGAAAGCAATTCATTCAACCCGCCCCCCAAGGGATCTCAGTTAAGTGTGAAGATGTGGCGGGTGCAGGCTGTCCTAATGTCGCCATTAACGTGTCCTTCAAAATAAAATAAAATATACTCAGTATCCATGTGTCAGACGTTCTTATTTCCAACAAGTGCAACAATATCACAAACTTATTCCTTTTCCTTGTGTAACAAATTACATTGGTATTTATAATATTGGTAAAAAAATCTCCTTCCGTATCCGCATCCGTGTTCATAACAATTCATTATGAAGTGACAGCAATACCAACTGATAAACATCCTGCAATGCTGGAGTTAAAGTGTGAGCACTCAACAGTTTCATCGGAGCAGCTGTGAACCAGGAATAATTGCTGCCTTCAAATGAAACATTTGAGGCGCTAATCTGGAAATGGAAGTCAGCGTGCTTCACTTTCAGGTGGTCTAAGTCGTGAGAACACTGTTGCTAGGCGACTGACTGCAAAAATGGTGAATGATCGGTTTTTTGTTCAGTAAACAGTAAAACAGCAGACTTACCTTCATACCGATAAATAATGATTGAAATAACTTCCATGGGCTTTAAAACAAATCGGCTTACGTCACACCTCAGAAACTTGGAGCTACGGCATCAAAACAGCTCAACCACCGCTTGACTTCGCCGACGATTACGATAACACAGAATAGCAGAAAAAGCCTGATGAAGAATATTATTAAAAAGCGGCGCACACATAGAAGGTAAGATCCCGAAAACACCACAGCTGTTACCGCTTTGGAGTTCTTCGAAACTGCACCTTTCAGCTAAAGCTTAAATAAACTTACATAAACTCATAACTGTCTCTTATTTTAAACATAGTGCCGGTATTTCTCCATTCATACAGTGGATGTTATGTTCAGTTTTAGTTCATTCCTAGTTACAGGTATGCAATAAAACAAACAAGCATGCATTTTGTATCCATCAGGGCACATAAACATTTAGTAAAGATGAATATCACATGAACATTTTGTCTAATTACAACAGAGCAGCATCTTTTTTCCATTTTAATGACACTATATCAACTTTATATGGTGTTATGATTTACTCTATAATGATATAGATCTCTCTATTGCAGGTCTTTCTGCCTTTTATCTGTTATATTGTACAAAGAAAACGTGTTTTGAACCTTTGCTGACTAATGCCCTGTGGAGGGTCTGGTAGCAGCACGCTGTGCAGAGAGCCATTGAGTACAGTGTCAAGTTAACTTCCTGCCCATGTCCACACGTACTGACGTCAGCAATAGCATGGCCCTAGAAAGCATGCTATTTTCAGGCATTTTAGTCCATTTTGCTTCCATCAGACATGACAGAGTAAGAGATGTGAAGCACAAAAGCGTCCATTAGTGTTTTCAAGTAGCTTCAGGTCTTCGGCGGCCACAGCACCCGCTGAACTTTCCACTGGGTTTTTTTTTAAAAACACACAGCACTCCCGTCTTCTGAAGATGAAAGAGCTCACGGACGTAGAACGAAGAACAATGTCGTAGCTGCTCCGCGAGACAGAGAAGCTCATTACACGGAAAACGAAATAGTTGGATGGATGAAAATCAGACACACAAAAAGGGGTTTGAGTACGCAGAGAGCCAACATTAAGCATCCCCTAAAGACATCAGTGTGCTGATGTCATTTAGTATGCAGATGGAGACAAACAGTATTGAAGCTTTGGAAAAACATTTTGCTTTGTCACTGTTTTATTGTCAGTTTGATTGACATCTGCTGGCACGAATGAATCATTTCCTGTTATTACACAACAATCATGCACATGGATCTTTTGTAACTTTGAAACCAGAATGAAAACTTGTCGTCTAAGCTGTGAGACTCATGATATATTTTATATATATCTTTAGTTTAAGTCTCAGTGTGTTCTATGTTTCGCCCGGCTACAAGATAATTGGGTACAATAGCATGTTTGCGTGGAGATTCAGGACTATTTTTGTAAAATTGCAATTTCTTGATTTCCGGATGCAGCCCTCAAAACTAAACGAAAAAAGGCTTTTCTTTCCTAAAATGACTCATCTTTCTCTGCTCCGTCACTGCTCTGGATGAGGTACGGTCGGCTCGCACTACTTCCTGATTACATTTCCATCGTTTTGTTTTCTGGAAGGGTAGTCCCATGGATGAGCCTTACCAGACAAACAACATGTTGTTATGACTGGGGTATTAGGAAGGAAAACGCCCTCAGAGATTTACTCCCACTGCTGCCTTAAAACCGAGGGCTTATGGGAGATGTTGCCTCTGTAAACACGCTTCAATGCGGAGCTTCAATCTGTCTGTCACCGGTGTCGGTGAGTCATTTTAGGAAAGAAAAGCCTTTTTTCGTTTAGTTTTGAATCGGTTCTCCATCCTGATTTGCCACCTGTTGCTCTTCCACCTCAACACACTCACATTTCATATTCTCCGTATATTTGTTTGGCTCTCGTTCAGTTCGATTTGTCTGTGTCTTAAGGGGATTCAGAGAGGACGATTGCCGATCACGTGCATTTCGGTTGTTGTGAGAATCAACTTAGGACCTATTAGCTGTGTTACAATTGACCATTCCCTGCCTGTTTTTCTAGCCAGGAGTCCAATAAATACGGCACATCGATGGCCCCGCGGCCGGGCTCTACTTCCTGCTTCAGGTGGTCATAAAGAAAGCAGGAAAACACTGCACTCCTGATTAGAGTACACAGAACAGAGCACACACACCGAATGATCTGCTCCTTTCACAATTCTGCTTTTCCCATCAAATGGGAAAATACGCTTGCGTCATCTGCAACATAATTAGTTGGTGAGGTGACAGCAAAAGCCCTTTGGGTACTTCCTTCCTCTTCATCAACCCCCTGTGGACTGAATGACTCATGATACGCCCAAGGACACCGGGATGCCTGGACTATATTATACTGCTTTTTTTTTTAAATTGCTGAATAAACTCATTGTGATTCCTTGGGGTCTCCTGGTCTTTGCAGCAAAAGGCCTCGCAGTGCTTAGTCAGGGGCAATGAGTGTGTTTTCTTGAGGACTAAAAGCTGTTCAGAAGAACTCACAGCAGGGCCACTCCAGCGTCTAGTCTCCTTCAGAGGCCGCTTGTGGCGAGCCGCCACGCCCTGCCCTCTCGACGAGATTAGGAGTGGAAGAGCAGACATGTCATTGAGAGGGATCACGTACTGCTCACACACCGACACGCACAATGGCCCTCGTTTGTAAAAGAGACTCCAAGGGAGCGGCAGCGGTCAGGGGAGTCGGAGAGAGCGTCGCATCGGAGGCAGAGAAGTCGAAGTGGAGTTGAGGGGAAATGAGATGAGCCACTTTTCCGGGGTCAGACAGTCTATTTGCGACTGACAACCTAGCGTTGCGAGAAAGTAGGACGAGCGTGACCCAAAATAAACTCTGTAGTGCTTCATTTCTGCGTCTCCGCTGTGCCACACTTACCGTTCTGGGTTCAGGTCTCATTCCGGGCTCTGTCCCTGTGTGGAGGTTAAATCTTCACACCTAAGAGGGACATTTGCTATTTGTAGTTCCTGTCCTGCTGTCGCTATTCAAACACTCGGCCTCATAAAAAATAAAAAAAGCCTCTGCGTGGACAAAGTGTGCCCTTTTTCATGTTTTCGCCCAGATTGTTTTCGCCAGGCTATTATCGTGATGGAGTGTGTTGGAGAGAACATTTCCTTCAGCCAGGGGCCGGGGAACATTTAGACCACAAGGGAACTGGGTTGTTTTTATACAGACTGTGAGCATTTCCGATGCATGTTACTCACTGTCCACTCTCTCAGCGTTCTTCTAATTAAATCACACTTTCTGTGTTTGCACAAGTAAACAAGTGCATTTTTCATTCAATGGATACCGCAACTTCTCACAATTTCAATTTCAGGGACTAGGGATGTCACAACACCTGGAATTTGGTCGTCGATAGTCTCTACGGTTCTCATGGCATCCCTAGTCGATGCATTGCATTTCCTATGCAACACACTGAGATTTGTTCTGCATTCAGCAGCACATTACATCTCATGCCTTTCTTATTCACACCTGTGTGTTTTCCAGGGGGAGCTGGTTTAGCTGAATCAGGCCTCTGAAGGTGAAGGCAGTTAGAATCTCCTCTCACTGACAGACCTGTGTGGAGGGTGGAGAAAACTCCACACGGAGCACTTGAGGTGAGGTGCTTTGTACTCCACAAAGGCAGAACATGGGCCAATTCATGGCATACTGTAATCTTGTATTTGGAACAGGCTTCATGCTTATTGTTTTAAAAGGACTTGATCTTTACAAAGGAATCAAGGAGAGAAATGGCACTTTTTTTGTGTTTGCCTGCTGGCTGACATTCTATCAGGGATCAGAATGAATCACCAGTCTCACAGTTTGTTTGTTTTTAAGATAAACACATGAAAGCATACATGGTTGGAAAGTCTTTTTCCATTCTCTGCTCCTCTTGTTGTTAGAGAAGGGCTTTTAAGTCCTCGATTATCACTCTGAAGAGATGACCATGAAATGCCAGCATCAATATCTTGTGATATATTTATTGATACTACATTTACAGTCCACCTGGAATTGGCTTGAGAAGCCTGCCAACAATCGAGTCGAACAAACGTTGCTTCAAAGCGTATTTGCGTATATATAAAATTCATGCCCAACCAAAACAGAGCCTTCTTTCCCTGTTGTTTTTCTTTCTTCTTCCATACGTAGGACTGTACTACTGAGGGACACGAATAAAAACCATAAAAAGCAATGGCCCCGACCTTGTCCATGTGCCTCCATGGAGACGAGGCCTCGCCATAAAGTATTCCCCACTGTGAGCTACTGATAGGCCAGCCCATGCTCAACAAGTCCCAGTGCTAAGTAAGACACATCATGCAGGGTGTAAACACTCACTCCTACGAGCAAGACATTTAGATCGACACGTGTACGAATACATTTACACACTTGATTACTGCACCGACTCAATCTCCACTCGCCAGACCTCAAAAGCAGATTTTGAATAAGAAACCTTGGATCTGTGTAAATGCACTAAAGCTAAAAAGATGCTTTAACTGAAGTGTATTCTGTAGTGTGTAGATGTAATGTTTGCTATGGATCCTTTACAAGTACATGTGCTGCCTCCAAGACCACAACGAGTAGAGTGAATTCAGCATAGTGATATCAATTGATCCTCTCGCGTCTCTCTTTCACGAGGCTGAGCGACCATTTTTATCCCTCCGGGGATAAACATAGATTCCCCGTTAGCCTCTTAAGGAGGGGTGACATCACCTCTTTGGGTCTTTTAGTCCAAGCTGTGACGGAGCACGATGTCCGACGAAGGCTACTGGTGCTGTTGAAGGACCATACTGGTGGGTTTCAATATTTGGCTCATTAACTACAAATCATGAATAGAGGGACCAAAACATACTGGTAATAATGACCAAACAGGCTTTTTCAAAATACTCATAATTGTCTGTTTCTAATCTAAAGAACATGTTTCTCCTCTTCAACATGAAATGTTCTGGTCTTCTGAACCAAATCTGGTCTCCATTGTTGTTCTTTTGTCATTTTCAACACTGGTTGGGCTGGTTTCTCAATATCCCCGTCTTTATAAAGTCGGCCGGGACGCTTCAACTCCTGCCAACATGAATCCGTTCCTACATTACACTTGTCATTTTTGAATCAGTTACTTTTCCTTCTTTTGAAATCAAGTTATTTCCTCCATCAGTTTCCAAGACAGAAATCCACCAGCACCATGCTTTTCTGCTATGCCAACTTGTATCTTGTATACAGTTTGGAATAAAAGCCACTTTCCTGCCACTCTTTTTTACAATATTATGACCTTGACTGCATAAAAACATAGTTCAAGCTGAGCTGTTTAATATCTCGTTCGTAAATCCACCTCTGAACTGTGTGCTACTCACTCAAGGACGAGAAAAGCCCTTTGCGCATAACAGGTGGTCCATGAAAGGCAGAGGCTGGATCCCCCGAGTGAGAGAGACAGAGAGATAGAGACAGGGAGAGAGAGAGAGAGAGAGAGAGAGAGAGAGAGAGAGCAGGTGGCAGAAGGCTTAACCTGAGCTAAAACCCATCCAATGAGCTCATCTCTGCAGGCTTAGTCAGCTTCAAGTTGTCTGTTTTCTGCCAGGACAGCCAGATCTGGGTACTCTCACCCGCTCGTCGTACCAGTGAGCCACGAGCGCCCTGCTAATCTGTCTGAGCACTCCATGTAGGCCATATGCCTCGCAAATGCTCAGTGGTGTGTATTTGTGGAGAGACGGCACGTGGACGGTATCGTAGTAACAGTACATCTCTGCATGCATTCGTGTGTGATGGCTACAGGTAAACAGACTCAGCCTTCCAGTGGTCTAAAGTCTCACAACATGCCTGTGTTGTTGTTGCTTCCTCACGACTATATCCCCTCCATTCATGTCAGGGCAGCCCAGGGAAGACTTTGTCAAGACAATGGTAAACAAAACACTGTCTCAACAACAAGTGTGTATATTGTAATCTCCGCTAATCCTCAGCGGTGAACCCGAGTGGACCTGAGACGACCCCCATAGAGGCCGCACAGCATATCAGTTTGTAGATCTCTCCACGGACATAATACATGATGAACTATGCTATTCGGGTATAAAATCAACAGGTCAAGTTGAACAGGAGACGCACAATAAAACGGGTTTCTTTTCTCGCTGAGGTTCGGTTGTGCTGGAGACAATAACAAAGCCGTGTTCTGTTGGCTGTGTCAGCACCATTCCCACCTGCTCTAATCCCCCGTGTCCAAGCCTGTTTTAATGATGTCACGGCAGACAGGAGTGCTGATGGTGTCCTTAAGACCTGGCGTAATTCAATTACTTCCGAGAAGACAAAGAAGTTGCTGCCTCAGCGCCGTGGATTATGGGTTTCTAGAAGTGTGCTCTTGCACAATCTTTCAAGAGCTTGAAACAGCCCCTACTACTCATGAATAGAATGCTCTGTTACACCAAGGCAAACGTGAGCCACCAGGTCAGCTGTTGCTACGCTGTTACTTCTCCGGATTCGTCTGCCCACCACCTGCACGCCCACACTATCATCACAATCAGCCCACACGGAGCGGAGAGACACCTCAGCATCATTTGCGCTCCCTGATCATCATCATCATAATCACACACTCGCACTGTTAGCGCTGCTAAACGGTCTCTAAGAGGTTCAACAGCCAGGGCTGCTGGTAAACACGGTCCTCGTGGAGTTGGTATGTCCCTCTCATATGGTCACATGGTAACAACCTCATTACATGCTGTGCACAGTGGTGGCGCTCTAAGGCCGAGATCCTCTCAGGGACAGCAATCCTATCTGTTTGTTTTATTTTGTTCATTGTTGGATGAGATAAATCCGTGTCTCTGTTGTAACTCTTATGTCTGTAAGACAGCCTTCTGCTGCTGGTGTAGGACTGTGGCCATCTTAACCAGTCTACATTCTGTTTGTGCACAAACAGTCCTGTCACGGCTTACTCCAATGGAAAACACAATCAGCACAATGGCTCTATTCAAAGCAGTTTACTTGCCAAATGAATTAGACAGCCAGCTCGGATTGAGTAGAGATGAACACAAAACAAGACTGTTGGGAATACAGTCAGGCCTAATTTAGTCATTATTACCTTTTTCCACATGTCAACATGTTAGGTCAGCGGTTCCCAAACTTTTTAGGCCGCGCACCCCCTTCTACATCCCGACCGGGTTCGCGCACCCCCCCCCCCCCCCCCTTAAAAAAAAAAAAAAAAAAGACGCAACAGAGCCTTTTAAGCCTTCATAGCCGCATAAGAATCGGACCAATGAGAGAACAGTTTGCTCGCGCGTGGCATTTGTTTACAAGATTTAGTCCGCTGTTAAATGTTGCAGTGTGAACACAAACCGAACAAATGAGCAACTGCAACAAAGCAAACGAACTGAAGGTGTGAAAACGCCCTGAAACACTGCAACAAAGTTTCAATAACTTTCAGTGACACAAGGCGTCACTTTTAAAGAGCAATACGGATCGCGAGGACACACGCACAGGCTCAGAGGCAGATTATCACATTTAATTTACAATTAATGAGCGACTAATGCAGCCAGGATGTCTTCGGACAAAGCATCGATGCGGCGCGACACAGTGTTGTTGGACACCGGGATCATGTCCAACTTTTTTGCTTCTTTCTCCCCAATCATACATTCCACCATCTCTCTGGCAGCTGGCAAGCTCACGTCTTCAGTGATTGTGTGCGGTAGCCCCTTTCTCGCTATTCTGTAACCAGATATGAAGCCCGTAGTGCGTCATTTATAGACCAACACATGAATGAGACTCCAGTTGTTTTTGGCTGTTTTGTCAACTCCTCCAATTTCGATTTAAAATATGTAAGGGGCTTTTGACTTGCACTGGCATGCTTGGTGTTCAGGTGGCGACGTAAATAAGAGCTTCAGACTGTTAGCCAGAACCTCACTGCACACCACGCACTGTGGCTTTGGGCAGTCTGCGTTGCCAATCCAAGTGAAGCCCAGACACACATACTTTTCATCATATTTCCTCTTTTTTTTCTCAGTCTGATGCTCACTCTCGTTTCCTCTTTTTTCACCTTGACTCCGCGATGGGCCGATGTGCTCCCGATGTGTCTGTGCTGCACCTCTCCGTTCCCCTCGCCTCCGATTCCTCTCTCTCTCTCTGTCCCTCTCCTCTTTTACGACTGATAGCTTCAGATGTCCCACCTGACAGCTTTTAAATTAAAATTACATTTTTTTTAAATATTTAATATTATTACACCATCAGACCGCCATTACACTTTTCCTCTCGCGCACCCCCTAGAGGCAGCTCGCGCACCCCCAGGGGTGCGCGCACCCCACTTTGGGAATCCCTGTGTTAGGTGATTGAAATATACTGTATGCTGAAATGTCTGATATCCTACTTTCATTATCTATTAATCTATTGAATATTTACTTGATTGATCACTTGGCCAATAGAACGTCAAAAAATAGCAAAGAATAAGCATTTAAAAAGAAAGAAAGAAGTGGTTTCACACATTAAAGTCCGTTAACAGGTCTTGGGGATGTGAACACAAGTTGTGTAAAGGCGTTAGTGGCTCCAGAAGGGAGCTGTGTTGAGTCTGATAAATTGTCAGTTTGGGCAGAAGAGTAGTTTGAAAGATGAAAATATAAATGTGGGGGTGTAGAATGAGTAGGAAGTGAGCTACTCATCACTACGTGAGACTACATTAACGGAACTCTTGTTGGCCACGTTGCATTGTGGGTAATGTGTAGATCAATCTGGTTCTGCTGCATTGATTTTTGGTCTTTCATTTTTGTATTCTTGAACCGTCCATCTGGGAGTCTGGCAGTGTTATGAAAGGGCAACGTTGATGAAGTACTCCTTCAAACAACGAACTGACTGACTAAATGACTCCATAACTGAGATGAATCCATCAAAGAGACGACGACTGCTTGCCCTCTTTGTTGTCATTCAAGTCAGACAAACACAAGGAGGCTGACCTACCATCAAAACCAATGACTTATGCAAGTACAGCTCTGCAGTGGTTGATGTCCAATTAAACCCCGGGCGTTCACAATGGCGAAGCTTTCAGCCGCATGCTGACCAAAGAATCTGAGTCGTTAGAAAAGGTCACTCTGTTTGCTCCGTGTGCGAGTCATCCAGCATCCAGTTATGAATGAAATGTGACATTTGAGCTTTACAAATGAGTTGTTTTTAAAAAGAGCTGTTGGCATTACAGAGGTCCCTGCAGATACCTTGTCTGTGCAGCCTGATCACAGGCAGGCAGAGGGTTCTGAAACAGAGACAACAGCACACACACACTGACCCCATCACTCACACTCACGTGCATTGCATACTGTATGCACACAGAGGTAAGCAGGTTACTGACACACACAGCAGTAGAATAAAGGACGGCCCTCTCACCTGGTCGTCCACTCTGTGGGCCACGATGGTGGCTGCCTCCTCCTGCTCAGCATCGCTGAGGGGTCGGATCCTCAAGGCAACCTGCGGCACAGAGAGGGAATTTTACTCCTCTTTCAATTCAATCAAGACAGAGATTTTCAATATACAGAAAATGTAAGTTCAAAAAAAAAAATGATTTGGACTTTGCCTTGATGCGTAGGAACATTATTGACGGCACACAATAGTACTTGCTTCTCCAATACATGTGCCTGGAGTCTGTGTTGATTCAGGTGGAGCTAGAGGTGTAATTGAATAAGCAAATGAGTTGAGTACTTATTCGACTTAGTAAGCAGAAAATAGGAGAACATCGGGGTTCATTCATCAGTAGCAGCAAACATGTGAATATTACTCTATTATATTATATTACTGTATTAGTTGTGAAGCCAGGTAAATAATGTTTCCAGTTTAAGGAAATCACCTTTGAAGATTACGTCCAGATTATCTTTGAGATTTTAGGCCATTAAATGGACTACAATGAAAGGGATGTCGAACTTGAAATATGTGGACAAATAACCGGACGGAGATAGTCTAAAGAAGGTGTAGGCATATCAAAGCTTGACCAAAGAGTGAGGACGAAGAGTCGAGATGTCCTCATCGATTTGGAGTTTTGATTATCTCAGAAAAAAGAAATCTCTCCAGAGTTGGCCGAATTTATGAAAGTGCAATAGAAAAATGAAGTCCCACAGTCAACCAGATAATAAAGAATGCTCTCATTTAGAGGGTCCTGTGCTCAAACCTAAGCGAACTAAATAGTTTAAAACGCAATGACATTACAGTCATTTATCCAAAGCGACTTACAGTGAGTATGAATGTGTGTGACTGGATGTGTGTGGACTGGTGATGTGATAAATAGGTGCAGGAAACAGATGTATGAATGGATTGACCATCCAATTAAACTCTAGATTCCACATTTAACCACTTCACAGCCTGATTAATGTCCATTTCTCAGAAACTAATCGGAACGATGGCATTTTGCAACAATCAAACAAACACCTGTAGTTTCAGAGGGAATATTAGCCTTCCCTCTTTAAACACTGGGTAGTATTTGGCAGATACAAAACCACCATTTGAGAGGAACATTGTATTATTATTACATCAATACACTCATGCACAGCCTCCTTATTGTTACACTTTATCTCCCTGCATGGATTCTGTCCATGACAACATTCAGAGATCAATAACAAAGCTTCTGATGGGTAGCAAATACGATGAAAAAAGATCCCAGCGGGGGTGTCACCTGCCCAGAGGCTCACATGCATGTGACCCACAGACACACGCAGTTAAAAGGGGGAATGCAAAGGGTCATAACACAGCGCTCTGTCTGTCAGCACACTGTAGAAAGTGTACTACACGCTGGACAAGGGAGAGGCCAGGCAACTGAAACAGCCACTTCAATTATTCACATATGAGCTGCAGAACACGGTGCAGGTCTTGTTAGGCCGGCGAATTGAAAACATAACACCAACAATGGATGTTGTTAGGAATATAAAAAGAAAGTTCTAGTTGTAAAAAGTAAATTAAAAAAAAACTGAAAAATACATTTTTTCCCAGGTACACTTGTACAATGTGATGCAGTCCAAAGCATGCAGACTGTGCAGGTTTTTGTTTTTTTGACACTGTCATAAAGGGCTCATTGCAGAGGTGGAATAGGATTTCATAAAAGTATAAAATGCAAGTTCTTACAAAATAATACAAGGCACACTGAAGGGTTTGTGCATTGGGCAATAATTAAATAACGCATTTGCTTTTCAAATGTATTCCACCCATGCAGTGAGCTTTACAAGATGTAAAAAGCACACTACACCTGAAAGATCCAAAAACAAGCACCTGTATGTGATCACCACAAAGACCCATTGTCTTGGTGTTTCCCCTCTTGAACGTAAATAGGCCGGACAAACAGTTAGAATCACCTCTTCATGAGATATAACGCCACCATCAATAAGAAGAGTTCAGACAGTGTCAACACAAACTGGACCGGCATCACACACGTTGAGGAAAAAACTGCATTTGGATTGCAGATTGTACAGGTGCGCCTAATAAAGTGGCCACTGTTAAAAAAAAAAGAAGCAACATTTCAAAAGGTTCGAGGTGTAGTTTGAACTCACAGTTAGTTGGTGTTCCTTTGACTCCCCCGTGTCCTTCATGGTCACAGAGTGAAGGGTAAAGAGAGTCAACAGACGGGACACTGGACCATCCTCCTCCTCCTCCTCCTCACTGTCCGTACCTGCATGTCAGCTCCTCTGAAGAACACCTGCAGCCCTGCGCTCTCACAGTCAACAAGCAGCTTTAATGGACTCTGCAGCTGGTGTAATGGTCTCTAACAACAGCGACCACGGAGCGAAGCCACCTCACGTGGTGCTCACTTAACGACCTCTCTCTCGTCTCACTGTCAGCTATTCACGTTTGTCTCCCTTTTCTTTCTTTCTTCCGTCTTTTTAAAGTGCGTCGACGGTCAGCCAACCTCGTCCTAATTTATCAGACGAAGAGCTGCAGAGAGGTGGTGGTGGTGGTGGTAACACCGGTATCTGCCCACCTGCTACAGTCACTTCCTTGTCTGTCCCTCGCGCCGCTGCCGCGGGTTGCTATGTGCGAGTAGTACGCGCCGGTGCGTCGTCGTCCCTGGAGATTCCGGTGTTCTGACTCCAGTTAAAGCGAGATAAACAACGCAAACAAACTTCCGATTACAAACATAAAACCGGGATTTTCCAAATCATTATTATTTTTTTCTTTCATATGTGCACAGTGGGAGGAAGTACTGTAAGCTACTAATAGATACAATGTTGAGGTAAATTACTGTACTTGGGTTTTTCCATTTGTATGCTCAATAGCTTCTACGCCACTTCATTTTGGATGGAAATATAGTAACGTTACTCTAATAACGCAGCTTAAGTTACTATGTATATTTTTATTACAAATATTAAATCAATAAATAATAATGATGTATTGCTATAGATTAAGTAACACGCTAATCTGTAAAGCTGAAACTCTACTTATTGTAATGATATATATTATTTATACTTGTATTTCTGTTTATTTTTCGGAAATGAGCTATGTTGTATGAGTATGTTCCGAAAATAAGAGACGCCTAAGTGTAATTGTGCATTTTTACTTGAGTAAGACTATTAAATGCAGTATGGACTTTCCCTTGAAACAGAGTATGTTGTACAGTGTAGTATAACTTTTTTTTACTAATGTAAAATATCTTTTATACTTCCGTCAAAGCAGACGCGAACATATATACATTTCGTGTTTATTTATCTTCTTTAAATGAACCTCAAAGTATCGTGGTATACTCTCAGCAGTTCCAACAAGGAGTGAATGAAGTGTCCACTGAGCTGCACTTTTTTGCTCCACTATGGTGACATCTGCTGGAAGAATAAAATAATGTTTGTGCAGATCACAAAGGACATCAACACCCAACAACACAGACGCATCAAGTTGTACTGAAAACAGATTTATTCAACACACAATTACACCCCATAGCTTTGGGGGTCACACATCAAATTAAGCACCATGTTCACTGCCTGTACAATGCAACATGCTTAAAAAGAATGAAACAAAACTGCAAGTATTTAATCCCCACAGAAAAGCATTAAGCAATACAAACACGTAGTGTTTGGATGGTTTGAATTGCTGAAAAATAATGACCTCAATATTCTCATTAATCATTGTTAGAGCAGCACGGCTTCCCAAGTTATGACAAACTGCAACTTTATTAGCGGGATTAGATATGTAGAGAACATGAATTAATGGCTCTTTAGAAAGTACAACAAAAAAATAGTGATCCTATGTGAGATCGCCACATACAACTAGAAAAAGAAAATATATAAAATTGGCACATTGTTCAAACAAAATCGAAATAAACCACAACCGTCTGTTATTGTACAATATATATAGATACACAAACGCCGTGGTCTCAAGGTAGTCTCGTCTCCAGGAGATTTAGAAGCAAAGCTTCAGTTGCAGGCGTGTCTGTGTGGGAATGTAAATAAATACCTCAACAATACCTCCCGCTGCGTGCTGCCACTGCTGCGTTTGTGCTTCACAAATATCAAGGACGAAGCGTAATACATATCAAATAGTGTGTTTACATCAGCTGTCATGTTCACATTTTTCTCTTTGGAGACCTGAATGTAAGTTTTGCAATGTAAAAAAAAAGGGAGGGATGAATTATTTTTAATTGTCAGGTTGTTTTCTTACTTTATAGTGAACACTTTGCTGTGTTTTACTGCAGAGAGAAATGAATCCTCAGGTATATGAAGACAGATCTTCCCTCAATGCCTCCCCAATAGAGGACACATGACGAACATGACGAATCAACAGCCGGTTAACTTCGACAGCACGTGTCAGGGAGATTGAGCAAGTTCCCTCCAAAATATACCACCGATATGGTTCCACTGTCCCGACGCCGCACAGACGTCGGAGTCCTGGACTGATGAGATGTCACACACTGCCCCTCTGGGATGCTTGGAGTGGCCACACACTGTCTGCAGAGTGTGTGTGTGTGAGAGAGTGTGTGATGCTGTTTCCGTCCTCGGGTCAGATAAAGAAGTCTATGCTTGGAAGTCGCTCCCAAAGTGTCTAATCTGTTCCTCCGTCATGGACAGATAGGTGGCCCGCATGCTGGGTGAGTACTGTGGAGGAAAAAGGCAAACACACAGACACACAAACACACGGAGGATGTTACGAGCAGATTCTACGAGATCAGGGTGAGGTTTCACAAACTTAACCGAATCATCAGCTAATGAGAAATAAAAAGCCATGAGGGTTTAAAGGAATAGTCCACTGAAAACCCATCAATGTCTCACCACGTGTAGGATTGAAAGGTGACTCTGTAAAGAGTGAGGCTTAGCAGGTGTAGTCAGCTTGGATACGCAGAAGTTACGATGGATTGAAGTGGCGACGCAGACTATGGCAGTGTTGTCATTTCACCAATCAATGAATAAACATGCTACTTCGGACACAGCCATGCTAGCTGTTCCCCGTGTCTTATAAGCTATAACTGTGTGCTATAGCTCCATCTTTTGCAGAATGCAAATTTGCATGATGCAGATTTGAGGGCGGTGTGGATCTCATCAACTCTTGGCAAGAAAGCGAATCAGTTTCCCCAAAATGTCGAGCTATTCCTTTCATATTTCCTGCCATTTCAGATCCGGCTATTCCAGCAGTTGTTCCCAATATGCTTCCACCACCTGACCCCCACACCCACCTGCACCAATGCTCCCGATTTCCTCATCAGCAGGTACCTGCCCTTTAGCCAGTGAGTACACAATGTTTCACCTGTTTTTGTTCTTGTTGGCCTTCCGCCTGTCTGGTTGTGCCCCTCTGGACTTGTTTGCGTGTCCTCGTTACTGCTGCAGCATCATCCACCTCTCTGCCGTTGACCTTATACTGAAGCAAGCAGGATGTGGACTTAAATTCACGGCTCACCGGAGTGGCTTCAGAAGCTTCTAAGGACATTTTGATGCATTTTTACACAACTTTGGGCCACCTTTTTCAATCCGTCGTAACCGCTGGGAGTCTAGTCATCTTCCACAAAGAAGCACGTCAAACATGTCAGAGCCACCTTCAAGCCTACAGGAATGAGAATGTTCTACGCTCAAAAGAGAGATTTTTCCGCAGAGTACTCCTTTAACTCATACTTACAAAACTGACTCATGGCATAGAAAACCAATGTAATTTACACTTTGTACAATTAGTAACACGTCAATCACTTTGATATTAACAGTAGCGTCATTTTTAATCTGTCAATACCCAGATCAAATAAATTCTACAGCAGTACACTACGACTGGTGCAGAACACCTTGCGGCAGTGCAAGCTGTAGAATTGAATGAGTGGAGCAGAACTGCATGCACAGGGAGGCTAGCTGTGAGGAAACCCAGGGACATGACTACAGTAGCACCGCGTGAACGCCAGGGGGCAGACACGCCCTCACGGACTCAAACAGACTGTGAGAATGAGGACGACAGGTTGCGAGTTTGAGAAAGCCATGCCGGACAGGAAAACTGCACAGGAACCAAACGAAGTGATGTGAGGTGAAGGAAAAGATGCAACAGAGGTAAAAGTGAGTGAGTTAACCCAGAGGAAGAGTTGAAAAGACTTACTCGGTTCCTATACTGCTGGGAGTATATCTCCAAAAGTTGAGTAAAACAAAAAAAAAAGAGGCAATATAGAAATGAAAGACACAAACATACACATGACAAACGGACAGACAAAAAATATATAAAAGAAGCTGTTAGCCGCAGACTACTGCATGATGCTGCACATTTGAAGTCATGAGGAGAAGATCATTATACATCACTTGCTGGAAAGAAGTCTTAAGGCAAAGTACATCGTATTGTTAGCTGAACTCAAGTTGGAACTATAGGTCAATGAAAGTTAAGACATTAACAAAATCTATTTTCTTCATCAACAAACTGTAATAAATACCACAATAAACATAAAAAGTACAAAATATATTCATCTTTGTTACATATGTTTGTGAAATATAAACCTCTACAACAAATAGCATGCAACTTATCAAAAATAAAATATGAATTTAGTTTATACTTCCTGACCTGATGATCACAACGTCGTCAACAATGTTGTTTAATACAAAACACTGCTCTAAAGTCGACTCAATAACTGCAGAATGCATTTAATTTCATCTCACACTCGCACAGCATGTTAATAAGAGGCTCTGCCCAGTGAAAATGTAATCCAGAATGTTTCTATTTGCATCCCTGTGATGTAGAGTAACAGGAGACAAGTGGCCCAGCGAGGGGCGAATTAATTCAACGAGGCCTCAAAAAAAACGAGATTCAATTTGGCCTGAGAGGCTAAAAGATGTTGACTTCACGATTAAATATGAACCACATTACGTCTGCTCTCCTTGCGCTGGGACTGTAAGTCAGCCTCTGTGAGTTCTGGAGGGCAGAGGAAGGCACGGAAGAGTATCTCGTTAAATAAAGAAATTATTTTTTTTAAAGTTGATTCAATTAAGGTTATTAGATATGGCTTAACGTTTGAGCGAGCAAGTGAGCCCAGTCAAAATATGAATGAAATTACCAGCAGTTACTGCTAATACAATTTTTTTCCTGAGCTTTGAAGGCTAAATCTGACTGTTAGGTAAGAAGGAAGTGACATCATAGGAAGGACTTGGCCTCTGGGACCCAACGCACCGAGGGGGGTGGAGAGCCTCGTCCTATCAGAGGGACGTTCTCGTGCCGCGGGTTTCCCCCGAACAGAGCCGCCTGGTTCCTGAGAAAGAGAGCGAAAAGAAGCGGCTCAGAGGAAATGAAGAACCTTAGAAGTTTGCTTCCACCCGTCACTCCCGCTCACTCACATGTACTCCGACACGGGGGCGTTGGAGACAGCCGGGGCGGGCGGGTGAAGGCTGCTCTGGCTGCCCATGCTGCTGCTGTAGCTGCAGAAGCTGTGCATGTTGGTGAGGTTGGGGTTCTGAGAGGCCATCCTCCTCGCCCGCGGGTTGAATGGATCCTCCTCGTCGATGTCGTCATAATCTCGTTCCCTGGAGGAGGAAGAGGGGAGGTTTTCAAACTGTGTCAGGTGTTGCCGGAGGGAGAGACGTGAGGCAGCGATATATACGGTGTGAGGTAAAAAGGGGGGCCGGCATGGTGAGCAGTAGCAGCAGCAGAGGCTGTGACGCACAGCTCATGGAGACAATCAAGGTACTTAAACTACTTCCTCTCTGCGTCACAACTCAGTCATCAGTCAAATCTGAACGACAGACATGACGCACATTTTGCCTGTTTCGGCTCAAAGCTAATGCTGACCGTGCGTTAGCCATCAGGGCAACTCTGAAACGACTGACAAGGGTTTGCAGAATCAGTCATCAGTGTCAGACTGCGAAGTCAAAGAAGCGTTTACGAGAAGGAAACACAGTGAACATCGATTGATGCCACCGAATGATACGCGACTTGAAGGAGTAGCGTATCATTAACACCGTACGCTCACAATTGAAGTTGTATCTGTAGCAGTTGTACAGAATATTCACACACACACACACTCACACACACACGTGGCGCTCAAACACAGTTCAAAACGCACTACAAGGCATGCACTACTGTATTCATTTTGTGTTTGTTGTGTTGAATACGGGCTGCATCTGAATTTCGCTGTGCATCCCTGTGTTGCATAATGACAATAACGAATCCTTGCATCCTCGTACTGGTCGGCTCAGTCGGGGGACCATGCATAGAAATGGCTGCAGCCTGGGGGAATGAGGGCGCTCGGGCAGAGGAGCAGAGAGCGAACTGACCTGCATGCAATTTGTCTCCATGCCCTGGGAATGGCACACAGCATGACAGTGAAGGCACAGGCTGCCAGGGTGGAGAAGAGGCAGAGGTAGAGGACGCCCTCCACCCCGTCATAGCACACCCCCACCATTGCGTCCAGGTAGTCCTGAAGAGGTCAAACAAATAAGGTCCAACAGGTTTAACAGTGCACACACACGTTAGTAGGAAAACACCGCTTAGAAAAGGTATTCCCAATGAATCTGAAATGCTTTCCGCTGCGCATTGCTCCGCTCCGTCCCCGGGTCCGCTTGCAGTCTCCCGATGACCTAGTTGTGCTGCTGTGATGCCAATTAGGATGCAGTGAGCGAACCTTGTTGAGCCCCCTGCAGTCCAACAGGGCGGTCAGCTGGTGCAGGCTGGCCTCCGAAGAGTTGAGCACATGCTGGATGCCCAGTAGGTCTCTCTGTGGGGAGGTCACCAGACAGACAAGTATCAAACGCTGTTGTGCTCCAGCGTTAAAGTCACAGCCGGGGTGTTTGTGTTGCGTGACGATACCTCAGCTGTGGGAAACAGAGGCACGGCGAACTGCAGCAGACCCTGGATCTGGATCTGCATGGTGGTCAGGGACCTCTGGAAGATGGTCAGAGGCTGCAAGCAAGAAAGTGTGTTTGAACGCACGCAGAGCAAAGAGCGTGTAAATACAAGAGAGGGCCACAAAAAGGGAAGTGGAAATTGTCAATTTAGTCTTTTAACCAAATATATTATTATGTTATGGCTTTGTAGGTTCATGAATGTATATAAAATATCCTTTTACTATCTTACAACATTCAAGTCTTTGTGGTGTAGGCTTATGTTCCCACCAACAGGGGGCAAAATAAGCCTCCACATTCAGTACTATACAATCCGTGGATAATCTCAAGCCACCTGAAAGACAGCACTGTCTGCTCAATGCCTCTTTTTCAATTACACACGACCATGAATTAATTAATCTGTCACAACTCCAAAGTAAAACTCTACCTTCACAGTCACCCAACCTAAGAAAAGCAGCGTGGAAACCCCCTGGCACGTGGCACAATATTAAAATTGAAACAGGATGTGGTCAATTACCTCAACCATTCATAAATGTAATTGCTTTCCTGTGATCTGGCAGTTTTTTCCTCTGGATCTGTCCGTGGTCAAAACTGCTCTCTGCGGCACAATCTAAAAGCCTTCAGCGTGTTCTCGACCAAATAAAGTCAAATAAAAATAGGACGGAGAGAAAGTGGATGGAGGAGGACGGTGAGAAAAGAAGCAAGAGATGACGATGATGAGAACAGAAAAAGATCTGCGGTAAGAAGCAGAAGCAGGAGAGATGCCCCGGAGCGCTGAAGCACGGAGGGTGGAACTGTGGGGCAGTGCTGCAGTTCAGACTGAGAATACATGAGAGAGACACACACACGAGGGAGAACGAGACAGAGACAGAGAGGGAGAGCTTGTTTTGTTTGCCAAAGCGAAAGTGAATTCATGCATCTGGCAGCTCGCTGGCGAACTTTGCACCTGTTGGGCATCTGTGTGGAAGAGAAGAAGAGCGCCGACTTTGTTTACCAGGGCCGGGGTGACGGCTGTCTGCCCTCTGCTGCTGCGCTCTTGTTATTTGTTATCCTCGGGGCACGTCTAGCCGAGCCAGATAATAAGATCTGAGCTCGCACAAATTGACTTTGCCACTGACTGATGTCGGCGCTGAGGCCGGTGAGGTGACCCGTAACATCTACTCTGCTTCTGCACAGAGCAAACCTCACAGACCCCTCGGAAGAGAAGGGGGAGAGGAGGATTAACCAAACTGTGGCACATTGAAAAGCCTTCGTTTTTCTGAGCTTTTGCAACATTTTGGCACGTTTTGTTTCCTTGACTGAAGAAAAACAGGAGAGAGAGAGAGAAGGATGGAGGTGACAGCCGATGGAGGAAGTGTTTGGAGGCTTGTGATGCAGACTTGTGAGGTGAAGTTAGGATGTAAGTCAGACAGACAGGATATAGAGAGGAAGAAGCAATGAACTCCTCATCCAGCACTCATTTAGTGAATTGCAGGTCAAAATCTGCTCATACAGTTATGTTGAAACCTCTAGGTTACATCATCCCACCTCTGCATCATCCTTTCAATGATTATATTTCAGTACGTAGCGAGGTCCTGCTCCACATTTACATACAGTCATTTAAAAACCAGATTGCAGCAAATACCCCCTACAACTGGTGTGGAAATGCATCCTCTATAGTGCTGGTTATTGAACATTAATACATGAGTATTAATGGTGTTAGTATTATTCGGAGTACTGACTGAAATAAAAAGACTGTTCATTTGAAGTATTGAGTTATTGTGTTTTAATCAGATACTGCTTGATTTAACTCGACACATTTCTAACTTTAGACCACATTTGAATTCAGTCTAAACATACTCCAGTCGGCCTGTAAATACCCTCTGTGTACATTTTGTATTGTAGAATATTAAAAGATAATATCAATGACATGACTACAGCGTTAGCTACGAGCCTCGCTAATAGATTTCTACGACATTTTTCAACTACATTAAGCAGTTTTAACCTAAACATGTAGAGGTTTTATGAGCAGATGTTCCACTCGACCTCATCAGTCAACATAGGAGCTCAGCAAAGCCTCCTGTGTCCTACCTGCTGGAAGGGGTTGGAGAGGGTCTGGTTGCAGTAAAGGTAGTAATGAACAATATCTGTGAAAAGAACACAAACTAATCATCAGTCTGAAGTGCAGTTAGTGTCACAGCCACAGCCTCTCGTAATCACAACTCCATTAGCGCCACATGACTCACACTGAAACTCACCGGAGCCGATGACGCCCTTTGTCTGGCTCAAGAGGAACTTGTCTGGGGACACGCAGAAATCACTTGTGCCCTGAAATAAAATAAAAACAGGAGACGTGTGAGAGCAGCGACACGGAAAACAGCTAAAAAGAATGAATCATCCGTAAAATGAGGCTGAAGATAGAAATCTCAGAGAAGAAATGAATCAGAGTGCAAAATACTCTGACATTACTTCATTAATAGTTCTATAAAGTCTTTCTGACATCATTCTTATCAGGAAAGTAAAGGAGACAGGCTGCTCTTGTAATCCACTTTAACACGTCTAGACAGGAATACTTTTCAGTTCTGTCACTCACGAGCACTTTCACTCCACCGCACAGTGCTAACAAGAAACCCGCCTCGAAGAAATAACCAAAGTGAGGAGCGGAGGGCTCCTGTCTGAATGTTAAATGTCCCTCTGGCTCAGGTCAAACACACTGCGGAGCCTAACCTTCTCCGGAGAGGTGAGATACAGCGAGCCGAGTTCCTCGGCAAACTGGAGCTAGTTTGTTAGAAATAGTGGGAAAAAGAAAGAAAAAGGCGGCGAGTACATTCTCACAAGTTCAACTCTGAGTCAGGGTGGAGGGGAGACTCGATGGCTGAGCGGCCACCGTCTGCTGGAACACTCTCCCGGCTTACGCACCACTTCCCCTCAACAGGCCGACACCATTAAACCAGTTTAGGTGGACAGTTGCACATGGGCGTGAATGCCAGTTCATTTTAAACCCTGCAGCGGACGGATGACCTGTCCAGTGTTGGCTACAGTCTGCAGCCCCCAAAAGCCCCCAGAAATGGCATCAAGAGTCTGACTTAAACCCCACAGACGTTATAGGAAGTGGACGTATACTAAGGCTAAAACAACTGGTGCATTAATCAATTATTCCAATGGCAAAAAAAATACAATTAATTAACTGCATGCAAAGTGATGATTTGCTACTTTCCTCTCTCATTTTAAATGGAATATCTTTGAGACTAGGTCATACAAAAAAGCTATTTTGAAAAACCTTGGACATTTTCCCACATTTTAGAGACTAAATTATTGAACAATTGACAGCCCGACAGAGTATTATGTGCATGGCAAAACAAGTGTAATTCGTATTCAGAGCAGTGCAGACTGTGCTGAGTCACAGAGCAGAACTCGCACACACACACAGACGTTCTGTATAACCTTCATGCAAGCAGGTTGCACACACTCTACCGAGAGAAACGCAGACACACAGGTACACACATACCCCTCACATCAACACAAAACAGAGAAGACACACATACGCAACACACACTCATTCACACGGAGTCATGACGGCTGATGATGGAGCCACTGCAGATTGCTCGTATAATTGCTTTTTTTCTCCACAGCCGTTTGTATCGACGCCTGAGCAATTATGCAGCCTTTTTGAGCGGAGGTGTTTTTTTGCTGTCAAAGCGGAGAAAAGGCCCGGTGGACATTAAGCATACAGTCCAGTCAGGGTCAGCCTCAGACAGACGCCCCGTTACAGACAGGCTACATAACAGGCCGGCGTAAATGCCATGAGTTTGTGACTCACGCTGAGAGGACGACATGTAAGCACGTAAGAATGATGTATTAAGAGTAGGGGTGTAACGGTACGCGTATTCGTATTGAACCGTTCGGTATGAGGCTCACGGTTCGGTACGCATGACGAACCGAATATGTTTGAATAAAAAAAAAAAAAAAAACCTTTATTCAACCAGGTAGTCCCATTGAGATTAAAAATCTCTTTTGCAAGATGTAAGTAACAATACAAGATGTAAGTAACAATACTACATAACATTAAGGAGCAGTTTTTGTTTTTTATGCTTATGTGTTGCTAAGAAGATGGGTCACTCAGGTATAGTTCCATCATTGTTCAAAGTCAAAGAATAACTTCATGATGTTAGTTGTAATGAATAAATATATTTTAAAATCAAGTACATTTCTCTGGCATTTATAGTTTTCTACTGTACCGAACCGTACCGAACCGTGGCTCCACTGTATCGTACCGAACCGTGAGTTTTGTGAACCGTTACACCCCTAGTTAAGAGTGATGCCCACTAATAGTTCACTTCAGTAGAGAGTGAAATATCTCGATTAACTTCTGCTCGGATTGCTATGATTTTGGTTTGGATATTTATGGTCCCCCAATGATCATTTGCAATTATTTTGATGGCCTCACTTTTTGTTAAAAGATGGCTGTAGATGTTCCTGACCTTTCCTCTGCTGCTTCCTACAGGCAACCTTTCCTATTCGTTCGCTTCCGTGCTCCTTAAAGGGCTACGCTCAAACTACTTTTTTTTTTTTATAGTCTGTAACTAATGCTGGATTGCCATGACATTTGCCGTGATATTTATGTTACCCAGAGAAAAACACTTTTGATTCGGGTAGTTCTGTATTGTGCAGCCTGTCTTGGTTTCATAGCACCGGCATCGCCAGGATTTCAACCATCGGTCAGGCAAACATTGACCACAGAGAGTGGAGATTTGTAAAGGAGACGGATGATTACAAGGAAGATTAAACCAGAGACTAATTTGCGGCAGCTGATCGCACCTCTGCTTTCCACCCGATGCTCATTATCGGCAACTTAAATTCACTCTTGTTAAATCCTCTGTGGCCCAGAGTCAAAACACAACACCCAACAACAAACCTGAGACAAATAGCACACTTGCCTGAGGCAGGTGAGTCAAACACCAGCGCTCATCCATCTGATATTCTTTCAAATGCATCTCTGTGTTTCGGCATATCACTCTAAATCTTGCCCTCCAGGTCGCAGTCGTTTTGGGGACGATAATGGAGCGAAACAGTATAATTATTCACTTATTCAGCACGATGGGCTTTAAAAGCCGCAATTGGATTCCTGTTGTCATAATCCTCGACTTCGAGTCAAGTTATTCAGGCTTGTACTGTATAATGATGCCGACATGGTTCGTGTTTTGGGATTTTGGCCTATTTTCAGCAGCGTGCCGTTTGAAAGAGATCAAAAGGGAACGAGGTGACAGAAAGACAAACCTCACACAAAAGTTCAGAAGAAGATCGGCGCAGTCAGTTCTCTTCACTGAGAAGGCAAAAAAACTAAAAATGAAGGCTATAAAGACCCTCCATCAGCAGCTATGCAGCTAATACATGCACCACTGAGATGAGAATGCAACAAACTGCAGCTGCATCAAGCCCTTTTCTTGTTTGGTAAAGAGGTGAGACCATCAGTGAAAACATTGATGTGATTGATCTGACAATTGTTCCCCGTCCTCTTTGCAACGACACACTGCAGATATTTTAAACGTATCCAAATACACGTGCAGGTACATATAAGCAGATGTGCAGCAGTGTATATAACCGTCTCTCCTCCCTCACCCACACACACACACACACTAAAAGACATTTCTCAAGTGCGATGTGCGTGCAGTTAAAGTGCTTTCATCATCACTGTCAGCCACGACAAGAACTGATGGCAGACCGGTTCACGCTCGTTCACATTAGGGTAAGCGCATCAGTCGGGGGCAAGGAGGCGGAGCAGCTTACCACAGCAGTGGCCAGCTCGGCTCCCAGAGAGGTCCAGCTCAGGACCAGCGTCAGCACTCCAAACACCATCATCCTGCAGGGACACAAAGCAACAGCACGGTCACGGTCAAATAATCACTGGATGCATGGTAACTGAAGCCACGGCAACCAGGACATGCCGGCTTGGCATTTATCCAAATGAAGTAAAGAATTTTCTAAATTAGTCCAAAAACAAAAAAAAAGTGGAATTTTGCAGAGCATCCAGGGGGAGTACAGTGATGCGAACAGAGCTATATACATAACGGTCTTCTGTTACTGAAAGGAAACACCGTGAGCCCCGGGGGGGACCCGGAGTGGTGATGTCATTGTCCTGTCATCGGCAGAGGAAGTCAGAGGCTACGTTATTTTTTCGTGGGGGTCGATTCCGCAGCCTCAACGTACAGCTGCGGCACCGGAACCGAGGCACGGCGTATGTCCGCTCCGCCGGCCTACATTCGATTACGCTCCCCTGGGAGGGGGACTACTCCCTGCACCCACGAGGACATACAAATGTGCTTTTGTTTTACCGAGGGCTCACAGTATCCCAAAATGACATCAGAGGCATGTAAAGGGGGAGAGATGGGAGGGTTCCGGGTGAGTGTTTCTGCATGCAGGGGCGTGTCAATAGGTCCGTCTTTGTGTATGAAACAGCTCAGAAGATCAATACGCATTAAAGATGAACACAGCTATTGTTGTGTGAAATAATCCAATAAGCTGCTGTTGATTTCACCACTGTGGCACTTTCCAGATATTCTCCTTTCAGCATGTCACCTGTGATTAAATATAATTTGAGTATGCATGTCCAGAACCCACTCATTTTTCAACACTCGGGCGAATCCAATTCAATTCAATGTGCTGAGAAGATACTGAGCTCTCAACACTGAATTCACAAGCCACCACTTCTGTTCTCACTCATCCTTTATCTTTTCCTTCCTACCATTTCTTCACTCTCTATTCCCTCGCCCCGGCCTCCCCTATCTTCTCTCAGCCTTCTGCCTCCCTCTTTATCAGTTTTTCACTCTAGATCTAGTTCATCACAATATGACGCCAATTAGCCTCACAGTTATGATAATACCATCGTTCTCTCAGGTTCTAATGTTGGCCTCTGCCTTGTGATCGTCATCTCTCACACCTTTGTACTCCCCTCAGGATATTATGTTTAGGTGTCTAGAACAAGCTTTCTCACTGATCATGATTTTGATGCGTGTGATTTTGAGAATTTCTGAACTATCGAGATGACACCGGTCACTTGGACTTGATGAGCGTTTGGCTCCTGAGCTTGCTCGCCTTTACTGGTTTGCGTGTGTCTAACCGCATACTGACGAGATGAGATGTGAACTAGAAGTCATTGCACACAAACTACTGTAGAGCTTTGTGCACCTCTTCCAGGTTTGAAGTCTTTTCGTTTTTTTTCAAATAAACAACCTGCTTTGACCTGTAGTTGCAGCTACTGGACCCGAGGCCTAGGGGCCAAATGTCAAGGGCCCCTCCGGGCCACCTAAAAAAAAGTGACTCGAAGAGACACGTACCAACCAGGAAGAGCCTCAAAATGTACATTACTTTACACACAGAACTTCTACTTCCATTTGCTTCCGTCGGGCAGTAAATACTGGCTTTTTTTTCTACTCCTTTCTTCTCAATGCCGCGATTGTGTTTCATTATAATTTCAGCGCATACAAATCATTCGCTTTGTCTGTTTACTTGACAATTCTTCTTGGTGTGTACGTCCTCGCTCAAATGATTTCTGTCATCCAAGGAAATTAGTTTCTACTCCTTTATTTTTCCTGTGCATGAGGTGCACGGCCAATCTTACAAATCGATGACATTAAACCTGGAAACAGGCTTACGCTGTATTTACATCGTGACATTTTAGGGTTCACTTCACCCAATCGATGTTGTGTTGTGTTCCCAGGTGAATGGAAATTTGTTGGCAGTGCCCAAATTGAAAAAAATTCAGCAGCTACATAGAACCAGAAGACATCCATGGAGTAAACTGCTGACAGCGAGGTCAACGGATGTCTCTTCCTCCCTCACATGTGGGAGTATCTTCTTTTCTAAGCTGTTACTGCGTGGCACGCTAACACAGAGTCAGCCAGTTAGAAGCACCAGGAAGAGTCGGCAGGCCCGTGAGTGGAATCTGCTCCCGACAGCCTCCAACCACTGCCACTCTGCTGGAAGAGAGCATCATGCCTTGGAGGGAAGACACTCTGACACCGACTCATCTTGTGCAAAGGGGCTGGGGAAGAGGGAAGTGTGTGTGGGGGGGGGGGGGGGGGTTTGTGGTTAGTAGGGCGAGTTTAGTGCGGCTCACACCCTGAACTGAGTGTTTACGAGAGACAGAGTGACCGGGAGTGAGAGGGCTGGATGAGCGGAGGCCCGGGTGGATTTCATGCCCCGTGAAAAAGCTCCTTTACAGCGAGAAAACAAAAAGAAAAATCCCATTCCAGAGGAGAAGGATACAATTAAGTGATAGATACTGTCAGGAGATGAAATGAAAGCACTGCATGTGATGTAAATACACCGTTTCTACAGTACAGCTTTAAATCGCTTTTCAGCGTAACATGTATCATGACGTGTGGGAGTGTTATTTATAATTCTGTCATATCAACAGTTTTCATTGAAATTTATATTCAGCACTTCCTGCCTCCTTCTCCAAAAAACACAAAATCTGTTAATTGTATTATTGTTTTCTAGCTAGAGGGTGTTTTGATGCATTAACAACAATGATCATCGTTTACATTTTTCTTATATTATATTAGGTTATGTTTTAATGAACCCTGCATGTACTTTTATTTTACTTGTCACTCATGAAAAGGTAAAATCAATGAAATATTAATCTGAAACAAAAAAGGTCTAAAAATACAGTGCTGAATAAGTAACGGCGTGCCATACAAGGGTGAGGCGATACAGTACATTGCGTCTGTTATCGGATGTAATTCGTGTCGAGAGCCATTTAAAGCAGGTCGAGTGTTAAACCGGAACAACGATCTGCAGGAAGTTATAATATCGTTGATGACATCAAACGGCTTCGCTCCCGTCTCTCAAGTCCAATTTGTAGAGCAAAGCTATTGACGCGGCAAAATGCTGCGAGCGAGTTCCACCAACCGCTGGCAACGCCGAAAGGCAAACGGTGAAATACAACAGGGCTCGCAGGGCAGCGTTTGCACAGCGACGTGATCCAATACTTTGCTGCCTCGTTCACGGGCGGTTTCCCCACGAGAAGCGAAGCAACCTTCCTCTGTCCACACCAACTGGTACTTATTCATCTCATTCTCTGTTAAATCGTTTCATATCTGTTTTTTTCTGTTTCGGTGCAAAAGATGAATGTGAAGCACATCTAAAAATGATCATCAGGAAAACAAGATGTGGACGAGAGTGTGTTTAACTGCCACAAAGGTGGTAAAAACTCTGTCTTTTTGATCCACTTTGTCTTTTATACCGATATGAAGTTAAGTAAAATAAATCGAGGAGACATCAGTTTGGCCTGGTTTTAGCTAAGACAATGTACAAGGAATTATCTCGTGTTTGGAGAAGTGCGCATTGTACAACGTGTGCATAATGTAATGTAACATCTGGACGAACGGAATCTGTTGCAGCTGCTGCAGCACAAATGTGACTAAAACTAATTCAATCAGGAGAGACTTGTTTTATAATTTAACAATGATTTATTATACAAGCTTCAAATATGCAAAGTGCAAAGTCTTTGGCGATTGGACTCCATCCGGAATTACTCTCACCGAGGGTAGGGATACAGAGGTCCAATAGGCCTAATCCCCCAAAAGAAATGTATTTATATGAATAAATAAATGCCTTACCTACTGCTGTGGTGAATTTCCTAAGAAAATAGACCATTTGTCATGAGAGAAATCTAAGGGTAGCACGTGAAGGAGTACATGTTAGACCAGAGGTAAGAGGACCGGTTGAGTCAAAGCAAAGGATAGAGGAATGTCAAGACGGACTGCAGACTAGGATACGGGGGGTCTGGACGACCGCAGAGACAGGATAGTGCGGGTCTAGATAGCCCATAGCGGAGTATGGTAGGATTTCAACAGATCCCGAAACATATGGCGGGGTCGGCCCTGCAGCGGGTCCGAGCGCAGGACGGGATAGGTGAGGGTCAAGCTAGACTGCAGACAAGGACAGGTTGGGTCCTATTCGACCGTAGGATAGGAGGGGGTCACGTTTAGACCGCAGAGCAGAATAGGGGGGTTCAAGGGAGACCGTAGAACAGCATGGTTGCAGGTCTTACGGACCCCGCATGTTTGCGGTCTCACTGCCTCAGCACAACCAGACCGGGTGAGCTCACCCGGGAAACTAGAAAGCATGTCATACTTTGACTGCGAAATTAGAAATTGCCGTCCTTGGACACGGTCTTACATCACTTAGACCAGGAAATGAGAAACGGGGCACCGCAGACCCTCCTTTTCTTTTAGGAAAGGAAAACGGTCCCGTCGGACCAGGAAACAGCCACGTTAAGCCAGGTCACGGTCACCTAGGAAAACAGTCACGATAAGCCAGGTCACGGTCACCTAGGAAAACAGTCACGATAAGCCAGGTCACGTGAGACCAGGAGATTGGGGGAAGCAGTGTTAGACCAATCAGGTGGAGAAAACGGTCGAGTCACACCAGAGAAATCGAGCAAGGTAAACGGGAGAGCACAGTCTTATCCCGTTCTGATAGGATATCCATTTGCACAATATAATGTGATCCATACCTTAGTGTTATGATAAGGAACATTCCAAGAAGGGTATAATGCTATCCCCTTCTATGAGCCAATACTAATAATGTGACCTACCAACGATACACCAATCGATGTGAACGTGTCACCACCACCAGTTATATGCAATCCTTACCGGATTTCCAGGCGTCAATGATCTTTGATTATCGAGGATAGTGTTGAGATCGGGGCGAATGTAAGATGTGAAGGCAGAGGATGACCAACATCCCAATTTTTGTAGGGTCGTAGCAGAGATGCCTTGGTTAGCTGCCGAAGTAGCAACCCCTATTCTAAAAGAGTGCCCTGAGTATCGCTGATTCTAGTGACGATAACCTCCCAATGCTAGTTAACCACGTTTAGCTAAAGGAACGTTACCTGCGGTAAGAATAGTAGAGCAACTAATAGGTCTTTATAATAATAGGAATTTAAGCATGGATTTGAAAAGGCAAAACCCAGAATCTATCCAAGCCCCAGCTTCTGTGCAAGCACCTCCGCATTTGGAGTGTTTAAGCCATGAGTTGCCAGCCAAGTCACGTACCCATTAGACCAGAATAGTGAGTCCAACAGACTTGCGTGTACTGGCCTTACCGTGATGCGTGAAGACCCACTTGAACAATAGCATGCGAGAGGTAGCTTTAGAGACAATATAAAGAAAATGTTGCATGACTGAGCTATGGCTATTAGTCAAATTAAATGACCTGCCAAAACTGCCATAAACAATGTCCCCATGACGCATGATTTATGCATGGCTTGCCGTACACATTTTTAAGGCTTTAATGAGCTTGCGTTACCCTACGTGTCTGGTAAACCACTGGCCTTGACAGAATCCCCCAAAACCCACGGATGGCCTGCATCCGCGTTGACGTTTTAGTGAATCAGCGAAACTCACCAGCTTGTTTGCAGAATGTTACGCCATTCAAGTGATCGCACAGTGACCTGACACGCAGGTCAGCGCGGCACCTGTCATCAAGGTAGATTGTGCATCTTAGGACAAGGAAGATGCCATGTCCAACGGGAAAAGCGCCTCCCTGAAGGATGAGCCTGAATGGAGCGAATTATACTTTATGTGTAAATGTCCAAGCACCTGGTCCTGGAGCTCTGAGGAGTAACAGCCCTACTCCATTGCTCTTCTGCGCACATGACCTCATCTCTGCCAGTGCTGCCCGTTTACAGATTTGGTCTTTTACTTCCGCCGATCATGCCCCACCCTTCATCACGCATGCCTTCTCGTTACATAACTGATGTTACTGACTGTCACACTTCTCCATTGGTAGCCGTTCTTTACTATGTTATCATAAATACCTTTAAATCCCATCCTGCCTTGTGTCCCTCTGCACTTGTCACAGCTTGGGAGCCGGGTTACGACATTACACATGGCCGTCTCCAAAAACCACAGAATGTGGACACTTTAATCAGCCTGATATGGACAGCCTCTTAAATGTTCATTCCTCCCCTGCAGTTTAACCCAGTGTGTTTCATATGTCCAGAGACGATTATTCCCAGCAGCCAGGTGAAGCGGCACTAAGCAAAATCTTTTGAGCCAACGCACCCACGCCAAAATAATAGAGGCCCAGATATGAGCTACGAGCCCAACAATCTGAATCCTATCACATGATTTCACTGCCCAACTATGATGTAAAAGAGAGGAATAGAGCTGAACCAAATGGTTTAATAACCATAAATCATGTTGCTGCACACAATGCTATGTGTATGACAATACAATGTAATGTCCTACTTCCATTTACATCGCTTCACCCTGATTGCACTGAACTTTTACGACTGCATGATGATCCAGTTCCCTTAATTTACTAAGATTAGGTACTTTATCTTTATAAGATGCAAGTACTTAAAAGCTTCTGTTATGCCATTTTAAACTATAAATGCCGGCTACCTGGCGGGCTGAATGCCGGCTCCGGTTAAACCTTGATGTTGAGACCCGACTCTTCCTGAAACAATCAAAGTCGGAATCCGCCATTGTCTCAGTTACGCACAACTGGTTGTTGTAAGGGAAATAATATCGCTTCGCATCTGCTTAACGCTGAAATGACACCTGACAGCAGCAGAGATGAGAACACTTTAAAGTTTGACAGCAACGAGCTGATTGGCTTAAGGAAACTGTGTGCCGAATCTGGTTGGTTGCTTAACCGTGCACGCCCCCAATCAGCTGACAGAGTAATTACAAGGAGAGGAGAGACAGCGATCACAAGCGAATGTCTTCCTGACTGAACTTGCGCATGAGCTACATATGAATGTTTCCCAGTTAGCTGCGATTTACTGGAGTCAGCTCGTCTCCCAATCCACTCCTTCTCTCATTCATCCTTCCCTCTGCTGGCTTTAGAAAAATCACACATGAAACCAAAGCATTGCTTCTTTTCTTCGTAAACATAAAAACAGCTCTCGGCACTGCGAATAGCTCAGTTTTACAGGACGCATTAGACTCACGTGGTGAGCAGCCAGCGAGACTGCTTGGCCAGCCCCAGACAGGCCAGCAGGCAGATGATCAGGTCCAGGATGAGGAGCAGCAGGTAGGTGAGCCACCTGCAGAGACAGACAGAGACACACACTCAAACTGCTGCTGCTGAATACTTGAATTTGGCAAAGTAAGAGGAGTTTCGTTCAAGGGGGAGTCACGGTTTCATGTAACCTGGGTGTTATTGGTATCCGTTTTTCGCTTTATTCCCCATCAGTAACAATACCACTGTATCCATTGTAAAATTTAAACAACATTTTAGAAACTACAAACAATAAAACATCAATCGAATGCGTTGCTTGTTCAAGTATGTTTTTCTGTAGTCAGCATCCTAACAGTGTTGTTTTAAAATGAAAGAGACTAAATTGACTAAGAATCTGAGTGGTAGTCTGTCAGCATGCCAGAACAAAATCTTGACTTGAAAAAAAAAAAAAAAAAGAATAAAACAGAATTTGAAGTCATTAATGCACTGTGGCTTAAAAAACGACTTGTGTGTAGGAGGGAGGTTTTTGTAACTTCAGGTTCCGGGGGACGCCCAGGGAGCTAGATTCACAATGTTTATCGGTATCTAGTAGAAGGATGATAATCTGTTTATTTACTTGTTTTATTTTTGTTGTTTTGTTTTTTATTGTTGTTTTGTTTTGTTTTGTTTTGTTTTAGTTTTTTGTATTTTTTGTGTCTGGGATTGGTTGTTTGTGTGGTTGGCAGGTATGTTACGTGCTGTTCTGTTTGTGAGTGGCATGTCGCACTCCTGTGTAAACTTAAAATAAAAAGATTGAAAAAAAAAAAAAATGCCTTGAATAAAACATGTAGAAGTAAAAACAGAAATGCAGGTGAGGTCCCCAGGAGGAGTGCCAGGCTTTACATAAACTCATGTTGACTGAGGTAATAAATCAAGTGAGTCGTTTTCTCATAGACTTCTATACAACCTGACTTCATTTTGGAGAGCCTCGCTTCCAACTCTGTCTCCAGCTCAGTCAGTTAAATATCACCTTTTCACTCTTTACCAATCGATACACCTAATTAAAGTCACCTCCTGTTTTTCTCATTTCATCTTCATCAGTGTGCATCTTACTCTCTTTTTCCATTATACCTCCTGCACCCATCGGCGCCACATCATTCTCACTTCGTTCAGTCTTCTTTTCCTTTTATTCCTCCATCAAGCAGCACTAGGCCTTCTTCCCATATCCTCCCTCATCACTCACCCGCATGCACCCCTCTATCCTCCTCTTCTTCACGCTCTTTAATCTCCCTCCCCTCTGTCTCTCTCTGCCTTCCAGCCCCTTTTCTCTCCCCCTGCATGTCTGTCCCTCACCACCACCTCCTTGATATGTCTTCCTCGTTTCACCCCCCCCCCCCCCCCCCCCCCCCTCTTGGTAGTGGTAAACAGCACGAGAGGCTGGGACATCAACGTGCACACGGAGGCTCTCAGGTGACACCGCCACCATGTTTGTCTGTGTCGTCTTAATCCAATTAGAGTCAGACTGAGTGCAGCGTAGAGACACGCATGGGGACACGGGGGTCACATTTATGCACGATAGAAAAGTACGTCTTCAAGAAATTGTGTTGCATATCAAGAAGCAGATCCAAATGTGCCTGTCTTCAGTTTCAAAGGTTGATAGCGATAATAGAAATGGCATTTTATTCACCACAGAGAGGTCAGAGGTCACAGTCCATCAATACTGGGTTTTATGGGATAGCAGGGGGCCAACTGACCCAGGGCCCACACTCACAGAGGGACCCCATTAATGAGCTCGTAAAATGACATCATACTTCTAACATAAATTACATTTTACAGTTTTTATTACTGATTTGAAACACTTACTGTATTCTGCATGAACAAATCCATTTATTTTTTAAAAGACAGAGTAAAAACATAATCAGTTTTTGCTGGCAGGATTGCTTTTCCAGTGATAGTTGGAAACACAACACTTTACAAGAGCTAAGCTACTGCTCAGTGGAACGAGAAGCAAAATCCAGTCCACTGTCGCATTAAGGCAGAACCTTATTTAGCAAATCTTATTCTGTGTGTGTGTGTGTGTGTGTGTGTGTGTGTGTGTGTGTATGTGTGTGTGTGTGTGTGTGTGTGTGTGTGTGTGTGTGTGTGTGTGTGTGTGTGTGTGTGTGTGTGTTTGTGTGTGTGTGTGTCTGCTCGTCACTCTGTTTAGACACGGCTGATAAATATGTGCTCTGGGCTATATATAATAAATTGAATGGATGGATTTTGAAGTTTGATCATGTGGGAGGGGAATCGCAGGGAGAGAGGGGAGGAAAGTTTAGTATGTGGGATGCATATTTCATCATTTGTGTAAATCACATAATTTATACCACGTATATATAGAATTGATATTGTTTACGCCAGACAATGATTCACTCACTTATTCATTCACCAGAGGCCAGTGAGCAGCACAATTGGTCTACAGAAGCCGAAATAACCCCGGCAGCACTTTTCCACGTCCACTTTGAACCCGACGTAGTGAATATTTCCAGCCCAGTTTATTTTTCTCCTTTTTGTGTCAAGTACATTTCTTTAACATTTAGAAGTGTGCCTTAAGTTACAAAAGGCTGTGAGCCTCCGTCTTAAAATAAAATACCTGAGCACTGCAAAGCTGGAGTTAAAAAAAAAAAAAAAAAAATGTACTCATGTTGACAACGTCAAAAAGTGAGAGAAACTTTGGTTAAAGAATGAATAAAAACAGAGTCTTTTTGTTTCTCAGTTAAGTAAGATGACACTTTGAGCAAGTTCGACGAGTCAACAAAATATTCAAGGACGAGAACGTTGACGACAGACAGCCAACTTCAAAAACATGCAAACACAGACACACACACGCACGCCCGACCACAGCTATGCGTTGGGGGCATGAGGCAGTGATAACGAGTCTATTAACAGCTTACAGTGTCCGGCTGTCTGCTCCCGGTTGCTCTGCTCTATTAGTGCGGAGCTATGTGCGGCATTGAATTATCGGCCGAGGAGAGGAGTCACGTTGCAGATCGATACAAACACACCAGCCTGCCTGTTACTGCAGACTGCGAGCTTACACAAGGGCTAAACAATTGGCGATGTGCCCGTTTCTGCTTTGAGATAAGAGTGTGAGTTTATCTGTAATGAGACACGTGCAAGGATAACAGTCCTTAACAACCTGGAGCTGTTCATTAGGGTCGGTAGTGTTGATGCAAAGATTGCTAATCATTTCATTGGATTCTGCTACTTTTAAAGGCCCCACCAGCACCGCCTCTGCTCCTCCACATTCACAAGTGAATGGATTACACACACGTGCAACCACCAAGTTTCATCCCATCCACTAAATACCATGTGATATATTAAGGTCATACAGTATGTAACTACCCACACATGAATTATCTATTCAACTGCATGTTCAACTGTTCAACTGACAAGTTGCTCAGTGATTGCAGCCATGAAAGAGACTTGATATTATAAGCTAAAGTGAATCTCGCATGTCTAAGATGGAGATATATCTGTAGTTGACTTGAATTTGTGTTATTTACAAATGATCACAGAAATAATAGTTCTAAAGAAAAGTACGTCTTCAAGAAATTGTGTTGCATATCAAGAAGCAGATCCAAATGTGCCTGTCTTCACGAGCGGCGACAACAACGTTTCCTCAATTTCCAATTCAACAACGTCAGGACGTCAGTGACGACAAGAGAATCTCATCTGCGATATGTTTTAATGACGGAAATCTCGTGTATTCGTCTTGCGTAATTTCCAATTAGCGCCTGGGTTACACATGCACAAAATACGCACAGAAATACGCACATTCGCATCGCAAGTGTGAGTGTATGGTTGACCCAAATTGGCGCGGCCCACATTCACACGAGTATCGTGTGGGAACCGCGCCTTTAAGACGGCTTTTCCCAGACAAACCAGTGTATGAAGATATCAATAACGATATTCATTAAACATCTCTCTGCTGATTTGCATTTTGAAATGCATGTGTGATGGGATTTTTGACTGCCACAAAATTCTTGATGGACTTAACCCTTGAAAAATATTCATGGCAGCAGTAAAGAACATTTCCACTTCACTTCCTGAATGTCTTCCTCTGAGATCTGGATGTGTTCCATTTCTTTTGAGGGGTTATCTCTTCAGAAACCTGCACATCTGTGGCATCATGACCCGAGCTCCGTGGACCATCCTGCACTGAACAAGCCCGACACGTGTATTTTTCTGCTCCTCACCTGTAGTACTCCACGTTCGCTGTTTGATCAGCGATGGACGCCAGGTCCACCTTAGCCTCCTCCCAGTCAGGCAGGCCCAGCAGCTGTTTGATCACGTTGTCGGCCATCTGCTGCATGAACTGCAGCGTCTGCACGTAGTCGCCCCGCGTGGCGAAGATCTCGTCCAGCCTGGCGAGGTGCTGGTGCAGGCCGCTCCTCATGTTGCCCATGGTTCCAGTCACCTGGAGGGCAGAAGAGGAGAGGAAGGAAAAGAGATGAATGGTACGCCATGCGCTGCCGCTGGAAGTGGAACATCAAGCATGAAAGCTAATGAACTGAACTATTCATGAGGCATGATAATGTATGCATTGAGAAGTTACAGGCGAGCAGTGTGATTGAGCACGATTCCGGTAAAAGTAAGGCACAGTTTCCTAAATCTGCCAGTAGAAAAAACATGCCAGTTTGAGGATACATCAATGTTTTATATCCTCCGCTTTGCTACTAAAATAATAATGTATTGACTGACTTTTTCTTAGGTGCCTTTGGTCAGCTTTTCTGCCTGAGAAAGTTCCCCAGAAATAGAAAAAAAAAGAGGGGGGGGGGGGGTGAAGAGGTCCGTTTTAAGTAAACAGTTCAGCTTGGAAAATCAGCAAAAAGTGGAGAGCACAGAGGTGAACTAGTAAGCTTGCTGGTGCTGGAGATTTGTATTCCATGACTGCTGCCGTTTTTCCGACTTTATTTCGAAATTGATACCTCACTAGCTATTCAAGCCATGTAATCATAGAGCAACTGATTGACTCCCAGAAGGGAAGCGTGATCCTCTAAGACAAACAAAAGTAGTACATATCGACTCGTTTATTTCCACACATCAGGTTTTTACCTCGTCGGCCAAGTATTGCAAAACCACATGATCTGTGGGGACCGAGCATCTCGCGTACAGACCCGACCCGTTTCCTTGGCTTTAATTACTTTGTACTTTGCTTGAAGGGAGAAGTTGTTTACAGGGAAATGGCATTCACAGAGACATCCCGCTATTTGATAATTAAAAAGGGTAATAAACGCTTCCATTCAGCTCTGGGTACTTGGTATTCACAGGAGAGAAAACTCATATTGTTGCTGTGTTTGTGAGGCAGAGGATTTGCTGGAGCTGAGGCGAGGGGAGGTTGGGTGGAAGTAATTCGTTGGGTTTGAATTCTAAGAGCGAGCCACACGAGATGGCTGCAAACAAGACTGAGAGTCCGCGGCCTCTGTAGCGGCTCAGCGAGGGCTGTTCATTGGCACATTGAGCTTAATGCTAACAGCAGCATGCTAACATGCTCAAAGTGACAATGCAAACATGCAGTAATACTAACCAGGTTCAACATCTTAGTTGAGTTGCTAGCATGCTAACTTTGCTAATTAGCACAAAACACAGTTGTAGGTTTGTAAGTTGTAAGTAGGTTGTAAGTACAGTTGAGGTTGATGGGACTGCCATTCGTTTTGCAGGAATCTCGTATTAAACCAAAGTTTTGGACAAATGAAAATAATTCTGATGATAGATTAAAAGTTATTCAAATGCATCCTCTTGGGATAATGTGAAGCAAACAGTGTTCAGGATGTTCAACAATGCCATTGTGGTGCTACAGAATGTTAATGACATGTTTCAGTACCGAGCCAAAGTGGTAAACACAGACAGACCGCCAATGCCATCCCTAAACACACATCTAGCATGGCCAAAGATATCCACCAGTGCATTCATTAGCTATTCCCGCTGAATGCTAACCACTGCCCCGTGTACAGTTCACGTGTTCGGAGAAGAAAAATCCCCTGTGATTAATATTTTTTATGACACAATTAAACAACGCTGAAATAAATGGTCTTATACTACTGACATTATAATATTTTTATTTCCGCGATATGAATTGCGATGTGCTCTAGTAAACAATATAGTCATAAACACAGCGGCTGCATAGATATGTACGGTGATCACTGTTGTGCAGATCAAAATGTTGATTCTGAAATGATGTATCGTGCAGCCCAAGTTATAACCACGATGATCCCACACTCACTTGGTTATTTTTAAATGACAAACAAAGAACCGTATACCGAGGCAGCCCCTGAGAGCACATCCACAGGCCGGTGGTGCTCCGTAGTTTCTTATCTGATCACTCATTGATCGCTTCCTCCTCAGACTGAAATCGCAGATGAAAAATGAAGGCGCGTATCTGATCCTTGCCTCTTGTGTGAGAATCTTATCTAAGACGCCTGGGGAGACAGTCCAATCCAGCTAATCTCTCCTTGGTCTCGGTCTAAACCTCACCGCGTAAGTGATCCACACCGATCAAGTAGATATGATTCCCAGTCCCAGTCTCCTCAGTCTTTATCTCAGTCTGATGTTTTGATGGCACGGAGAAGCATTCTCTTCAACACATCCTTCAAAACAAACAATTTGCAGCGGAGTGTGTTTGCCGCAGAGCTATTTTACTGTGGGATCTTCATTTCAACACGCCAGAGGGCGAACACCACAATGAAGAAAGCATAAGAAATCACAATAAATGACTCAGATGTGACAAACGACAAGTGGCCTTGGGCTGGAAAATATATATAAAAGTGAAATATCAGATTTGAGTTTGAGGAAAGGGAATAAACAGGGTGGGGGTGGTGTGGTCAGCTAGTCACACATCCTTCTCCTTGTCCCATTGGTTCTACCATCAAATAATAAAATATAATCTATAGTTACAGAGAACTTGGTTATTGTTTCATATAGGTTTAATATGCCATTTCAAAGAACTACGTTTGTGCATTATTGCTGGCAAAAACAGTGTCAACACTTATAATTTCTACTTATAGTAATTAAAGTGTAATTATTATTATATATTATGTTACGCTAATGAAAACATACTAATGAATAGTATATTCCATTTCTGCTAACAGATCCCCCAAAATGCTACACACTGGACCTTTAATACAGCAACATTGATTGCAAATATCCCTTTGTGAAATGATGTGTGTGTCTGTGTGTATTGTTTGTTACACTACAATACTGTCTCTGAGGTTCCACAGAATATGAATACTACTCCTTGCACTACAACTGGATCTTTACGCCCGTTGAGGCTCGTACACGATGTCAGAGGAAGCGACTCTTCAGCAATGACTCTCTGAACACATTACAGAGAGGCTGTAAAAAAATACATTTTCAAATTCAAGACGCAAACCTCCCAGAGTGTCGTTCTCTGAGTTGAGACAGAAAATTGCTGGGCAAAGTCGGTTTTCATGCCGTATCATGAAAGGTGTGAATCATACCCCAAAGACCGGTGCCATTAAGACTGCGCAAGCATGCAAGAATCACTTCCACTGTAGATTATGTAATTGTCCCGTAATCGCTTGATAAATGACAAAATGTGGGCATTTGTTAAAGTAAAACAATGGTTGAAATATAGGATTAAACCTTTTTTTCACTGCTCCAATTTGTCTCGTTCTGCTCGGCAGTGAAGAGACTTTTCTTCGATTAAAATTGAATGTGGGAGCTAGAGCGTGAAATGGAACATGGGTCTGAACTCCGAAGTGCCTCAGCAGCTCGGTCACCACGAAGATGGAGACCGCAGCTTCACCGCTGGGTAACGAAGCTCAGCAGAACATCTCTTTAAAAATATATATTCTTCCCCTTCCTCCCTCTTCTTTTCCCTCAGATACTTGATGACCACGGAGATTTTAAGAGGCTGCCCCGCATGGGTTTGCTGATGAAACACTGAGCCGGCATTAAATCAAGACCATGGCCCACACGGCAAAGATTCTCAACCGAAGTAAGGAAGTGGGAGTGTCTGCAAGTACAGTGACACACAACCACAGGAGAGCAGTTCCAACAAGGAGTAGTAGTAGTTTAGTTCTTTAAAGAGAGCGAGAGCTCACACAGAGGTGAAAGAGCTTTCTCTTCAGCTTCTCAGCCATATCTCAACTGGATCACACCTGCAGTGAGCTCAAAACAACACACACGGCCAGATCCAAACAGCCTAAGATCCTAAGCATCGGATTTGACCTTGTGTTACCTTTTGTCTGATTTAAGTTTTGTTACGTAACTTACACACTTAACTAGCACTGTTACTTGCGTTACAAACCTTTATATATCAAGCATCATTTGTTTTAAGTGCTTTTGCCTAAACCTAACCAAGTACTTTTGTTGCCTAAACCTAACCAAGTACTTTTGTTGCCGAAACCTAACCAAGTACTTTTGTTGCCTAAACATTACCAAGTACTTTTGTTGCCTAAACGTCACCAAGTACTTTTGTTGCCTAAACATCACCAAGTACTTTTGTTGCCTAAACATCACCAAGTACTTTTGTTGCCTAAACATCACCAAGTACTTTTGTTGCCCAAACCTAACCAAGTACTTTTGTTGCCTAAACGTCACCAAGTACTTTTGTAGCCTAAACCTCGACAAGTACTTTTGTTGCCTAAACCTCGACAAGTACTTTTGTTGCCTAAACCTCGACAAGTACTTTTGTTGCCTAAACCTCACCAAGTAATTTTGTTGCATCAGTAAACCTAAAAACTAAGTAAACCTACAGAAGAAATGTATTTTGAAAAGAGACTGTATGTATGCAACGATCGCATATTGACACACCGTTATTGACACATCGAAAACGGACACTAGGGTTCCTACAGCGTCACAGTATGAACCGTAGGGCCACTGACATCACTTGACTAGCTGGGAGAGAGAATGTGTTCATCAAAGGGGTCTTTACATTTGAACCCTGGGACGGCAGCTGTTTAATAGTACCTTCTGATTCCTAAACAACTCAGAAAAAGATGGTGCCAGTTCTCCTGGATTCCAACGCATTTCTCTCTTTTACGAACTACAACAATTACAGGCAGAAACCTGGTCGCATCCGATATATCCAGCCAGTGACATCGACAGCAGAAATATGATGCTGAACTGTAGATAAAGACCTTCGCTGTAAGTAACCACAGATGGACTCCAGTTAACCTCTTGCAGTGACCATGAATCATGTTTTACTGCACTGATCTGTCTGTGGATGTCACACCCATCCCTCATGAACAATACACCAAGACCCCGAGATAATTGAACTCCTTTGAGGAGAACCATTTCTCAGAAAACATATTTTCTTTCTATACAAAAACTAGGGTCAAACTGGGAACGTGCACAAACACAAAGTATCATCGACTATTGTTCTTTCACATCATGAAACCTTATTATTTTGTATTATTCTTAAAGAAAATCTATGATGAGAATGCTGTGGAAATGTGCATGTTTGTAATTATGTAGTGGGCCAACTTCCAAACCGTGTTTGAGCTCCGGCCAAATGCTCAGGGACCGAACCAGACATGGACCCACTCCACTGGGTGACTGCTGGCTGCCAAAGCCTCTCACAACACCCATCTCCAAACAATAGAGTTATTATTAATGTGGCTAAACACTTCAAATGTCAGTCCCATCACAGCATCAATGAAGCATCCTGGTTGGCCAGTTTCCAGATATCTTCAACAGCCCTGATGTTTTTTAACCGTCTCCAAATGGCACCTCTCTCGGTATGAAAGTGTTTTGTCAAATTGACATTCTCGTGAAGAGAGACAGTGTGTTCCTGTGTGTATAAACACATCATATGCATATATTCCAGACCGTAGCTAATCAAGGTCTCAACAGTAGCCCAGAAAAAAAAGCATCTGATGATAATGAGTCTAACTTCCTTCCTTTCCTCTCTTATATACGGAGTCTTTAGAAGCAAACTCACCTCTAAACTCTCTTGGAGCCGCGCTAAAAAGTCATTTGTGTGGGGGAGAGGGCAGTGAGGCCTTCATTGTCGATGATTTCAATACAGATTTCAATCCCGACTGCCAATCAGACGGGCGAGCACTGCTCCTTGTTCTTCCCCATCAAGCGGCTTTGTCTCCGGGGCTCATGGTTGATTAGGTGGGGGGAGACTGGGAACTGTGTGTGGCACATTGGGCTCTTTGTCCCGCTGGCAAACCGGACTCCTTAACAGTCTATAGCTGCGTGCAATGAACTCACTCATGCACGCACACACACACTTACATGCAGGCGAGCACACTCACGCGCATACACTCCTAAAATAAAGGCCACCATGTCCAATTATGTGCCTGCGCGGGTTCACACATCCCAGAGGGACACGCCGACAAGCTTTCAGATGAGCTATATGTTAATGATTTCTCACCACCTGCTAATATGACTGAGAGATGAACGTGGCTAAGTCCTTCACAAGAAGACGATGAGAGGACAATTCATACACAAAGAAGTGGATCAACCTCTCCGTGTTAAATCAAAAAGGCAAATGTGAGAACTAATCCCAACTGACAATCTAAAGCAGCACTACTGATCTTTCAACATCAGTAATCGCAGACTTCTTACATGTTTCCAGTTTAAATTATTTATAAAGTGCATCAATCAGAGCCAGACAGCTACCGTAATACCTACCCTGCATTCAAATCTGGTTTGTTGTTCAAATCTGGCATTGTGTTCCCTTATCATCTGTGTAAGTCAAGTCCTGACATAGTGCTGTGGGCTCTTCACCCTCTCTGCAAAGTGTTTATTACTGAGGCCATGTTGAGTCAGTGCACTAAGTGGTTCACATACCACCCCATTAATCTCCATTAACACAGATGGAGACTTCATCCATACTCTTCGACAGCAAGTCACCCGGGGTCTCTGCCAGCGCCGACGCGTCACAGGGTCACTGCAGGTCACACAGCGCTGAGGCGCTGATGTGCACAAACACGACACTACACTACATGTTGTGTGCCACAGCTTCATGTCAAGACTCAAGGTAATATTTACAAGTGTCAAATGAATCTGTACACGTCTCAAGTTAGGTCTCAAGTTCAACTTTACAAGTCTCAAATCAGAATATCAAAATATCAAGCTGATTTAACTTGAGTTTGACGCTCATCTTTAGAGTTCAATTTGTAAAACAGCGAGCTACATTTGGGGCGTATGTGTGATGGGAAGTGAGGCAGATACAAATAGAAAAAGGATCACACACACATACTGAGTTTCTGCCGAGGCCACAGCGGCTGAGAGAAGGTGGAGCAAGGAGGGTGAGAGGCTGTGTGTCGGGGAGGAAGGAGCTTTTGTGTGGAGAGGCTGTCAATTTGTAGCGCTAAAAAGCCATGAAAAGACTATAAAACACATTTAAAGGCATACTAAATTGAGTCCTCTGGGCTTTCCTCCTCCCGTGCGTTTGTGTGTATGAAAATATCACAACCGGCTGTTCTGAAGCCTTTCACTCAGAGCTGTTCGTTTCCGGCGGGATGGGCCTCTCATCTATAATCTGTACGTCTCATGACACGGCACAAACTAAAAACACGACGCCACTTAAATCACACACACGGACATCGTGAGCCGTTTATGTGCGCGACACATTTCACCATGCGACGCTAATGTTTTACCCACCAGGCTGTCCACGCCGCCCAGCGTGTGATTGGCGTTGTACAGGGAGTAGGTCAACTGGTACACGCCGTCATTGGTCTCGCTGTTGCCATAGAATCCCACACCCACCGCGATGCTGCAGAGAGAAGAAGGTGTGGAAGCACAGGTAAGCCTTTTTATATATGGATGAGGGGAGCTGGGTGCATAGAGATGGAATACCTACAAGGACTCGGGCTCAACAGATCACAGCACATACACGACGTTTATAGATTTGTTCAGTCCTTTCATTGTCATTCTGCCGTTTGGGTTTTATCCTCAATTTCTCCATCGACACAGACTGTTGCATGAACAGGGAAAGAGAAATGCAAAGGTAATGAGGCACTTTGGGACAATCCCTGAAAGGAGACGGAGGAAGTGAACAGAGTCATCCAAACAGAATGAATGACGGATTGGGAAAGTTGCCGCGTGTGAGGTCTTGTGGGAGCATATTGGAGACATGCAATTCAGGTTGTGGGAGGGATCAAATGGGATTCATCCTGAGTTTGTCCTCTTTTACTTTTCGTGCATCGCTTTCCGAGATGTATAAGTGACTGAAACCGAAATCTGCGCACAGAAAAACCTGCAAAGAAACGAATGCTTTGCAGCGGAAAGCGAAGGCGTCTTTGCAGCAGTGGAGCCGCGAGAAACTGTTTGGATTTCTGTGTTCATTTCCATTTTGAAACTGCTTCAGTCATCCAAGGATTCCATTTGTTCAGCAGGAGCATCGGCACAGACAGAATAACCATCAACCCGCACATGAACCCGAACATGAACAAACAGTCCCAGTGCGATGAAGTGAAAAAAAGCCTTTTTAGTCCCTTGAAACCATCGGCTCATATTGTGCACCTATTTAAAATATTCACAAAAAACAAACAATTTCTTCCTATTTTTTACATCAAAATCAAATATTCTTTTCTGCCTGCAAAACAAAATACAAACAGCTTTAACCAATAACATCAAAGCATCCACCCATCAATCAAACTGCAGCCTTTAGCGACAAGCGAGGGGTCACCTCCGTATCACGCCATGTTCTAACCCCACCCACTTCTTAGCGGTACAACCAAATGCAAATGATTTGATTTAAATCCCTCTCGTCGCTCAAACATTCCGCTTCACTGGTTAATACTCACAGCACAGAAGCGCAAGATGCTCTAACTATCCTTTCACTGGGACTTGAGGTGCACCCGTAGCTACCTCCAGCGCAATCCAATTCAACAGCCCTGAAGCAAATCCTACTTTTATGAAATATTAATGTTCAGAAGCGTTGATTCAGGTTAACATGGCTGTCAAATTGAGAGATAAACCCGACGTGAAGCGTCTCAGGAAAAGGTGTTTGGCCATCACCAGCCTCCATTTTCAATGCTCTTTGGCAGAGAAGTGTCTGAAACTCTACTGGAGTTAGTGCAGAGTTCTGCTGTCTAACATGTTGCTCCCAAATGTCCCATGATGGTTTAACTGGTTTGAGATCCTTGGACCTCTTTGTATGCAACAATCTGCATTCTTTGTTTTCCTCATTTATTCAGGTTTTCCCGCTGTATAATTCCCTAAATTACATTCAAAGGTGTGTATTGTATTACAATGGAGGTAGCCACTTGTTACAAAGAGACAGAGCTCAGTGCTTTATCTGATAATCAATGCCAGTCAATATTAACCAGGGAGGCAAACTGCTTAACTGGGATCAATTTCACTGCTTGAGTTGAGCAGATGCAGCATTTGGCTGTTTGATTTGATGATTTATTAAAGGTCTATATTTTATGACCTCGTTAATTCTGCAAGGTTTCATGAGTGTGGCTGCCTCTTCGCTTCTTTAATAAACCATAAAACATCGACACAGATTTCTCTGATCTCATAATCACCACGTCCACTTATAGCGAATTCAATTCAAGGATGTATCCATTACCTCTATCCCGGCTGCTCATCCATTACTTTCAGATCACTAATCATGTCATACTTTTAGCTATCTCTTTTAAACATCTGATAACTCGTTTCCATGCACACTCGATGGCGTTTTCTTTGTGATTTCTACTCCACAATCTTTCCACGTATACTCGAGCAACTGAGAAAGTACCCCCTGGTGCACTCCTGGTTGCTATAAACCACCACTGTCCCGTCACAAGATGTGCTCCAGATGAAGGCCAGAGGCAGGTTGGTACCAAATGAATGATAATCAGGAATCAGCCTCCCTGACCCTTTACAAAGCCTCAACTCCCGCCTGCTACTCCGCCAAGCTGTCAGAGCTACCATGGAGCCCACACTGTCACAAACTGCACTCCCTGCATATATTTGATCAAAATCTTTGGAAAAACTAACAGTAAACTTCCAGAGAGAAGCAGAAGGAGGGGTCACAGATTTGAATTTGAAGGAAATATCCAGGATGTCAAACTGATTCATCAGCAAAAACAGGTTAAAAAGAAGAAGCTAAAGCCGACGGATGCTAACGTACTCTGCTAATGTTAGCTCCACAAGTGATTAGGCAGAAACGTCTTTAGAAACGTATATATATCTCCTTCCAACCTCTCCGGGTAACGACTGCCACGATTACTCAACGCTTAACCATGACTAGCTTCAAATCCACAACACCAGACTAAAAATGAAGACAATCTAAAACTATTGCTTGAGAGTCCATGGAGCAGAGCCAAACTGGTGTGAGACCCCGGTTGGAGCAGGCCACAGCTTTGTACGATTGGTCAGCCTGCGTTCAAGGGCCGGGATGTAGCGGAGGGGACTTGAGAGCAGCCTACTTAACCTCGTGGTTTCTCCCGACTCCTCCCTGATCTTGCGGATAAGCGTTAAGCAGAAAAAAAGAGATACCATGAATCCACGGTCAACGACGCTTCCTGCAACGTTGCTATGGAACCGCCGGGGTCTGGCAGAGCTGCTGTACCTGTGCAGCAGCAGCAGTGTGGTGGTGGATGCTGAGCGCAGCGTGGGGCAGAACAACAGGGGCTATTTTCATACTTCGTAAAACAAGGACAGAGCCTCATTAACTGATCCCCTGCAGGTACACCACCCACTCTGCAGGTTTTAACATAAACCTCAGGGAGAAGCAGGTAGAAAAGGGGGGGGGGGTACATTTAAGGCAGAATAGACGTGAAAAAAAAGCATCAGTTTGGAGAGAGACAGCAAGGGATGCAGAGAGACCAAAAGAGACAGACTGACAGTGATACAAGCAGGCGGTGTAGGCTGAATATACATGTAGGCAGGGAGACGGTTCACAACAAACAACATGACACAGAGGCAGAGAGACAATGGGACGAACAGAGCAAGACAGGAAAAAGCAGAGAAACATATTAGAGAAGATTTTACTTCATTAATGCACCCACATTTAATAATAATCTACAAATGATAACTGGTACATTTTCTTTGTTTCCCACCAAAACATCACCTTCAAAACGGAAACACGCCACAGGAGTTTCTCTCCTTTTATCTCTTTGTGTCTGAACACAGAAAGATGTAGCGGGTAAAAAGCAGCCGGGAGAAACACGGCCTTCATTGAAGCATGCAAATATTTTAATGGTGGAATTCTAGTTATTTTACAAGGGAACTGGGAGGACCAGAGAGGCATATGCAGAGAAGGAGAATAGGTATCCTCCTCTACCCCTTCCAGTGCTGCTCCTTCACATATCCATGGTCTAATTCAAAGAGAAAGAATAGCATAGATCGGAGTAGACATACCATGTACTGAGCAAAAATCCAAACTGTCATGTTGATAAATGACAAAGTGGATGAAAGACATTGAGGGGAATTCAGAAAAAAAGGAACCAAAAGCCTGCAGCAGAAAGAATGCCCTCGGCAACTATTAATAGACTCAGACATGTTTGAATACTTGAGATTTTGCCCCAAAATAACTTTCCTGATATGACAAATATAGACATTTTATATTTTACTCCGTCCTCTTGAAGTCTCAGCAGGAGCCACCCGGAAAAGAAAATGCCCCTTAATATGCAGTAGGCTTACAATATACAATAAGAGTAGCTGCTATCTGAATTTTGCATGAACGCACCTCCACTTTCAGAGCGAGAGAACTTTTAAAATACCCAATCTAAGGCCTGAGATGAAGTGAAAGTTATACAGTGTGAGTCACTAAAAATGTATGACCCTGAAAAAAAAGTGAAATGAGGGCTTTAAAACACTACTGCTGATGTGATTTCTATTGCTTTCATGTGTGCCAAATCATTTCTGCTTGGGATCCAATGGAGGACAGCGATATCATGTAAACAGATATCTCTCTTCCTCTCTCACATCCTTTTCATGTTTCCTCCATTCTCATTCCCACTTGGCAACAGACACCTATCATAATAAACACACACAATTAAATATTTCAAGTGTCCTGGAAAGAAGAATACCGTGTGAGGATCCTGTTGGCAGTAGGCAGTCTCTGCTGCCGACGTACATTTGGAGCAGATTGGAGAATGCTGACGGTTTATACCTCTTTCATTTAAAGCATTTTAAATGTTTATCATGTCATTTACTTACTGATCACGGTATTAAAGGCTTTTTAAAACACTACCCTCCTGAGTGCCTCAGACTTCTTCAACAAGTCTTAATATTTGACATGTTCATTTATTGTCAAAGGGAGGATTATAAGGTCGAAACTGATTGGCAAAACATAAAGAACCCTTGCAATGCTGAATAAAAGACTTCCAAAATATGTTGTAAATTACGACGTTGGAATTGTAAAAGTGGAAATGTAAAAGTTATCAAGCTAATGTCCATAAGTCTTACAAAAAGTCCAGAACAACCTGATCATGAAAAGGATCAAAATCATGTCCATTTATTGAACGATGAGTCGATATTAATTATTGTGTACAGGGCCGCAACCACAGCCAAATGTGACATCTGCTCTGGGTTCACCGGTGTTAATTAGGACGGACAGCTCCAGCCACGGACAAACAACAATTAGAGTGGATGACGGCAGGACTTTAAGCAGAGACAGGAGGACGAGGGGAGAGCTGAACGGAGGGAGGAGAGGTCGGGGGTAAAGTGAGGGTGAAAAGAGGATCTGGACCAGGGGTGTCAAACTCATTTTCACTCTGGGGCCACATCAGCATCACGGTCGCCCTCAAAGGGCCGGTTGTAAATGTAACCACTCCTAACATATTTAGTTTAGTTTCCCGGGATATCTGTGACTTCCACAACACGTACTAAGCAGAAATAGAGGTTATTTTTTCCATGGTTAATGGCGGACAGTTGAGCGGCTTTCAGGGCGATAAGCCCCGCCCCCTCTCCGACGCGTCCAGTGCGAATGAACACAAATAGCCCCCGGTGAGACCGGCGGCGCGAATGGCTCAACTCAAAGTTTTTTTATACTCAAACATCTCTGCTCGATGTGAACTTTGAATTGGAACAGTACTTGGGCTGAGACTGATGACGTTTCACAAGTCCACGAGTTTACAAGTGCAGAGAAGTACGCATGTTGAGAAAGGCACGATCACTTGTTGGAAATCCTCTTTATGGGTTGTTGCATCTCCTGTCCACCTGTTGTGATCGTTTTAATGTCGGCACACAGACAACATGCTATCTCATCACTTCGACTTTCTATCTCATAATTTCGACCATGGGGATATTTTTATTTTCACATCTAACTTTTAATTTTTGTAAAAAAAAAAATAATAATAAAAATAATTATTTTATTTATTTATTTTTTTTTGCTGGCGGATTCGCGGGCCACATAAAATGACGTGGCGGGCCGGATGCGGCCCGCGGGCCGTATGTTTGACACCCCTGATCTGGACTGACAACATTAAAGCAAAGCTAGTTTTCCGGTTCCCAAGTCAAATTCAAACCCCCCCCCCCCCCCCCCATCAAAGTTAGGAATCACATGAAGGGTTGATTTCCCACAGGATGTTTCTTCATTCATCTCACACTATTAAGTCTTACAACTCATCAAGTCGGGCCATGCAAGCTCTTTAAATCTACTCCAGACCAAAACATGCCACGAATGAGATTACTCTTCAGCCAAAATATATGGCACGCACATGATCTTTCATGGAACTCAAGGTATATTCTTCTGTATCCAACATGAAGTGAAGACCAGACAGATGGATATTATTTTCTTCAGAGGGGAGAATTCTTGCAGATTGGTTTGAAATCGAATCCACCACCCAGATAATCGACTCACAAGGGCTTCTGACAGAATCCACCATCTTGGGATCAATCTGTCAGAAGCAAAGCGCAACAAGACTTTAAAGTACTGTACGTGTGTGAACACACCGTACGTCATTACACAACAGTTGCCACAGTCCTCGGCTTCTTCTGCTTGCTGCTGTATTTTCACTTGTTCTTGTTGTGACTCTGCAACATCTTCCATGTGAGGAGGGCCACCACTTTAAAGTCGCTGCGCATATTTTAAGAAACTGCACATGCATAATTAAATGTCAGATAATGAAGACGGGTTGACTGGGTGGGAACAGAAGCGGGCTGCAACCGCAGAATGAATGTGGAAGTGTTGTATTGATTCGTGCTTTGGTGGAGTTCAATTCAAAAGGTTATTTGACGTACAGAACATTCCTCATCCTGCTTTTAGCGAGAAGCATTTCGCTTTGAATTGAGGGGGTTGATTATTTTGAAATGTTTCCATGGATATGCATATATTTTTCATATACCCTGTGTATTGAATTGCATTAGATGTGGGCAGAGGCAGAAATATATGACAAAGAAGGCGGGGGATGTAAGCCAGTCTCGCCTACAGGTGACACAGAACACGAGCACTTAGCCGGCAGCGCTGAGCTCTCAGCGTGTCCATTTATCAATTAACCGTCTCCGAAACACGACGGATGGATGGATGTACGATAACGCTCGAGGCTTGATTTAATATTACCCACTGCTGGTTGCTAAACATGACTGTCACATGAGAAAACTATCCACTCTGCTGGCAACAAATTCAATTAGCTACTTTGAAGGGAGAGCGCATCTCATTGACTGGCTTTAATCGGATCTCTGGTGACGGAAGTGCTGACTGCGTTGCATCAGTACACGTGTTTTGGTACCGTCAGCAGACGAAATGAATCTTAGCAAGACTTGATGTTCGTCAGCGGGTTGATTTTGCAGGTTTGAGACGGCAGCGGAATGAAAAGTTGGATCCAGGTAGAAATAATGAACCGCTCCAGGCTGCCTGTGCACCAGCTAACCGCTGTAACACTGATATTATTCATCTTTAGCGCAACTAAACATCGTGTCATTTCACATCGGGAAAGTTTTCAGTTCACCGCAGACTCGATGAGATCCAGCAGCCTCCAGCCCAAACAAATGACATCTTATTGCACGGCTCCTCCACTGTTAAATCACATTGGGTCAGATATCACCTGAAAAACACTGACGCACAAAACCACATAAGTGGTTTATTGAACAATTTCCACTTTCTCACACATAAGACATGAGAATAAGGCTTTCAATTATTTTCTTTCTTTCCCGTTTTGTGATGGCGACAACAGATGTGTGCTGATGGGACGAATGAAAATGTAAATTGCACTCACCATTAGCGACCTGTGTGACCTGTTTTCCATTATTTGTGCTGCATTATCCAGCCAGCGATGTGAACAGGTTATTATAGAAGCACAATAAATAGGCTACGCTTGATAAACTTAACAGTCTGCTGGTTCAGGCGAGCATCACGCTGGAGGGGAATGATGTTTACAATGTTGTGTAAGCGTTTAAAAAAAGGGAAAAAAGTCCATTATCGTTTCTGAGCTGTGGTTAATATCAAGACCTGAGTAATATTCTTTACAGAGTATGCAGGGTAGTGACCTCCATGGACTATTATCTCAAGTCAAGTGTATATGATCCCTGTAATATTTCTAAAATATTCCTAGAATTTTATAAATTAGCTCCGTCTTATTTTCTGTGTACATCTGTTATCCTGCACTTGAAGTAACATACAGTGCTGCTTCTCAACAGAGAGCTGCAATGTATATATATATTATTTATTATATGTATCTTGTATACTGCACAGTTACCTATTCGCCTACATTTCATTTTGCAGACTCAGCGGATGCAGCCCATCCAGAGGTTCAGGACATCAAGGTGATGAGATTTGTCTGCCAGTTGTCCGTCACAGGCAGTAATGCACATTGTCAGCAGAACATTCACAATACACCCACTACCACGACATCCTTCCCAAAACCAGAGGCTGCAGCTTCCCATCAGGGACGGTTTTGTGTGTGTAAAACACAGACGGATGTTCAAAGAAAACACTGCTTGTGCAAATGTCAAAAACTCCCACTATGTTGTGCATTTTATATCTCTCTCTTTTTAAATCACACAGAAATGTGGAATGGCTAAAGGTTATCGGAGAGATTTCCTCCACATCAATGTCTCACAGAAGTAAAAGACAGATCAGACGACTGATCTCATCAAAAGGGAGGAAATAAAGACGACTGCCGATGCTATTCTAAAACCCAAACCACGAGTGTCTGCACAACTGCAAATAGAAGCTCGGGGTATTTCAACAAAGAGAGGTGGCCTGAAAGGCATGTAGACAAGAAAAAGAGAGACGCTGAACACCTTGAGAATACAAAATGGGAGAACAGAGACAGGCAGAGAGACAGTCACACAGCATGGACAAGGAGCTATGAACTGTAATATGTTATGGATCTCGTGTGGGAATAATTGAAAAACGGGAAAACACGCAGCGCGGCAGACATCAACAGAGCGTGTGTGTGCACTGTGCTCAGCAGTTAGTCATGACAGCTCGTCTCGACTCCCTCACCATGTGATGAGGCCGGCAGCGACGGCAGACCAGGTGACGCAGCAGGAGTTGGGCTTCTTGCTCTCCTCCTCTTCGTCTTTTTGGCAGCAGCACAAGCAGCTCAGGTAGATGGCCAGACACAGCAGGTTGAGGCCGAGCCCCGCAGCCGCCACGCAGCCCAGGAATATCAGGGACTAGGGGGAGGGAGGGAGGGAGGGAGAGAAGAGGGGGGAGATCATTGAATGATTGAAGGGGAATGTCGGGTCACTTGTGACGAATGCTTTTACGTAACTTAACCCGTTAAAGTCAAGGCAATGCAGTCTTTTTCAGGTCACGTAGCACATTTAGCTACAAGTGAACTAAATGTGCTTTACATAATAATTAGATTGGAATGAGAATGCAGTTGAGCGTCTAACCAGAAGTGCATAGTAATGCACACGCATAGGGATGATACATGGAATAAACAGTGAGTGGTGAGTTTAGAATATATAAAGATGTGTGCAGCAGCTACATTCACTAAAAGAAAGAGTGTGCACGTGATATAGTGCACGCCCAATAATGGCAATAGTGAGATATTGTATGCAAAATGCATGCAGCGACTTGTGAACAGGTGCACAGTGGTGAAAGAAGATCCTTTACCTCAATAAAAGTAGCAAAACCAGCGCGTGAACCTACTTAAAGGGGACATCTCATGCTCATTTTCAGGTTCATACTTGAATTTGGGCTTTCTATAGAACATGTTTGCATGCTTTAATGTTCAAAATACACATTATTTTTCTCATACCGTCTGTCTGAATATACCTGTATTCACCCTCCGTCTGAAACACTCAGTTTTAGCTCCTGTCTCTTTAAGCCCCGCCTCCCGAAAAAGCCCAGTCTGCTCTAGATTTGCTTGCGAGAAAAATACGTTTTGCACCTTTTTGTGGAGGTACTGAGGTGGGGGCGGGAGTTATACTCAATGAGTCTACATGTGACATAGAAAGGGGGACGTCAAATCTGATGGGCTTGTTGAGTTGCTTGTTTTCACAACGGGACAGCCCACAAAAAGCTGACTGGGCTGTCTTATTTGATAGTTTGTGGGCTGGTCACCATGAATACCCAAATGTGTGCACAAGCACAACATGTATGTACCCATTTAAACTCCCGCATTCAAACATCTACTTACGTGAAAGTACAGAAAACGTATTGTCAGTGAAATGGACTGAAGTGACAATTTTTCCTTTAGCTTCCATTTAACATATTCCACTGTAGTATTAGTTAAATCCCTGTCCTCTGCTAAATGTCTCTGTAGGCAGAAACAAACAATTTCAAACTAATGCAAACAGTTACTGTGAATAAGACACGCACAAAAAACGTCTTCAACAGCCCCGAAAACAAGACCAGCTGCATCCTGCGAGCTTGTTATCCTCCCAGTCTCCTTCCTCCTTTAGCCCCAATCCCACCTTCTGCGAGACCGGCCTAACAGCCTCGCATGAATTCTGCATCCATCTGTGAGCAGATGGGTTTATTGAAGCTCGGTCCCTCCCCCCTTTACTCTTCCCTTTTTTGTTTGTAGTTTATCTGAAATCTTTTCATTGCTGAGCCATCTGTTCTCATGCTGTGATGTGTGGGATTAAAATCCAAAAATGGAAGGATATATGTCAACGATTGCCACGAGAGAGGCAGGTAAATCGCCAATTGACTAATCCTCCGGAAGCCTCAAAACAGATGTTTATCATCCGACACAATCCCTCTGCTGTCGACTTCGCCAATAGAAAAGCAAAAACACGACTGCGGGATGTTTGTGGATATCATGATCATGCGCGTTCACTCATTTTGCACTTTGAATCTTCGTCTTTGTCACTTGCTCCCCTCTCCTAAAAAAATAATCTGTCCTCGCTCCTCGACCTCGCTCCATCTGTTGGGGCGCAGTGCCTCATCTTGTCCCATTTCACCGCTACGTGCCTTTCACGTAGAGGGCCACGCATCTGCTGACAGAGACAAAAAAAAAAGAAGGAAAACATAGAAGCAGCGTCAAAGGAAGGATCTCCTCTCACTGACCCCGTCCGCTCGCTCATATTCTCCAGTGCCCCGTGAAAAAGGTGCGGAGATTAGAGGAAATTTAGCACCGCGGGTTTAAGAGGCGGGATGGTAAACGTGTTCATGGGTGTGCTCAGACAGATGGATGGCGGAGCGCACCAAGGTGAGACAAAGAGGCGCTCGAAGGCTTGGGGTTGGGGTTTGGGAGTGATGAGAGTTGGCGTAAACCGGGTGTAATTGAGGTGAACGTGTTAAATGAGATGGAGATGTGGGGTTCAGGTGGATAATAGTGGGGGGGAGGGGGCAGATTGTTTGACAGAGGGGAAAGGGAGGGCCACCCAGCCACTCGTATGGGTGAATTAATCGCAGCCTATTTGAATCGAGCAGCATGCGACGGGCCTCCTTGAGTTGCCGTGCCTCTGTCTTGTGATTCTCCTGCAGCCAGGCAATGCAGAGAAAGGAGGGAATGTGGCAGAGGGGGGGGGGGGGGGGGGGGGGCTGGCTGGGGCTCCTTAGGCCTCACACAGATCATTTAAACAGAATAAACTTTGCTTTAGCTTTACATTTCATGGTGTTTGAGCCTCCAGACCTGCCGAAAACCCCTTGTAGAATTAAACCAGCCTTGGGGGTTGTATTCCTCTGGTCAACTAGTCAAGTTGAAGTTTACATCCATGTCACCACTTCATCATGTTATCCTATTAGATACTCAGATACTGAAATTGTCATAATTAGCATGTGAATTTTGGGAGTTTTGGTAAGAGCATTGTGACCTTTGACCACCATATTATAACCGGTTCATCCTCGAGTCCAAGTGGACATTTGCGCCAAATTTGGAGAGATTCCCTCGACCCGTTCCTGAGATATCGCGTTGACGAGTTTTGGACGGACAGACGGACAACCGTCAACAATATAATACCTCCGTGCCAGCGCCGGTTTTCGCGGTTGTCAGTCTGTAAAAAGTGCTCGCGGCCGTTTTGAAGGAAATCACAAATGTATTTGGTGAAATATTTATTCCAACGGTAGCTTTTAACGCAGTTATGGCCAAAACAACACTCTCCACTTTCTTTCTGTCCATCTCTCTCTACTGTCCTTTCTTTCTCAGTAGTAGGACACAAAAGTAATGGCTCCTGAATTATGTAGCAGCCATTCAGTGGACGATCACACACACACACACACACACACAGACACACTGTGCCTGCACAAAGACACACACAGCACAACTCCATCCGTGAACCATCACTTCCCAACCTTCCATTTAGTTTAAAAACACCACTTATCTTTCACCGACCGGAGTGTGCACACATTCGCTCTTTGGTAAATAATCAAATTGGCAGCTCTGACCACTTTTCCGCAATCTGAATTAGCTCTGAGTAGTCTCCCATAAAAGCAGACTCGATATATTAACAACCTTCTCCTTCTTAACTCAAGAGGCCCACTCCACTGTCTCTTCGGTTTTGTTTCTTCTATGGAGGGGGGGGGGGGGGGGGCACGAGGCTGGAGGCGATGACACGAGGAAAGAAAGGAAGGAAGAGCTAGCTGAGCGGAAAGGCAATCCCTGAGGTGAGGATGTGGAGGGAGTAGAAGATGAGGGGGGAAGAGAAATAGGAAGAGCGGGTGACAGTGTGATGGAGGGACTGTTGATGGTAATGAAAACAGTGAGACGGCAGCGTGTGAATGAGAAGGAGTGAAGGCGCAGGAAAGAACGCCTGAATGATGAAAGTGTGCATTTTTGGCGTTCTTGTGCACACAATGGGAAGACAAAGACACAGCTTCCTCATCCACATGGCTACCTCAGACACACTCTTCATCACTCAGTGCACGGCCTAGTTCCCCCCCTATTAAGAGTCCATTGTAGATGTCTTCCCCCTGAGGCTGGAAGAAAACGCTACGTTTTTTCTTTCTCTCTCCCCCCCCCCCCCCCCCCCGAATATAATGAGCAAACCTACGAATCTCATTGTTGAATGTGCAAAAATAAACACACAAGAGCGTGGCAAGAAAAATCTGCCATACGCTCTGCCCGAAAGGATGACTAACTTAAGGGGTGACATGTAGGTGAACTCAGCAAAGTTAACACAAGAGGAACTTTCTAGCCGTCTGGTGCTCATGAATACGAAGCTGAAGTACATCCAATGTAATCCAGTTACAGCTAACTGTTGGAATGCTGTTAAGCATTCCAACAATCAGACATTCATCATCAGAGTATTCTGATAAGTTTCCTGATTCGAGTGACATTTACACACACCGCGACACAAGAGGGAGAGGTGAGGAAAGACATGGCAGAGCAGGACAACAGTCATGTAAGCTGTAAAAGATAAAACATCGGACAATCTCCAAATGAGAAAGTTTGCCAGAGATATCAGAGCCTCTCTCTCGCTCTCTGCCTCTCTCTCTCTCTCACAAATTCTTTCTTCTCTCTCTCTCTCTCTCTCTCTCTCACAAATTCTTTCTTCTCTCTCTCGCTCTCTCACAAATTCTTTCTTCTCTCTCTCTCTCTCTCTCACAAATTCTTTCTTCTCTCTCTCTCTCTCTCTCTCTCACAAATAAAAGCCCCAAAGAGTGAATTCTAATTGAAATGCTTGTGATGAAGCCAGGCATTTAATAACCTCTGTTTATGTGTGTCAGACATTATGATTATGTCTTCTCTCCCCCACCCAGCACCACCCTTTCAAAATGAAAGCCCCATGGATTAACTGTATTTAAACAAGCTCAAAATTAGGCTTTTTTGTTAAAAAAAATGAATGCTCTTACTAATACTGCGACAACTACTACTGCTGCTGCTAATATAGTATTACTACTTCGACTATAACTTTTGCTGTTGCTACTATTACTGCTACTACTGCTACCATCAATATTATTACTATTATTAAGCCTCACAGTCATGCGCCTTCATTTCATCAGAAGGAAAGATGAACAACAAAATCTGACCTAAATAAATGCCTCTTGATGGGCACTCCAGTTATTCCAGGTTGTTCACTGGAGCAGAATGGAACCAACAGGAAACACAGGAGGTGTCTAAGTGGTATATAGTCTGTGCCTTACGCTGAGCGCCCATTATAAGGCTATTCTTAATAAACACATAGTGACCATAATTAATAGATAGAGCTGGAGAGCTCCTCCATCTGTTGCGATGCATCTGCAGAGCAGAGCGAAGGCATACAGTGGAATTCCACAAGCTTGGAGTCACGTTTAACTGCACGCTAAGCGATACGAAGTGCCTTCCGCAAGCATGGCTGCTCCCCCGGCAGGTGGCAGACAGCTGTGCGTAGGTGGAGGAGGTCTCCAGGTGCACAGATGTACAATGTGTGTAAGTGTGCGGACCGGATGGACAGTCACGCTCCCTCGACTCAAAAGGGGTTAAACGGTTGTCAGGTCAGTTAGAGATGGAAGAAGACATGGACGAAGACAGAAATTCCACCTTAAAGTGAGCAAAAGGAGCCTCTTCTTGCTGTTGGAAATCAGTAGAGATGGTTTTAGTCTTTTTACATTTAACCACTGTAATTCGCTCTTGATTTTCTTTTCAGGTTTCAAAAATCATGGGGCGACATCCTGACTTTTAGTTGGAAGTAAAGCTCCGGAAGCAATGGATTCTACAATTCCCATAATGCAAGCTCAAGCTGAGATAACACTAATAGCATGATCAGTTATTTTCTCAAAGCTCCCCCGGATGTTATCCAATCGTCTTCAGTACTTTTCGTGTAAACTGATCTTCATGAATTGGTGGCGTTCCCATTCGAAGAGCAAAAAACAGACAGATTCCTTTTAGAAATCTTACAGCAGCAGACAGTGCCTCCTTTGGCATATTGAACATGCCGCACAGTATAATAACAGCACTTTATTTAAAGAATCTGTACTGCCACAAAGGGCTGAATCTGTACTGCCACAAAGGGCTGAATTAGGCTACCGAATGCCTTGAGAAATGGCATCATCACTATGAAGAACCCCCCCCCCCCCCCCCCCCCCCCCCCCCAAAGATCAATGGGGCAGTCCGACTCACTATCCTCCTCCATGCTGCTGCCTGTCGCACTCTGACATTCGGGTGAGCGCCCACAGGGACCGGGGCTCTTTCCGGCAGAGTGCACTCGGCCGGGCCTGCCCGTGTTCACAGCTGGGACGCCATTAAGTCCCAGCAAAGCGACCCATGGGTTATGGATGACAGGGGGGGGGAGGAGGAGGAGGAAGAGGAAGAAGGGGGGCTTCGTTGGTAAAGGATCCTATCTTTTACACTGCACTGCTTTGTTGCCCTGAACATTTTGCCACAACAACCTGAGGGTCTCTGGAGCTTTGCGAGGTCTAGTGCCTGCTCGTTTTCTGAGATTTGTCCTTTCAGCTTTGGCGAGAGAAATGTTTGGCTTATTCCTGGTTGTTCCCCCAAAAACAAAAACAAAAACACTCTACGAATCTCTTTCTTGGAACCGCTTCTGTGCGGGGGCCATGCCTACCGGGACACCTTTAGGGTGCAGTGAAGCGAGTCATCCCTTTCCTTGACACCCTCTGCGAACCCAAAGCCCAAATCTCTTCCTCCGGGGGAGTCAGAGGTCGGGTTTGGATGCTGCACCCCCACAACAAAGGAAACTCAACCCCCCCCCCCCCCCCCCCCCAGCTTCCTATGAAGAGCACACTCTCATTGTTGTTCCGGCTGGAGGGGAATGTGGCTGCGTGAATCAGACCGTCCCAGTTCAGTTCTTTATCGCCACACTCGCATCACGACACACAGAGGACCACCAAACATTGACAAACCCCCGGCATCAGTGCTGCCGTATCCTGTTTAGATGTTGTTGGATCAGCACGAGGGATGGACGTGCCGCCTGATTAGTACAGACCTCGGCCATACCGTCTAGTAACCAATAGGGTGATGCTAATCACTCCGATTGGGGTTAATGACCTTCTGGAGAGCCAGAGGGGACACTCTGAGTGCATCTTTCTGTATGCATGCACGACACAAACAAAGACCAAAACAAACAGAGACTGCTAGGCTGAGCTGAGGAGAATCCCTGTTTTAACAATAAGGTCTCACAGTCATTCACACAAACGGCTGAGTTGGGACAAGAAGCATGGAAATCAAGAACGACAGATTGAGGATTGATTTTTCTTGAGGAGGAGGCGACAGGGGTTGTTAAATTCCCAATGAAATCAGAGCGGCTGTGAGAGCTGAGCAGATAATGGATTTTTTTTTCCTAGCACTTGGTATGCAGAATTTCCCATTTTCTATCACGCAAAAATAAACACAGCGTACACAACAGCTTCCGCGTCCTGTTGTAAAATCAGCTGTGATCAGGAAAAGGCGTCGTGTTAAGATGGGCTATTTAAATGTTTGAGAACAAAAAAAATTGGGAAATCAGAGCGGCAGTAAACGCATCACTTGAAGGACGTTATCCTTTTTCTAAAAGTGGGAAAATACATATTTTACCCTCATGACTTCTCTGTCTTCCACACACAACAACATTGAGATCGGTATGCAAAGGTCTAACATCAGTGCACATAGAGGGGAAGGTGAAGGACATGCTGATGAACACAGAAAAGGAGAGAGTGGGGGGAGGGGGACCAAAGACAACAGAAGAAACAGAGCGGTCTGGAGGAGGAGGCTGTTTGCATGCGCTCGGGTGGAACATTGTTCACAGGGAATCTCTGTAAGAAGTGCCAATGAAGCAGAAACGTCGAGGGTGTTAAGAGTGTGCGTTTGCTCCCGTAATTGAACATCCTAGTCTGTGGCTCGTTCCTTTATCCCGGATCATTGTAGGCCGCGGTAGCAGCAAGATAAAAGCTGTCACAAGAAACTCGTCTGAGCTCGACGTTGACGTGATCAGTGGCGAGACGACAAAGTTGCAGATCGTTTTTGTAAAGGACAAAGAGCCTTTGTTACCCTGATGGACAAATGTTCCGTCATTATCTCCAATTATGTACAGGAAGTCGGAAATCTACCTAGATGTCCATGATAGTCCAGGACATAAAACTGATTTATTTTTGCCTTGAACTCAAACGCAATTACTGAGTTGACAACGAAGCTGTCAGTTCTATAAAGTGAGCTGAAGTCTTATTGAGGAAAATACTTCATCTTCACAATGAGAACACATGAGAACAAAACGCTAAAATCTCCTCAGCTTGTGTCAATCGCAGATCTTATTTAGTGAGTTTTTGAACCCCATTAAAAAAAAAACATCGACTTGAAAATGAGGGAACTGGAAGTGCAAAACTGCTGACTCATTTGTGGTTTTAGGACTCATCCCGGCACCACTCCATGAACTGTTGTGACCCCGGCTGCTTGGATGGTATCAGGGTGTGAGTGCCAGCAGTCCACGAGATGGACAGAAAAAACATTTGGCACAAACTTGTTTGGGTCACAAAGCAGCAAACAGGAAGGGAAGTCAAATGGATTAGGACCTGCTGACCGATACACATGATGTCTGGCTCAACACACACACAGTCGAAAAACTAGGCCCCTGTCCTATTTTGGGATGAACTGTTTCAGTTTTTGCCCTCTTTCCGTCCTCCAGGCCTCGGGACAGGGAGATGATTAGGAGCAGAGAAATACATGAAACACATGAGACAGACCTACTGTAGGGTGTTTCAACCGCACACAGAACCCGTAACTCTGATGCTTCACTGGATGAGATTTTCGAAAATATGTGTGTGTGTGTATATGTATGTGTGTGTGTGTGTGTGTGTGTGTGTGATGAAGAAGAATAGCTTGCTTATTGTCAGAAGACAGAAATTAGAGAAGTGCTCTAGTCAGGTGATTCAGACATTCCTTTACCAACAATCCAACAGAGGGAAGAAACCAACTACCAGACACACACACAGACACACACACACACACACACACACACACACACACACACAGACACACACGTGCAGACAAAGAACAGTGGAAGATCATGACCCCTTGCATTCCATCACATTCAATGGTCCAAAGCCAACAGAGGAATCCACCAGGATTGCCCACACTACAACCGGCCAATTACAGTTTCCCCCTGAAAAGGCATACTGTCTGGATCAAAATGCTCGATACTCTCACAGCGCCGCAGCGACCAGCTAAACATCGATTCAGCAGTTCCTGAACAAAAGAGTGGACTCAACATTACACGGCTCGATGATATAAAAGCTTCATTTTTGTTCCGTTAGACTGAATTCGTCAGCATTAAACACAGCTGCAATGCTGTTAATCACCCCAGTGCACAAACAAACTGGATAAAAGGTCCACTAATACCACAGTGTCTCTGTAATTCAAGTACAATTCACAACTATATGTATATATATAAAACATACACACACATTCCTAGTTCTTCATGCTATGCAGGATGCAGCATATCATCACTGCTACTAATGCAAGTCAACCACGGAGATGGTGATCAGAATGAAGTTTGACAGCCCACACAGGACAGGGAATGTAATAGCATAAGTAGCATTGCATAAGCTTGAAATTGTGTCATTAGCTCTGGTGCTCTGCGGGAAAATAGTTCTACAAAGTGGGAGCAGGAAGGACCTGACCTACATCTGTGAAACAAACAAAAGAGAGCAGCGGCTGAGTCGGCGAGAGAGAGAGAGAGAAACGGAGATGGGAAAGTCGGAGATGGAGGTGGGATGATGGTTGCGATGATGGGGGTTTTCCCGCTCTGTGGTTGAAAGTCTTCTCAGACTCTCAGACGGAGCAGCGCTGCTGCCCTCCCGCACTCCCACGGCCTTGACTCTACTTCCACAATGCAACGGAGGCAGAAAGAAAAATGACCTTCACTTCACCAACATGACCAAAACAAAAACAATATAGTTGTGCCGCCATGCCATATGTTGCAGAAATGCATCAAACTGCTACTGTTGGTGGTAGCGTTAAAAGCTAAGTGTAGCATCACAGCTAATTATTGAGTCAGCTTTTGTGGGGATGTCCAATCAGTGTTGATGTAGTCAATTGTGAATACTATATTTCCCAGTGGCGGGCCGTGCATTTTATACCTGGGCCTTCTGTGCTGTCCTACTGAGCTACGTTATTTCTTTCTATCTATTCAGAAGCTTAAATTGTGGGAAATATAATGTTTTCGTGGACTCCGCTCACGTAACAGGCAACGGGATGTGTGACCTTTTGAAGCCGGAACAATAACAAAAAAACGAAATAACCCCGCGATGACGGGATGCTTGGTCATTAACGGACAAGTCAGAATCAATGTAATTAACACAATGACAAGATGACAAATCAATCCAGCAACACTGCAGCGCTACAGCGCGAGCCATTCATAGTATTCATACAAACGACACGATAGACAAATGAGCAGCGACTGCAGATGTAAAAAATGAAAGTGAAAGCAGAATGGAAAAGTAATATCAAGCAATATCTCACTTCTTTTTGTGATATTATTGCCTGGTATCCTTCCTTTCCTCCAGGCATTTTGAGCGTACATTTAACTGATTTATCCCGTGTCAGATGTTTCTTTTACATTCGACTGATAACACACAACGTTCCCATCACTAGTTGTTCCGTTGTCTTGTCACTTCTTGTGAAATGAATCGCTTCCACATCTTCACGAGGCCCCTCTCTGACTCCCTTGGACCCCTGAAAACCGCTGTGTTAAGACTCTGCGTGGCAGCAATTAACTTAAAATGTCATCTGCTCTCAGCATGATGTGCCCACCACGTGCGCTGACAGGAGCTCAGCTGTAACACTGAAAAATTGAACGTTGAAATCATAAATCATTCATGGCATTTGACATGTGTTCACAAGCGGGTCATTAGCCATCCAACAGTTGAACCCAAAGCCACTTCCAAACTGTGTGGAACGGTCCCGTCACCGCCTCCGGAGTCAGACGGGAACCACTTTAAGTCCCATGTGGGAAACAAATCTATGCCAACACTCGCACACAAGTGGGCTCCCTGATCCACTCTCCGGCCCTCCCAAAGGACATGGACTTACTTGATTTGTCCAATTTAATAATGAATGAAAAATGTAACCAAGCCCAAGTGAGGGCAGTATTTACGAGATGTGCATGCTCTGTCTCTTATGCAAAACATTTCTGTAATATTTCTGAAGGGGAAAACCCCTTCTTGAGCTACCAACTCAATGGTTTCATGCCATTTGTTTTGCAAAGATGAACTGCTTTTATCTACATAACTATGTCACCAGGGGACTATAATCCCATACAAGGGCTAGGTATCTGCATTGAACAAATCAACAACTGGATGTGCCAGAATTTTCTTCAATTAAACAAAGATAAAACAGAAGTAATTGTTTTTGGTACCAAGGACGAACAATTGAAAATCACCGCTCAGCTTCAGTCACTGATGTTAAAACCCACAAACCAAGCCAGAAATCTAGGTGTAGTTATGGATTCAGACCTCAACCTGAACAGCCATATCAAGACAATTACAAAATCAGCCTACTATCACCTGAAGAATATATCAAGGATTAGAGGACTTATGTCTCAACAGGATTTGGAAAAACTTGTCCACGCATTTATCTTCAGCAGACTGGACTACTGTAACGGTGTGTTTATAGGTCTCTGTAAAAAGTCCGTCAGAAAGCTGCAGCTGATTCAGAACGCTGCAGCTCGAGTCCTCACTAAGACCAGGAGGGTGGATCACATCACTCCAGTTCTGAGGTCTTTGCACTGGCTTCCTGTCCAACAAAGAATTGACTTTAAAATCCTGCTGTTGGTTTACAAAGCACTGAATGGTTTAGGGCCAAAATACATCTCTGATCTGCTGCTACCTTATGAACCATCCCGACCCCTCAGGTCGTCTGGGACCGGTCTACTTTCTGTTCCCAGAGTCAGAACTAAACATGGAGAAGCAGCGTTCAGTTTTTCTGCTCCACATATCTGGAACAAAGTCCCAGAAAGCTGCAGGTCTGCTGAGACCCTCAGCTCATTTAAATCAAGATTGAAGACTTTTCTGTTTGCTGCTGCCTTTAATTGAACCACATTCAATTCATATATTAATCAATTTCCTGCATTTCTGCATTTTATTTCTTGCACTGTTTTTTAATGTGTTAATGAATGCTCTTAATTGTTTTTAAATCTCCTTTTCTTTTGCCTTATGTTTTGATGTTTTTAATGTTTTTATGTGAAGCACTTTGAATTACCTTGTTGTTGAAATGTGCTGTACAAATAAACTTGCCTTGCCTTTAGAAAGAACACCGAAAACAGACAGCAAGGTTGTTGTTTTTGTACTTGGTCCACTGATGAATGGGGCTGGATGTAGCTCCTAATAAATGTGGTGGACTGGATGACATTCACAGGGACATTATGGGCCACTTGTTCCATCAATAGTGCAAAATGTAATCTGAATCTGAATGTAGCAGAGACTCTGATGATAACTGATTTTAGTGATATATATATATATATATATATATATATATATATAGATTGTATAAAGAGGTCCCAATACCGTTAAAAACTCACTATTGGGTATGACACACTGGCAAATTGTGCCCCTGTTTTACTCGTGTTCTTCATCAGTGGGCTCCTGATAAAGCCCCGTGTCCCATCTTCTACTACTGACCTGCTGGTAGTTCTCTTCTTCGGGCTGGAAGCTGTTGTCAATGGGCTGCAACCTCAGGTTGATATGAGGGAAATTGTGAAGCCAGTAAGTCCACCAGGGCGCAATGTAATCCACCCGAGCCGAAGACATCCCTAACCCCGAGGAAAAAAAAAAAAAAAGTTCGGCCAGAACCTGAATTAGCCTCCCTTCACTAAAGCAGGCTCCGGAGATCTTAACCCCGTCTCATATCAAACAAAGGCAATGATTAAAGCATGCTCGTTTATGGAAACACACTCTCAGCTGCACGTGAGGTAAACCGTAGAAGTCCTGCAGAGTCAACGGTGTTGTTGCAAAGTGAAAGCCGACGGAGATTATTATTATTTTTTACATGGAATATATAAATCACACTCCGACGATGTCTCCGCGTCTGCTGAGGACCCCGAGCTCCTATCCGAACGACAGCTGCTCCAGACTCGCACAACAGTCACCAGCGGGCACGCGCACCGAGTCAGGACAGGAGGAGATAGCGTGCTGGAGCGCGCAAAAACGCCCCTTTGAGATTTAAAAATATGCCGGCATGTTTGTGGCATGAGTGTTAAACAGATACACGTTTTCAATATGTTGTAATATAATTTTTATTTTGACATGATTTATAGTTTTAAGTGTTGCTCAATTAGTTTATCTGCGGATTAAACTACAGCACTGCCACCTAGTGGTCAACTGAGACAATTTCAGAAGACAGTTCAATCACAGGAGTCTGGTTCATGTCAAATTGTAGCTACTTTTATCTTCACCACCTGTAAAATAAAAATAAACAGGTGGTCATTATATATGGGGCTGTCTTCACATCTGTGAAGACTTCGTAACTACACTAGTGAAATCAAGCCAGTGCTGGTTTTCATCCCATTGACTGGTCAGTTCATACATTCTGTAATCTCTGGTTTTATTATGAAAACCCAGTTAGGAGTGAGCGTTGCCTGAGGTTTTAGGAACACGTTTGTGTGATGCAACACCAGGGCAGAAACATTTTTACAAGTGTATTGTCCTTGCTAAACAATGTATGAATATTCAGATACATCTTAGTCCTAATTTAAGTTTTTAAATAGATGCTGTGGAAGGCTAAACCAGCGTGGTGTACAGATGTTCCTATTCATTTGTTGCACAAATGCACAAACAGTTACTTGAAAGGCATTTCTGGGAAATCAAGTATTCAGTAAACTTTTTCTAATTTAACATTTACAGCTCAAATCCTCATAATTCACCAGTGGTGATATAAGTACATATATGTACTTAATGGACATTTGATTGTCAGAGTGCGATGTTACATATGACAAGGTAAAGACGTTTTAGGTAAGAGTCAACAGACATCTTTCATAACACATTGTGGATATATTTTATTTAACATGTCTAAGGAATGGAGGATGTTCTCTTAACACTTGATTAAAACTCAAATCTGACATCTTGAGGAAAGATGTCAAAGCACCATATGTGACCTATAATATTTCAACAAGCAGCAACACTATACCCAGGACATTGACATTAATGTATCATGATGCATTCCAGTTTTACAAATCCATCATGTTTGCATTACGGCATTCAATACAGCTGACACAAAACCACAGAGAAATCAATAGTTTTTTTCCAATTTTAATTATAATTATCTGTAGATCACGGATTTACTTGAGCTCCTTCACAGCCAGACCTGCAAACACAAAGACGACAGATTAGAAAGCATTCACTGGAGTAAAACATCACACCAGCAAAGACAGGAACTCATTTTCCTCTTGTGATTATTCCTTCAAAGTGTTGTGTGATGAGTACCCACTGATGAACAGTTGAGAATCTGCTGTGGATTTTAATTACCACAAACGCTATACATTCCCTTCATTGAAAATCGATCAAAAATACAGAGACTGGCTTCTGTCGTGCAGTTACCTTTAAAAATAGTTGCCAGCCATAATTAAGTTGATAGAAATCTTTTAAAGAGGCTACTATGGTGGATTATTGTATGACTTCTGTCAAATTACTTTAAAAGCAACTGAATGCAACTGAATGCACAACTACAGTTTTATACAAATATTTCTACAAAGTATGCACTGGTTATGTTCCTTAAGCCCAATAAACACATTGAATCCATTTCCTACACTGTAGAACATCTGTGATGCGTTCCTCTGAATGCTCAGCAAACAGCCTTGTTTACATCAGTTTGACTTATTGTATTATTAGCACATTCTTTCCTTTTACACAGAATCGCTAGCAGGATAACCTTCCTCTGCTGTCAACACAGTTTTATCACGCTATGCCTGTGATGGTCACATGCATGTGCATCCTTAAACAAAACCCTCAGAACTACTCGTACAAACATGTTCTACGTCAGTAGTGGTTCAAAACTCCACAAAGTATCTTTAATCAGACCCAGGGAAGATGCAACCTTCTTAAAAACTGAACAATCTAAGTCAAATGTACATTATTAATATATTCAATGTCATTGACCACTATTTCTATGTTTTGGGAGAGACTGCATTTTCCAGACGTGTTGCATTTGCTTCACAAGCCGACATCTCGTCAATAACACCTGAACCTAAATAAAAACTGAAAGAAGAACACTGACCTGGGGGCAGGGACTGCTTGAGCTTCTCCGCCTTCTCCTTGTCTGTGATGACCAGGGTGTACAGGTACCTGCTGCAGCGCACCTTGAACTTTACATTGTCCTTGTTCTTCTTGATCTTTACAGCTGAAGGAAGACAAATGAGACAGTTCAGATCAAACTCAAGAAAATTAGCTTTGATTAAAATCACAATGAGTATTTGAACGATTTCCAAAACAGACTGTACTAATGATTCATTTTGCAGGTCAATCATTTCTGAATAACTTCCCACATCTGCTGAAAATTGGAACTAGGAAGAATCTTTAAAAAGAAAAGGACCATTCAAGACAAAGAAAGCTAACAGTTTATTGGTATCCTAAATATATATTAACGTGTTTGGTTGCCTTTCCCATTTTGGCATGTTCAGCTGACCTGCTGTGGACGACTCCAGGTTACACTTGCAAATATTTAAAATACATTTGAAGAATTAAATAACACCATCTACGTCCTCTGTAAGGAAGAGTCAATTAGGAAGGACACATCTGGGCTGTTTTACTTGAACAAAGCTCAGGTGTACAGTTTAATATCTTGCAGTAGCAAAACTGCAAGTTGTCACCTGTCCGTCCATCCACCTTGTAGTTAAATGTGCTTACGTGTATATATTAAGTAAACTATCATTTACAACTAGTACAGAGAGGTTGGACTGTCAACTTACACTTGGCATCCTTCCTCCTGGCTGTCAGCAGGAAATCTTTGATTTCTTCAATTTTGCGAGGCTACAAATGAAGATCAGAGAAAGCAGTTATTCTGGAGGGCAACAAAATCCACAGATTGAGAATTAACAACAAAGTGATGTTAGGGGACCGGTGGAACTGATGTTTCTGCTAGAAATCGAAACCCAGCACTAGGTCCATCGTTACTCTAGCAAGACTTTAAAAGCATCACGAGCACATCAGCCTGAGATGTTTGCATATCTTGCTGATGGCAAAAACAGGGCTTTTATTCAAAGTATCTACTAGTAACTGATCCTGGGCACGTTGACGTTGAAGCCTACATCAGTTAACGTAACGGTGGCCTGCCTCGGTCGGCGCGAGCTGCTCTTGGCCTGTCTCGAACGATTCCGTCGTCACGCGCTTTCCGGTCATTACGCTGTCATTTTCTTCGGCGATCGCCAACCAAACGTAAGTAATATTAATTCATACATATCAAATAATCTACGTGCCAAATTTCATGAATATATATGGACGTTTATATGTCTAAATACTATAGGAAAGTGACTTTGATGAGAGGAAGCAGAAAAAACGCTCGGGCGACGCTCTTTACTCTGAGAAGTGTCTCTGTATTTTCTCCGTATTGCTAATATAAGTTAGCATACGAGTGTATTTTGTAGCTAGCTTTACACTACTTTGTCTAGCCAATGAAACTATAGCATTGATGTGTGACATAATCTGTCGTCGAGGGGAGGGAGGCAGAAATGTTGTGTCTGAAAAAAACAGTTGTGGCCGCGGGAAAAACGATCAAAGAATCATAGCGCGAGTTAAAGGTAGGCTGCTGCTTGTTTGGTCTTAGCTCTGAAACATAACAGCAGACATGTAAAATAAAATGCTTTTCTTGTTTATCATAAGCCAGGCTACATCAAGTATAATAATGCACAATGATCTGATCAATTATGCAAATAATGTTGGTGTGTGTGTGTGTGTGTGTGTGTGTTTGAGAGTGAGCGAGACTGTACATTTATTGAAAGCCAGCAGTGGCTCTTATGATTAGAACTATTTATGTAGATAAGCCTCCAATATAACACAGTGCTGTTATACAGTATATAAGGTTAACCAAAATGTAATGTTTTTGACTTAAATGTCTCTCTTGTGGTTTATGTTCCTGCCTGAAAAGAACAGAGACAGAGAACAGCGACAGAGAGAAGGAAGAGAAGAGAGGCAAAGGGAGACCGCAATAAGCAGAAAAACAGTAGAAAGCAGACTCAAAGAAGCAGAAAAACAGTAGAAAGCATACTCAAAGAAGCAGAAAAACAGTAGAAAGCAGACTCAAAGAAGCAGAAAAGACCAGAAAGCAGACTCAAAGAAGCAGAAAAGAACAGAAAGCAGACTCAAGGAAGCAGAAAAGACCAGAAAGCAGACTCAAAGAAGCAGAAAAGAACAGAAAGAAGACAGCAATAAGCAGAAAAAGAGTAGAAAAGACAGGAAGAACCTTTAAAGTAACAAAGGTAGGTAATGTGTGTCTGTGTGAGAGTTTTTTTCCTTTACAGGAGGATCAAGAAAATAAGAGATGGATATAGAAATTGTAAATCTACAATGGTTTAAGGTAAATATATGTATGTCTATGCATGTGTTAAATATGCATGAGTCTATACATGGCAATCTGGCAATTTATAAAACTATTCAATTCATTGAGACATGTACTGTGGCTTTAAAACAAATTTTGTATTTAATTTCTTACTGTAAATGTGTATTTGCAGATGCCAAACATGCGGCAAGTCAGGAAGAGGGAGAGGAAGACGAGGAAGTGGACCCAGGAGGCCATGACACAGGCCCTACTGGAGGTGAAAGCAGGCAGGCTTTCTCTACGGCAGGCAGCCCAGCAGTTTGGGGTCCCTAAGTCCAGCCTGAGTGACCGAGTCAGTGGAAGGGTGTCCTCTGACTGTGTCTATGGTCAGAGGACACTCCTCACCCCTGAAGATGAGGATTCCCTGGTGGAGTACTGTTTGTATTCTGCCAGTCACGGGTTTCCACTGACGAAGCCTCAGGTCCTGGCCCACGCTCTGGCCATCTATAACCTCCGCCACCGGGACGCACAAAGAACCGTGCTTGGCCAGACGTGGTGGATAAACTTCCGGGAGCGGCAACACCATCGCCTTACTGCCCGGACCCCAGACATCATTGACCGTGGGAGGGCATCCTGCGCCAAGAGGGGGCCAATTGAGGAGTATTTCGGGCTCCTCACCACCACCCTGGAGGAGCACGGGTTGAGGGAGAAACCTCGTCAGATATACAACTGCGACGAGACGGGGTTTCAGCTGGACTCTACAAGAAGGAAGGTCATCGTGCCCCGGGGGACTAAACATGCTTACAGGCAGGCCCAGGGAACCAGAGACCACATCACCGTCCTGGCCTGCCTCAACGCGGCTGGGGAGGATGTCCCCCCATTCATCATCTACAAGGGGGGATATCCAGGGGGCCCCTATAACAAGGAAGGGGTTCCCGATGCCCTCTACGGGAAGTCGCCAGCAGGGTACATTGACAGTGAGCTGTTTAGGAAGTGGTTTGTCGGGCATTTCATGAAGTTCGCCGTGCAGGAGCGCCCGCTGCTGCTCATCATGGACGGACATCAATCCCACCTGGATCCAGAGCTGGTCCGGGCGGCACAGAGGGAGGGGGTCATTCTCTTGTGCCTGCCACCACATACGTCTCACATCCTTCAACCTCTGGATGTGAGTTTCTTCGGACCCTTGAAGGCAGATTTCTCTGGTGTTACAGGAGATCTGTCGGCAGTGAGCCACTCCTTCTTGGTTTCTAAGAAGGAGTTTTCAAGGGTCCTAAGAGACTCCTACCAGAGGGTGAAGGATCGGAGACTGGTGGTGGCTGGGTTCAGGAGGTGTGGCCTCTACCCTCTGGACCCAATGGCCATCGACTGGTCACGGGTCATGCCGTCCGGGCCGCGGCGTGGGGCCTCCTCACCACCTCCGCCAACCTCATCGGCATCTTCCTGGGCTGCGCCTGATGTTGCCCTCCCCTCCCAGCATCCCCTTTCTCCAGCCCCTATCCCCAATCCCCAGAACCAACCCCCACCTGCCCCTCCTCCCAATCCCTACATGACCCATCCCCTGGTAACATCAGGCCGGATAACAGCAGACCTGGCCCACCTCCTGGCCGAAATAAACTACAACCGCAACACCGGCAAGGTCAGGAGGAACATCACCAAGGCCAGGTTACTGACAGCTCAGGAGATGTCCGACGTCATCGTGGAGGCAGAGGACCGTGCTGCAAGACGGGAGGCCCAAGCTCTGGCCAGAAGAGACAGAGAGCAGCAGCGGGCCGGAGACACCGGCCCGGCAGCCACTTCCTCTACCCTGTCTGGCGGCTCTCGCCCCAGCCGCAGAAGACCAGTGTCCCTCGGGGCTACTACAGCCACCAGCTCCGGACTTTCCATCGCCGGTCCCTCATCCCGCTCTGCCCCCTCTCGTGCCTCCCACGGTCCCCGGCTGCCTGCCAGCAGCACATCACCACCACTGAGCCTGCCTGCTGAGGAACACCGCCACCTTCCCCCGTCTCCTGGTCAGCGCATCCCTATTTTGCATTTGAATTCACGTATAAATCAGAATTTATTAACTATTGTTACGCATAAACATTATTATAAGTATGTATTTTAGAGTTGTAATAATAAAATATGATTATTATTTCAGAGCCTTCAACATCGGCTGCGGGACGTGGCCTCTATGGGTCCCAAACTCCTTCCTCTCCCTTCCACTGTAAATCCTTTAAATAATCTAAAAAAAACCCCACAATATTATAACAGGATGGTGACATTAGCCATGATGAAGAGTAAACAAAGCATGGTTATGCTTTTTCTGTTATTTATACAGCCTCCCAACCTGCAGAGACCCGACCTTCATCCAGCTCCTCGTCTGCTGGACCTACGACATCCACCGGTACTTCATGTTAACTTGCATTGTATGCCAACCCATGAAAATCTGATCATTGTCTTTAATTCAAAGTCATTTTTTATTTATTTTAATAGGTCACACTCCTGAAGAGATGGAGCAGGCAGTTTGGGAGTGTGGCCGGTGCCAGGAACCTGACCCTCCAGAGAGCTCGGAGGGATTGGTGTCGTGGGTCCAGTGTGACAGCTGCCACACATGGTATCACACCATGTGTGTGGGCTGGGACGAGGAGCTGGATGATGAAGAGGATTATTTCAAATGCCATGTGTGTCCTGATTTTTAATTTAATTTTTGATTGGTTTGTTTTTCAATAAATGTTTGCACAGAACTTTTCAATCATTTGCACAAGTTATTTGTCTTTCACTTTAACAATGTAGCTTTTTAATCATGAATACTCATGTTTTTAGTTGTAATATAACTCTTACTCTGCACTGTGTGTTATGATAATAATTGTTATATACAATATGTGTACATAATTGTTAAATTCCAGACATCAGCTGGTGTTTTGCCAGTGATTGACATGAGAAGAGTTTAACAAAACATCCAGCAGGTGGTGGTATACGCTCAAACGGAAATTAAGGAGCTTTTATTGCATCATTTGGAGTTGTTGAAGCGTGATATCTTATTGTGAAGGACAGAACTACGGTCCCGGATGTGTTGACAGCATTGATGGTCATTTTTGCGACCCTGGAACAAGCGAATATCCCCGAAAAACCAGCAGCAGCCAGTGTTTACAACGAGGATAGAAGTCCGGACGGATTAGGCCACGAGCAGTGCACGGCTAATTCACCGGTGTTAGCATCGTTTTAACGACTCTGGTAAAGGCAAAGCTAACTGTAATAATTACAACAATATTTCGTTTGAAAGGTACGAAGTTTAACTTCAGTTTAACACCATTAAATCAACTGAAAACATTACACGATCATTTTTATCAACATTGTAAGTGAATTGTATTGAAACATTAGCTAAAAACTGTCCGGTTTGGGGTACAATTCCGTTAGCTAACATCTTTAGCATCGTAGTTTTAAGAGTATTTACCTCCGGAACAAAGTGGTCGTTTCATATTAGTTCAGAACTGCTAGAGCTAACATTTAGCTAGCCTAGTAGTTTAACGAGGACATGCCATTCTTGTGGGACAGGTTGTAGACGGTTGGCCCAAGCGAACAGCAACATGCTAATGCTAATCACAAATGCTAGCCGCTTTATAACGTGACGCATTATATATAGATCAGCACAAACACATCTCATGTCGAGCCATGTCCACGGGAACAATATTCAACATTCGCAGGTATGCAGACGTAGCTTTTCCAAGTAGTTTAATGAGACGTAGTCCTTACCATGCTGCCGTGTCAGCGGACTGAACGCTGCAGAAGGGCAGAAAAAGATGGAGTCAGTTCATCGGTTATAACAACGGGGAAAAAAAGTGGTGGAAAGCAAATAATTATCCGGTCATCTTGCTCCTACATTGATTATGTGTAAATTAGCAGGACCGGGGATATGATTATTAGTATTAAAGAGGATGGATGATGATAGAAATTGTGATTTCGTTTATGTGTAAATGTTGCACTCACTCAGTTTGCCAGAGAGGGGATGAAAAGGGGTGGAACTTCCGGTTATGGCGGAATTTATACAACACTACGGCAAGTACAGAGAGACAATGTTAAGAAAGAAAAAATGCGATTTACCCGTTCTAGTTTGTAAGGTCAAATATATAATGTGTTAAGGTCTACCGATATTAGAGGTTAGTCTATTCTAAATAAGTGTTAACTATTGCACCTCTGTACTGTAAGCTACTGTCTATGCTGATGTGAATATTTGATACACTCTATTTTTTGTAATGTGTTTGGCTTTATGGCTTTTACACAGACAAAATAAGAAAACAAAACAGATTAGGAAACTGACTGAATTGTGATTATGCCAAAAGGCTACTTTAATATTATACTAAAGTAACTCAACCTATTCAAAGAAAAGTTTTCAAATTAAATGTTGCCTTTCTTTGCCCAAAGAAGTTGTCTACCTTCTGTGTGGCGCTTTTGTCGTCCTCCAATTAATTACATTGTTTTTCATCGAGCGCTGCCAGTGAAGCAGCAATAGGCCATGGACGGTTTCCTGTTCCTCTACCTCAGTGAGAGTGATCATAAAATCTCACCCGCCCTTTCTTCTGGCCATGTAAGCTGCTGGTGACAGCTGCTGGGAGAACAGTTTGACACTGACTGCAGTAATGCACGAGTGTGAATCAATCCCTTGTCCTGCACTGAGGTCTTTGGAAAGTAACTCTGGACAAAGTGTATTTTCACTGAATGTTAAAGGAATTAACCCTTCCAAACTGATTCCATATTGGGTCCAAAATACTGAGGCTCCCCTGTAGAGCTGGTGCGCCACCCTATGGTGACTTGAAGCAAAACTTAATTCTATTTGGGCACAAGACTTTGTAGCATTTCACAAGAAAAGGCATGAATTAAAGAACATTCAGGGAATCTCCTTTTTATGTGTTGCTGTTTTTATTTCATATTTACTGTCTTGAATTTGTGACTCCCGGCCGACTTTGTGTGGAAGCACTGATGGTCTGTTTCAAAGCCTTCTCCACACTGTCAGGAACATGATTCTGCTGGAAAACAAACTAAATCACTGTAAAAGCAAATATTGTTTTGGCCAAAAGCTGTTTAATTTCAGATGTAAGAGTGAAAAAGGGCAGCACATCAGAATCAGCCTCAAAAAATCAATTATGGGCAATTTCTGTAAACTCCTTCTCAGGTCAGTTAATCTACAAGATTCCCAAAAAAAAGCCCCACCTGCTGGCAACAGAAAGAAAAAGTGGGAAAAAGGTCATTTAGAAATGTATATAATTTTGGATTAATGCATGACATAAAAAAGCACCTATTGTTATTTAATGATTTCGACAATGTAAGGTAAGTGGCTGAATCTAATAGATTTGAAATGGTGTTATATTGTGTTCGGCTCCCGTATTTAAAGTATTAAAGTAGTTCTATTAAAGTATTTAAAGCAGGTGGTTCAAATGTGATGCCATGTGGGGCTGATTTCCTGTTGTACAGCTGCAATTTGATTGGCTAATTGAAAAGTAGCATTGCCTGCACTTGCTCTTAGTTTGCAGAAGTCATTATATCTTTTAAAGTATAGGCTAACTGTCATCACCGTGAACTGTGTGGATTATCTTCTACTGCACGAGAAAAATGGGAGACTTAACACCTCGATACCCACCAGCCACTGTTATAAACCAAACCTCTGGTAAAATTAACGCGGAGTGGTAAAGTGGCTAACTGCTCACGCTGTCTTGTCGGAAAACATGCTCTATCACTTCCCCTGTGTGTTGATCGGATTCGTGATGGTGGCCTGGTAAAGACATGGCTGTCAGCATCTCGAACATCTAGACATGAAAGCAGCAGGACGGCGCCGGTACAAATGGGGGAATTGAGCAGTAGTTGAAGAGGTATGTGCCCCGTTGGGTTATCACCTGCATGGTAGGTTAAATGTCTTTTACATCTGTGCAAAGTGTAAAGTAGTCGTTGCCCACCATTTCCACCCAAAACACCACTGACAGGCCTAACATGCAGTGCTTCAAGTAAAAATATGCAGCAGATAAACCACTGAGCCGGTTCGAAAGTCAATTAAAGCTCCGCGCCTATGGACAACAAAACCTCTTCGGAAGTGGCACCTCCAAAAAGTGGATCTTGCCAGGAAGGCAAAGGTGAAAGGAAACTTCAAGTCGTATTACAACGCTTTCATGATTTTATTCACTCAGCAGACGGGGTGTCGGTGCTCCAGGTTTCTCAAGCAAACCCAAGGCCAGACTGCCTCTGGGTGATGCAACATTCCTGTTTTAAGAAGATAAAGCAGCCAAAGTAGGCTGAATTCAGTCCATTTTACTAAGTATGTTTGACTGGTGAAATGGTGTATGTGCTATGTGAAATTAAGCATCTATCTATATTTACATGTACTTTTTCTGTTGTTTTTCTCTTCTTAAACTGAGTTAAAGTACAAAGAGGCTGTAAGCCCAGAGGCCCAATTTGTTTCCTGCAAGACTGCTTGTGTTATTTGTTTTACTTGTATCCATTCTATCGGGCATTTGTTTTTGTTCCTAGACTAACTGTAATTTATGGTGCCTCAAAAAAAGCTAAAAGATTCGCCCAAGATGCCTCTGAGGCCATATCCACACTAGGCCGTGTCTCGTTGGATGCAGAGTTCTCAAATAGAACCGATCTCCGTCCACGCGGGAGTTTCCAGCATTATTGGAGCATCCACACGGCAGCCTTCGAAGGCGGACAGCACGTGACCATTAACTACACTGGGCATGCGCGTGATGGTGTAAACAGGAAGTGGATTGCTTGCTTCGTTTAAAAAAAACATGACAGAGTAATGAAGTAGTCTTTGATAATGAAAGGTTGTATTTGATACTTAAGATCTTCCTCTATAAACTCAAACAGACACAGTTCGTGGAAAGTTTTAGAAGTTTTATTTTTCAGACGTAGTTACAGCACTGCAGATATATATCTCACATCAACTTTACTTTAAAATCAACACTTACACGGAAACGTTTACTCGATTATGGTCCATAAATGTGGTCAACACACGTAGATCACTCGCTTCCATGTGTTGTTGTCGTGGGGGCTGATGAATGTAACGTTAGCTCCGCCATTGGGGTATTCCTTCATGAGATACGGCATCAGGGGATAAGCTGGGTCACCCAGCAGAAAAACAGGGACATCATCTTCGCCATCTATCAATTCTTTAGGGCATTTGCTCCATCTTTTAGGGCACAACATCATGCAACAGGTCCGACTCGCTAGCTTCTAAGCTAATTTTAACATTACCGCCAATGGGGAAATTGTGTTGTCTGTTTGTAGCTGTAGCTCTGAATAGCATTTATTGCTAACTGTAGTTTCAGACAGCCGCTACGTGGGGGCTGATCGCCGATGGTCAAGCAGCTCGCTCATCGCTCGAAGAACAGCTCGCCTCCTCCGCATGTAGGCATTAGCAGCATTGTAAAATGACGCATTTAACTCCACAATAGCTGCTACTACAGACAACAAAGCAAGCAAGGCTTTACATTATCCATGTTGAAATGAATCGCTGCTGGTCGCCCGGCTGTTTTGTTTTCTTCCGGGTCCGGGTCACGTGATAGTGAGTGTGATGAATCAGGGACGGAGACGTCATGGCTGGTAATAACCAATCCAGTAGCGAGCACGGGTGTGGGCTCATTTTTTTTCTAACAGACATCGTATCCGACGTCTACACTCAACCAAAACCCCGGAGTTCTCAAATACCTCCAACCTCGGCGGAGTTTTCAGGTTCCTCAGTCAAGGCTGCTCCAAAACTCCGGCGTGGTGTGGCTGCTCAGTGTAAACGTAGGAAAACTGGACTAGTGTGGATATAGCCTGAGACATACGCACGCGCACACACACACACACACACACACACACACACACACACACACACACACATCCAAACCCGCTGACTTATGGGTTCAATTATCTTTTACAGTCAAGACAGATGAATCCAAACGGTGCCAGAGTAAAAGCCTTTAAGTACATAAATGGCTCACACGGAAGGTATTCTCATCTATTATCGCCACTTCTTGACAAAAAACAATAATTCGATATATATCTGCAACAGCAGAGCACAATTAATGGGCCGATCCTACTAGATGGCGAAACACATTTCTGCTCGGTGGGTGTCAGTTTCCTTTTCTTTGGCGTCAGGCAATAGAGTGGTCTCGTGTGATGTCACAGTTTTAGCTGTCGGCGATGTTGGAGTACACACAAAGCCACTGGCATGCACGGCTGAGTCGCATAACCTATCGGTGGTGAACTTTTGTGCTGTCTTTGGTTGTGGCAGCAGAGCTGATAGACAAGAAATCATTCTTTCGTTTGCCAGCGGTCATTACACATCAAGGAAATGACACGAAGGAGCTATCCAAGCGACGTCGTGAGAAATGGCTGTCACGCATCTCTTGAGATATAAAGGAATGTCCTGCCTCTGCTTTTGCTTTGAAAAAAAAAGTAAAATAATTTATTAAAGTAAGTCGATAGAACATGGGAATCTTAAATTAATTTTCTAGATATCCACACCCCTGATAATATATAGTCATTGTGTGCATGTGTGTAGCCTGTAGGAATTAACTTTAAACTAACCCCTAACTTCAACCCCCCCAACACACACACACACACACACATATATTAAAGTTAATTCCTACACACACGCACACAATGACATGCATGTACAATGTACACAAACACACGTTTGGGAGTGGGGGTGTTCACGACTGGGGGACTGGGGGTGTTCACGAGATACGTGTAGATGTTGGCGTAGTTTACCGATGGAAGATAAGTAGGATCGGCACTGAAACCATCTGCACTCATCGTATAGGGATCCAAGTTACCAATAACCTTCAATTTGGCCAGGTAGCGAACCTTTGATGCACTATCCAGTGATTCAAAGTATGGTATTTTCGCCGCACTTCCTTGTTTACTCGCCGCCATGTAGGATCTGTATGTACTCCAACATGGCGGACAGACCTCGTATCTAAGGAGATCGTGACGTCGGCGAGACCACTCTATTCCTTGCACATTCTACACTTTGTTTTTGGAGGAAATGGTTGTTGCTCAGGAAATGGCAAATGCACTCACTGCACTATTGAATACAGATTCCAGTATAGATGTTTCTCCTGGAACCGAGTTCGTTAACGAGCAGCATCAGCCGAAGACCGCTTTTAGTATTTACGTTTCAAACACGACAGGCGAGCTTTGTCAATAATTTACACCGGGAGCTCCGCGCGAGCCGAGCATATTTGGTCGTTAAAGTTTTGAGTGACACCTCGGTCCATTTCTTCGGAGATCCACCTTGACACGGCATTGATTCATAAAGACAGGAGACATCAGAGCAGTCGTTTTTAATCAACCTGCTGTCTATGTCCACAGGCCATCTTCACCCCAGATGCTCAATCAGCGCTCGCGCTACCGGACACGTTTCACTCCGAGTTTTTAAATTTTCAGCAGCTACTTGTCAATCACGGTGAAAGGTGGAGTGCGGTTTCTGTCGGTAATTGTTCAGGATTTCGGAGGAGGCTCTGTTATCTCCTGCAGCACAAGCTAGAAACGCACTGTGCGATGCTTTCATGCCGTCATCCCTTGTTGCTCTGTGTGCCTTGTTTTGACAGTTTTGAACCGTGTTTCGCACCACATCAGGGACTAGAATTAACAGTTTAGTACTGCTGCTTGCAGCTCTATATTTTTTGTCCAACTGACTTTCAGTCACACGGCTCCTTGGCACAGCCGAGGGGACGTGAGGGCAACTCTTAGCTTCAGTAAAAGGACACTGGATCGTTACTCCATTCTTTAAGATGGAGAAAGATGTCCTCCATCACTGCTCAAAGACTGAGGTATGATGGAACTGCAGGGTTTCATTGTTATAGGATTGTATGGACAATATGAAATCTGATTCCAGAGATGGATAGTGAGGAGCTCATAGGGTACATCATAAAATATAAAATCAACGTGGTGAATATCTTTATGCATAACCATGTTTAGTTCTTATTGGTTTTACTTTTCTTATTGTCTGACAATTTAGTGACATATTTGCAACAAACAAGCTTGATGAATACAGAGATGACCAAAAACCAATGCTGTTATAAGAATAAAGAAATATTTCATGTTTAGAGTTTGATATGGTTTAAGCGTAAACTTATATTCCTTCAGTTTGCCAAGATGTCATTTACAGGCAAAGAAATGGACACCAGTTACTTATGTTTGGGGTCAATTGGATATGTCAATGAGAACAAACCGCAATAAAACTCCAATCACACAAATTGTTATTGGAGTTTGGTAAAACCTATGATTTGGACGGGTTTTGCTCCGTAAAAGTACTTTTTAATAATAATTGTATTTAACCATGCTGCTGGGGTCTCTGTGACTCCAAAAAGATGAAAAGCGTCATGTTAGGAGCAATTCTGATAAAATTAGGAAAAGTCATGATGTATCAAGCTGATAAAGCGATGCTTGCTGAGTATGCTTTTCTTGAGTTGTTACACAGGCCCCATGTTGATTAAATCTTATAAATTCATGTATGTGAGGGTGTGCTATTTCAGTATCTCTCCAGTTATATTGTTATTTGTTGTCTTTATTGAGTGTCTGAGAGGGATGGATGTATTTGAGTAATAGTGCACAGGGAGGATCAGCTCAGCCTCACAGATTACAACAAATGACCATGCTCTGTTTAACTAAAGCTCCTCCGCACCGGCATGATCGTTATTCCATTTGCTCGCACAGAAACGGACGTGCCGAGCTCTTTGTAGAAACCTAAACGTGGTTCTAAATACACATTTCTCACACTTGCAGCTCTGCTCTCCTGGCAGAAGAGGGCAGTGGGTAACCGCTCAAACGGGGTTCGGGGGACCATGTCCCATCCTCCCCATGACGACGGGAGACGCTGTGTATCAAGGAATGGACTCCTCTAGTCACCAGCTCTCATCGCTCTGGAAAAAGGGAGTGATCGCAGGGCTGCAATTGATGCAGGACAAAAACAAACACAATTTGATGTCATTTAAATAGATCCCATATAATCAGGCTCAAGCCCTAAAATCCTCTACAACATGGGATCTTCGGCCAAAAACACACTAAGACTCTTCTTGTGAATACAACTAAGCTGTTTCAGCCTCAAGATATTTGTGTCTTTAGAGATATGGATGTTTTTTCTGCCTTTTCTTATTATTTGTGTTTACAAAAGATGGATTTGTTGAGCCTCGGGCAACTGCTAATTTATTAACTTTGTGATTTAATTTATTCTGCACGGAAAACTCATTTGAAGGCCTTTCATTTTTGGACACACCTGGTATTAAAAGAGTGCCCCAAAGAAAAGATAATCCCCCTTTTTATGTTTAGTTAGTAACACAAATATGTACCCTCAGGCGGAGGGATGCTCTCACTTTGTGACTGTGCGCCGGCTTATAATAGAAGGCACAGTGTGTGTGTGTGTGTGTGTGTGTGTGTGTGGGGGGGGGGGGGGGGGGGGGGGGGGGTTGAAGGAAGAAAAATGATTCTTGGCTTTTTTACCTTTAACAGACATAGAGCGTGGATGATGGAGCCGCAGACATTGTGGGTCGTGACACATCATTTGTGCCTGCGGGGCCTGTGTGGTTGACAGTAGAAGCGACTCTACCTGAGAGCTAATGCAGCAGCAGGTGTCTGTTATTAATCACGACTTGATCTGAAAGGCAACAAAATAGTTTATTGACCCGCCATTATTGGATTTCCTTCGGTCATGAAGTCTGTTTTAAACATCTCTCATTGTAAAATAGAGCAGAGGTGGTAGCGTGTATGTTAGCTGTACCTAAAACGTTGTTATTCACTGCAGGAAACCACCTCCAGTGATAATGTGGGAGGAAACACAAAGGCTTAAAAGTTGACGTGAAATTGAAATGAATTTCGGTGTCATTGAAGTTGTGTTCAAGTACGCCCGTCATTAGGAATGCAAGGGGAGAGTGCTTCAAAATCCTCTCTACCGCACCGCCTCCCTAATCTCCCTGATTATTGGTCAGATTGATTTGTCAAGTATTGAGCCCTTTTCCGGCACAACTGTTGAGAAAGTTTACTGTATGTTCTAAATTATGTCCCGAGGAGCAATGTCGGCTTTGTCGACTCGTAGGAGGAGGAGGAGGAGGAGGAGGAGGAGGAGGAGGAGGAGGAGGATTTTGCAGATATCATGCTGCATTGAGAGCTTTTACAGACGAGGTTACAGAGGTTACACGGCGCGCAACACTAACTTTTAAAAGCCTTATATTTTGAGCTGTTGAGATGCTATGCAGCCATTCGTCGGCTTAATCATGAAGATCTCGTGCATGGCGTTGATCATCGGCTCGTCAATGGTCCCTCATCATGTCGTTGAGCTGCCAGCTTGAGTGGCTTTGCGCTCCAGTGCTCGTCGTGGTTCTTTGTCAAATTTGCACTTTCATTTTTGATGTTGACGGTTCAGTCGAACTTCAAACCCCACAGTCAAGCAACTTCATTTGCTTCGCCATCGTCTCAAACAGAGTAAATGCACCGACGCACGTGCAGCGTTTTCTGGTTATGGTGATGGATGTCAACAGTTTAATTAATAATTGGTTTACCATGGAGAGCATTTTTCACCGGCTATGCATGTTGGTCTGTAGTTTTTTTGTTTACAGTCTGTTATGTTAATTTAACACGGCCGCTGAAAGGAAGCTTTGGCGAGCTGTGTCCCTCTCAAAGCGAATTAAAGAGCATGCTCGAAAACAGACGAATGAGTATTTCAAGCGTTTCAATTCAGAATCAATGAGTCATCTGATCAGCCTTTATAGACCATCAAACTGTTCAGAACGTCTGTTCCGATTGATCGGAACACCCAAGACCTGATCAAAGGACGACAAACGTCAGCAAAACCTTTACGACACAAAATATTAAAATTGGATGGATATAGCGCAATGTGGCGCCAAAGCTCAATGAGTCAGACTAGCGCCTCTTGTATGAACAGAAACTGACATCCCTAGTTTCGGTTCTGAAATGGAGAAGTTGAAGGTTTCAGCAAATGTTTCGCAGGAGGAAAATACAAATGTTAGAAATTGAAAGACACACTTCTAGAGAACAATACATAAATGTGTGTCAGCTATTCCATCGAGTCCATGCATTCATCAAACCCACTTGTTATCCCTCAGGCCATTTCCAGTTTCCCCACCGTGGAGGGCCTGAGGGCTGACCCACTGCACCTTGATTTATGTTGAGACACTTTGTGGTGGTGATTGAATTGTACATTCAAGGGAGTCAGAAGACTCAAGAGCAGATACGAAGTATTTATTTAGTGGCAGCAAGGTCGAAAAAGACTATTTGCAAGTGGTGTTTTATAACTTTAAAGCCAGTTTAAGTACTGCCCACACCATCTTGTTCAGTATTCTGATGACATAAGCTGTTGAAATGAATTGAAAAAGAATATGAATGTGTGACTTTCAGCCCTTGTCATTGGCCCAGGCTTAGAGCCATAGACTGTATGGAAGAAGTGAACATAGTCATTGTGACGTGTCCACAAACCAATGGGTGGAAGCCTCGAGTTCTGCAATTTGGCCATCGCCGTCTTGAATTAACGGACGTCGCCGTCGTGGCTTTTTGCAACCAGTGAAGAGAAATTACCATATTTGGAATGCTGAGGAGTGACATCAAGACAATGTATACAACCTGTTAATCACAAGGTACCCTGCCCTGACTAAACGAACATCATGATGCATTGGAGAAGACATTAAACTAGCAATTGGGATGATAAATCATGTTTACTGAGGTAATGAATCACGTGATAACTAGTCATTTTCTCATAGACCTCTATATAACCAGACTTATTTTTACAAGAGGAGTCGCCCCCTGCTGCTCTGTAGAGATAATGCACGTTTAAGACACTTCATCATTGGCTAGTTAGATCAGCGCTACATTTTACGGTCTGTAAAAGTGTGTTTTTTGTTACTAAGCTTTCATGTGTTAATACTGCACATCTATACATCAATGTGCATGGTGGATGGGAACAGTTTAAACATGCGACTCAAAACTTGCTGGTTAAATGTGATTGGGCATGAGAACAAAGTTAATTTTGATTGGCTGTGCCGTAAGTGGTGTGAGGAAAAAAGGGGTTCAAAAAATATTTTTATTTCATGAAAAGTGAAGAGAAAAAACAGAATGAAAGAATAGTTTTACACACAGATTGAATGAAAATACCAGAAGAATAACAAGAAAACTTTGAAAGAGGATCTTCTCACATTCATTTTTTGAACCTTTTCGGGATTTGAACTTTTACACAGCTGTTTTTCTCTGGATTAAAACAATTCCATAACAGTTAAAGTATACTCACAATTTAAGCAGCGGTCAAGCACAATCAATCCCAACTGTTTCATTCAAATAATGATGAGAGTGACTCGTCATTCTGCTTCTGGGTCCAGCTTGGCGCAGAAGACGAGGGATGTGAACTCTTAACCGCTGGACTAATCCGCTAATCTTCTCCCTTTTGGATTACATCCGTGTAGTATGACTAATTATTCCACGTTAGTGTGAGGGCTTACATGGAAGTTCCCTAGCAACATGATGACATTTCACCGTATCTCGTGCTTGTGGGAAGGAACGCTTTTTTTCATCTGGCTGTTCAACAGAGTCCAGTAGGCCAGTGATTCTTAACCATAGGGCCGCGGCCCATGATAGGGCCGCGGCCCATGATAGGGCTGCCATGATAGGGAGCGCCACCTAGAGGGCCGCGAAAAACTTTCAGTTTTGCACCTGTGGGCCGCGAGGGCCGCGGGACCGCATAGGTTATCAATTGAAGACACCAGAGATATCACTGTTATCCATGAGACGCTCAGTTACGATATAGCTTCCCACCACCTGGTGGCGGTAATGCGTCAGTCAGTTGTTTAACAAGCTGCAATAAGCAGAAGAAGACACTCAGCTAGCCGCTAGCCTGTAGCGAAATTTATGGATAAGTTATTAAAAATAAAAAATGAAGACGACAGTGGTGCCATACCCCCCAAAAGTCTAAATGTGTGCGCAAGTACAACCCTGACTTTCTTAAGTACGGCTTTGTGAACGGAGGCAACGAGGCAGAGCGAGGGCTCAGTGTGTGGAATGTGAGCTAATGCTATCAAACGAAGCACTGAAGCCTTCAAAAATAAAGCGACACCAAGCGACGAAACGTCACAAAACATGTCCGTGTTTGGTATCCCAGCATGCCCAAAATCCTCATCTTTGCAAAGAAATCATCGATTTTCTTTCATTTCTTATGGTTTCTCCACAAAAGGAGCCCACACACACACTTTCCAAAGTCGCCATAACCGCTGCAAGTCGTATCTTGCAGCATTTCGACGGAAAAAGACACATTACAGACCCGACAACGTGCTAGCGGATGTTACCATGGAGCTACTGCCTTCAGAAGACGCTAGTACTTATAGTACAAACCTTATCCTCCTCTTCCATAAGCCGTAAACCAACGTTTGCGTAACTGAGCTATTCTCATTCTCGTTCGTGCGCTCGGTCGCAGCCATTAAGCACAGCAAGTCCGCTACTCACACACCATGTCTTCGACCATATATTCATAGTTTTTGCAATTTGCAAAGGCTAAAAATAAAAGGAATATAATATAATATCAAAATATAAAGGGAGAAACACCTTTAGTGTGTCAGAATATCATTTGGTTACCATGTGTCCATTTGGGTCTCCAAATGTCCTTTTAGAGCTCCGCCTGGATCTCTTCATGGAAGAAACACTGTAGAATGGTCATACTTTGTCCAATCTTCTTCAAATTTGAGGCAGTTGTTCACTGATAGTGTAGTTACAGCCCTATACTGTCCTTTACCTGTACAGATACAGCCACCGGCAGTTATTTATACTGAAAGATACTTTTTTATTTTATGCGGACAAAAATCTTAAATTTTGACTGACTCCAAAGGCCCACTGCTCTGTTTCTGTATGACCTACAGGTTGTCTGACACTTTTGATGCATATAGTCAGAGTGGGCCCCGGGACACTTTGTACTTGAAAAGTTGGGCCCCGAGGTCAAAAAGGTTAAGAACCCCTGCAGTAGGCTACATCATAAACAGGTTTTCTCCGACAGTTCTCTGGACCGTGCCGGAGACCTGCCCAGCTGCCATTTGGTGTCTGTACAACCATTAATTTCCACTTGCTCCCCTCCAGCCAGCGCACACGCACGCACGCACACAGCCAGCCTGCAGTGCCAGGATGTCTATCGTCCCACATGCCCTCAGTCAGATTGTCCTTGCCTCTGCTCCACTCTGCACCCACACTGTCAGTCTTGGCTGACTGCAGGCCCGTATTAGCCAGCTAACATTTCCTGGCCTCCTGTTTGCTCAGCACGGACAGAGCTGTTGGCCGGCCGCTGCGCCGAAACTCACCTCTTTGCATCAGAGCAGCTTACAACAAGCGCAGCGGTTCAGCTGACAAATGTCACAGGTTTTGCGAATCTGTGTTTCTGCTCGGTTACACGTGTGAAGTTAAGCTTGATTTTTAAATGCATGTCAAGGGGTTACCGTGTAGTCTCGGACTCTACGGAGATGTGATGTGGGGACTGCAAGGGCTGTGATTGGCTGCTGGTGTTCTTTCAGACCAGCTTCTGAAGGTGGCAGAAATTGTTAACAGTGAAGACACTGTTAAATAAAACTAAAGAGAACCTCGAGAATCTGCTGCTATTTAGCAACGCATCTAATAACAAACATCTCCTCCCAAACCTTCTACTCACAGCCGTACTCTTTTTATTGTCACGCACCGATCACCATGCCAAGTTCCTTGTATGTGCAAACGTCCTTGGCAATAAACCGTTTATGAGTGGGAATTTGAAGTATGTAGCCGGGCAGTATAGTTGAAGCATAATAGATCCTGATCATGGACCAAACAGGCGTGTAGTTTGGCAGTGGTGCTATCAACGGGAGAAATCCGATGCTCAAGTTTAAATCCAAACCTCTGATGTTGGCATCTGGCGGGACTCCACTTGCATTAAGCACATCTTTAGTCTGGAAGCATCGCTGTCATTCCGTTTTCTCAGAGCCTTCAGTATTGTGATGAATATACCGACCTCCATTATGTAAAATCTATGGAGTGCCCCTTGAATACGATCTGATTTCATCTTCATTTAGACCTCACCCATCATACTATTTTCATACCACTTAAAGCAAGGCAAACAAGTACGTGTGAAGTGCAGCTGTTGGAACAGACGGTGGTCGATCTGAGATGGTTGCTGTGCTGTATACAAATGACCCTTTGCAGCATCTAGTGCTGAAGCAGCACACTCCTGCCTCGCGTTGTGTGTATGCTTTTTTATTTTCTATTCTTGAAACGAGTACGGCCGTAACGTTGATTCAACTCTCATGTATCTAACTCGCCGTTCTCATTACCATTGGATCATTACGTCCACTAATACCATGTACCTTCCAGCTGCTCTTTGTTAGCGGTAATTAGGTGATGATCTGCAGCAAAACATATTAAGATGAGTTCTAAGGGCAATTAGTGTTATCACAGAGTGAGAGAAGTCCTTCCTCCAATGCCCCGGTTATAAAGCTGTGAAATGGCTGCGGGGCACTTTGGGAAGATGGGACAGAGAATCTATTTTCAAAACGCCAAAAACAGTCCATCAGCACATGTCATTTTTGTGCATGGAGAATATTGCTGCTGCAGTCTATTGCTTTATGGAGGTATATTGAAATCTCTCTCTTCCACCTACTCCCTCCCTCGCGTCGCTGAATATGTATCCAATCTCTCCTCCACCATACTGTTGTAGTCAGATGAGATATTTATGATCTCTGAAACAAAATGTGTCTATTTATCCATTCTGTAGCTCTCCATTCACTGACTGCCAGTGGAAGAATGTAAACACATTTCTTCCTCGGGGGCGGGGTCACAGAGTTTTTGCTTTAAGGCGTCCTTGCTTAAAAATGAGAAATTTCACATTAACATATTTTCAGCTGTTGTCTCCTGGTAGCAGATATTAAGGAGGCATGTAGGGAAAGAGTTGACAGGCAAAATGCCGCATCTTTGAAGGGTGATAACTGCCTTCGTTTTTTTCCATTACTGACCCAGTCGTGACCTCCAGGTATTGATATATATTTCCTGTTCATTTGTGCTTCATGCATTAAACTCTAACTTCCTCACTGTTTCCTGATCTGTGAAAACATCATTGTTGAATGGCATATATGCATTAGAGGAAATGGAGAAGTTTATTCTGAGGGTAACTCAAAGAAAATCCTTGGAAAAGCTTTTGGCGGTATGTTTACTGGTTTCTCAGTCATTCATGCACGATTCATCCTATTTCTTTTTTTTGTTTTCTGTTCAGTAGCAGTTCATCGCAGCTGTCTCAATTCTCTTGTGTCTGGTTTTGTAGGAGAGCTGGGAGAGCTGGAGTTCACACAAATAGCAATTGTTCAGCTACAGCTCACGGGAAGTAAGAAGCCGTTTGGAAGATGCTGCGCATATTTTAACATTCAGCGGGAACCCACTGAAAGTGCAAGACAGCGATAACTATAATTCACCATGGAGAGGAGTAGTAATATTAGAATAGCAACTCTGGCAGGAGAGATCAAAGAGAATAATATTACAACAAAGAAATATTGCGGGTCTCTGTGGGGAAGTTGGGTAATTCTTCGAACTATATTTAAGGGGATTCAGAAGAGAAAAAGCGGTTTAAAAATGTGCATAGATGTGATAAAATTGAGTACCATTACCCTAAACCAGGGATTCCCAAAGTGTGGTGCGTCCCCCTAGAGCTGCCTCTAGGGGGTGCGCAAGAGGAAAAGTGTCATGGCTTCTGATGGTGTAATAATATTAAATATTAAAAAATTAATTCATTTTAATTTAAAAAGTGGGATTTTTCACAAAATAAAAACATGAATTATAAAAATCCCCTTTGTAAGATTTAAAATTAAAAACGAACAATTTAATAAATGCACTTGAGCTCCTTCCGGCAGTCTTGCCGCCTGCCGCCAGTGTACACACTAGCCAGCCTAGCTTGTGCAGCTAACGTCAGCTAACAGCGAACTTCATGCATTCAGCAACATTCATTTAAATATGCTAAACTGGCTGAAATCGGGGAAACTGTCAGGTGGGACATCTGAAGCCATCAGTCGTAAAAGAGGAGAGAGAGCGAGAGAGAGAGAGGAATCGGAGGCCAGGGGAAGGGAGAGGTGCATTGGGGAGAGATGAAATCGAGCCAGAGTCAGAGGAAGATGAGACGGAGGAGACCGAAAAGGAGGAAGGGATAGCACAGACAAATCAGGAGCACATCGGCCCATCGAGTCAAGGTGAAAAAAGAGGAAACGAGAGAGCATCAGACTGGGAAAAAAAGAGGAAATATGATGAAAAGTATGTGTGTCTGGGCTTCACTTGGATTGGCAACGCAGATTGCCCAAAGCCACAGTGCGTGGTGTGCAGCGAGGTTCTGGCTAACAGTCTGAAGCTCTTATTTACGTCGCCACCTGAACACCAAGCATGCCAGTGCAAGTCAAAAGCCCCTTACATATTTAAAATCGAAAGTGGAGGAGTTACAAAACAGCCAAAAACAACTGGAGTCTCATTCATGTGTTGGGTCTATGAATGACACACTACGGGCTTCATATCTGGTTACAGAATAGCGAGAAAGGGGCTACCGCACACAATCGCAATCGCAAATGACACCAAGGTTAGCTCAGGTTAGCTATACATGCTTCTCCAGAGGTTGAACAGCGTCTTCAGTGTGTGTGTTTAGTCGTGATGCATATGTCGTCCGCTCTCTTCCACGATTATATTAATACACCCGGAGAACAGAGCGTGAACAGTTGGGGAAATAATGACATGATAATGTAATAAGGAAGGTCTGACACACATACTAGCCTTTTGTGAGGCTCACAATGCAAATCTTCTGATGAGAACGTGCCAGAGAGGTGTGCCAGAGAGGTGTTGACTGAGCCTTATGGTAATGTTTGAAACTCTATATTCTGCGGCGTTCTATTAGATTGCATTATATCGTGCAGGTGTTTGTCATTGTGTCCATCCCTTGCAACGTAATGAAAGAATATGCAGGTATGTGCATTGTATTCAATAAATACATTTTAAATGTAATTTATTCATAAAATCCTCCTCAAACATGTGTTTGCGTGTTATGCGAGCGACTCGACAATACACGAAACGTGCACAACAAGGCCACCTCTGCGTACACCGCCAGTTCGACGTTGCCATGCGGACAAGTGAAGGAACCGAGCTGGGTCTGGAAGATGCATCGCGTTTGTGTTTGCCATTCTCACACACACCTCTCCTCTTTGTGGAAGTCACTATACAGAGCCACTGACAAGTGCACGACTCCCACATGAATTATGGATCATCCCGAGGGACGAACACTGGGCCAAATAGCTGTTAGGCCCCGCGGCCCTCTATGTGTGACATCCCTCACTCCATACAAATTCACTTCCAGTCAAAACTGACAGTGGGCTGTCCTTCATGACCCGCAGTTAAGGTCGCTATTCATGTTAGCATTCGGGCCAAATGGTGCATAAAATTGGGAGACTCTTGGTTTGATCACTTTTTGACGTGTGTGCAAGACGTCAACATGCAGTCTTTTTCTTTCCTTTTTTAAACCAAAAGTTAGGAAAAAAACAGTCTGACTCTACTTTATTTTCACTCATTATGTCTGTGCTATTTGGTGAATTGTCATTATTCTCACATTAGTCACACTGTGCTTCTTGAAATTGGACTGACATTCATCAATTCCAGCTCCTCTGCTCTGCTAATAGTGCACCGCTACTGTATCCATGTGTCTAAGAAGCACTGCAGATTCCTTTGCTGCTGACTTACAGGGACACACAGACCTGACTTCTTCAGTTCTGATACGTTGGTTATCGGTCGATACTGAGCAACGATACGATGTCATGTGTAAGGCAACATCAGGCTTGACCTAAACATTGCTTTTCTAACTTTGTAAAAAATATATATTTTTAAATCCATACACAAATACATAGATTTACTGAATCATTTATTAATATAAATTGTACACCAGCAACTCTTCTTCAGCATCTTCAGAATTAACAGGAATTTCAATTCAAGTGTAAACCTTTGCTTTACAGCAACAGATTTATCAAAATCCACACTGGAATTAAAATGAATGGTATATAATTATAGAAGTGAATTGAATAGATCCAGCTGATTGAGTCAGTATCTGCCCGATAACGGTATCGGCGCTCCCTGCTGATGCCGAAGCAGTCTTTTATATTCTGAGAATGTAATAACGGATAGCATTGAACCGGTTAAATGTTTTTGTCAGCGTGCTCATGTGACACTGTGGATCGAGGCCTCTGGCCCTTTCCCAAACCATGACGCGATCAACTTTAACAGTTGTGAGGATTTGGCAAACACTCAAGAGCAAAGAATGTGACTCTTTCAGCTGCCCTCCTCAGACACGATGCCAAGCCTCCGCAAGCTGCGCTTTTAGATATACAAGTCTTACACTAACCGGAGTTGACACCTACACTGGTGGCATTTTCATGCTTTTGGGTTTACTCGATTACATCCACAATGACATGAGAGAATGAACATATTATTTGTTTGTAAGAGGAGGAAATGATAGATTCGGAAAGCAGGACGAGGCCTGCGAGCCGTGGCAGGAGAATTAATTCCCTTATGAGTTACTCTCTGCAGTGATGCTACACCACGGAAGTATAATACCATCTTTTTATGGATTAGACTCAATTTAGATTACCTACATTCAGCAAAGGGGATCACACTGTCTCCTTCTGTTTCTACGTCCTCCTTTCTCCCAGTGGCTTCTCTTTGCTTTGTCAGAGATGATGTAGGTGACCCAGGGAATAAATGGGAGATTGGCAAAGGAAGACGCGATTAAGAACGAGCCATCTTCACTCCAAACAGAAACACACACCAGCGGGAAAACAATAACAGTGTGTGCTCGGAAAGGATCATTAAGGCGAAGCGAGAAGTTTCTCTACAAGTAAAAGAGAGCTGGTTTTTTTTGCGGTGGATATAGTGATTTTCAAGGTGATTAAAAAGTCATTAGCGATACGACTCTCACAGGTAATTCACAAGGTAGTCATTCAAAACCCATTTAGAGCCCAGGAAGGGCTCAGACTGAAGAAATGACTGTTATTAGATGGAGTTATTATATCAAATTGCCCATGTGAGAAAGCTCCCCCACAATCTCCTGTCTACGAGCTAAACCTCTGTCATTTGGAAAGACGGGCTTCATTTCTTCTGGCATTTTCTCATCAAACAGGCGACATCCTGAGAAAAGCTCAAACTTATTTGCCAGGGAATTACTCCGTTTAATTAAGTCATATGTTGTCTGTCAACGTCCAGGACTTTAACATTAACCAGATACAAGAGAGAGCAAACAAGGCCTCGGTACACGAGAGGACAGCTAAAGACAAAAAAAAACAACCTTTTCTCACAAAGGCAGAAACTATTATCGACGCCGTTATTTTGGCGTCATTCAGAGGTGCTTATTGAGTTTTACACAGAGTACGCTTTTCTAATGTATATTTGTACTCTACATTGACCACAAACTTCTATTTCAAATTATAATCGCGACGTAAATCTATTTCTATTCATGGCTTATTGGCTTCCATCTTTCATTGCAAGCTCCATTATTTTTGGAAGATTGCTTCCTGTTATTTGATGATATGAGTTCACCAGCCAATCTGGGCACCAAATTCAACAGAGGGATTGGACGTTGTTCTTCAAAAATCAAGTAAAGCACGACATTTATCTGTAGATCCATATTTCCCTATACCGGAATCAACATTTTCATTCCCCTGCGCTTTGGCTCGGAAAATTTCAATTTCCCTTCTCTGTCTTCATTGTATAACCCGTTTCTTCTTTGTCTGACCTGCTGTATTCCAATTGTGGATTTATTACTTCACCTAAAACAAACCAGAATGAGATTTCCATCCGGGAAGTGGATAATTGTTCAGGCAAATGCAAATATACACCCTGACAGCCAATAAGTCAAAACTATAGACCCAATTTAAAACAGTTCAGATCAGTCATGCTGTCAGGAAGTTTCCTCTGGCTCTCTTGGCCTAATTGGTGGAATCACACATCAATTGGCAAAGTATTTTTGATATCTCTGTCAAACTTTCAAGGTGCAACAACATTGTGTTTCTCTATTTTGTCTTGCCCAGACGGATGGCAGGTGAGAGCCGTTGAAATTCCAAAGATGTGCTTTTGTAAAGCTATCCAGACATCCATCTCGGAACATTTACTCTGCCAAGCCTTAACTCCGCTGCCATCTTATAAGTTTGTCTTATCCTTGGCCAGGTTTGCAGTCCGGGCATGAATGACTTCTGAACCTGTGCACAGGAAATGTGGTGTTCTCTAGAAAAGGACAAATGGCATTCAGTTTTTGTTCAAATACTGCCGAAATCTTCCTTGTATGTCAGACAACTCGGGTCTTTCAATATTTAACCCCCTAACATCGTCTAGTCAGCTTATTTCAATGGTCATTTCACCAGGAATGTAAAGCCTGATCAATGTTTGAGCTGAACAACTTACATCGGCTCAAATGGAGCTCCATGTTGAAAACAAGAGAAACGAGTAAATAAGTGTGCGTAAACTGAACGTGCTTTTTGTGATCAACTCATGTAACTGTAACCATAGAAATAGGATCGGAGGAGAGAGGACATTCACATTCAAATCAACGTAGCTATTGTAGCTAATTGCAGAGAGATATGATTCCAGGGAAACTTACATAATAAAGTAGCTGCCAATTAATCTGTGAACACCGGTGTGCTTGCACGTGAGAGGCTTTAGGTCTCTGTCGACTTCAGCAAATTGTTTTGCCGAAGATGGTGAGTTCAAATAACCCATAGTCCTAATGGACTGAATCATGAGAAGAAGAGACGCAGGTCGAGGTACAAAAAAGTTAGTTTCTTTAAAAGGACCAGGGGGAAGTTTGTGTGAAAACCTGATTAAACCTCATGTGGTGTTTATTCCAACATTGCTTGGGCCTGCATGTTCTGCAACCATTGATTCATATTGCATAACTGCTCTTTCCGTGGTTAATTTCCTGCCTTAGGACAATTGCACACATATGATATGTAATATTTTCATGTTAAACACAAAGCAGCCAACCATATCGCGTCGGTAAAATGTAACATATTATAACAGTCTCGGGGGCTTTGGGTGATTTAACCCCCTCTGGTCAGGGTGACGGGGCTCTCGTTTGAGTTAGGAGTTGGTCTGAGACGGGGTTTCGTAGAAATGCGAAAGACCGAAATGGAAGCCGAGGCTTACGACGCCCTGAGATATGACTCCTCTTCGGCCGTGACAGATAGGACCAGAGTGATTCCCTTCAGACCTTAGTCCTTTATTAATGTCCCAGTTCAGCTTCTCTCTAAGGGACGCATGACCGAAGCAGGGCCCCCGCTTTCATCTCTCAGTTAATGAGAAAAGGCCAGACAACCATTGAGCCCCATAGGCTTGAGCAGAGATACGGAGGCCCAGTTCTGGTTGTAATCTCCGAACATAAAGCGTCACGCTCCACCGCCCTGGGATCCAAGACCACTTTGAAAAGTCAATACGCACATTTAAACATCATGTACAAGACATGTTTGCTCTTGTACTGTAGATCGGATGTTGCTAATAAAAGGGAGTCTCCTTCTGAGGACGTTCATGCACTCCCCCGCGTTTATCGTCCACTTTGCGTTCGGTAGCTTTTGTGTTTCCTCAAGAGTCAGCAGTGGCGGTGATGGACTGAGATTAATTGTCTGGAACAATCCAACATATTATAATAAGGCAATCAATTTAGTTGGCCTGCAACAACTAAATCGATTGTAATAAATAGTTTGACATTTGATGAATTGGGTCTATGTCATGGTGCACAACACGCGCCGTGGCCAAAGTCTCCGTGGGGGCAGGAAACCAGCCAATGCCGAAGCTCACGTGATGAATTACAGGAAATGGCGCCTTCTCATTTCCATCTCTGGAGTAAGCTTTTGAAAAGTGTTGGAGGCAGAATCTTATGATACAGCATTGAAAAGAGCAGAGGCAAACTCCCGATTACAGGTCCTTATTTAACAACAATAAATGTGTGTGTGTGTGTATATATACCACAACCCTGCAGCCGTATACAGTCTACTCAGTGGTCAGAACATCATCACACTCATGCGACAGTGGTGTCGGTAGTTTATAGCCTAACCTTTTTTTAGTTCTGGTGATTGCATTCACACTTCAAAAATCATAAAAGTGGTGTTCATCTGTCAAGATGATCTCGCAGAACAAAACGTGTAAGTGTAATAAACTTGTGTTTTCCTATTGCAGATTGAGTCTCATCTTTGTGCTTTTAGCCATCATTTTTCATTGTTCTGATAACAGTGCACTAACCAAAGTAATGGCTGATTTGTAACCGGTGATTTATTAAGAGCCCTTCAGAAACTTGGTATAAAAGAATTTGCACTTTGATTGTAAATCCCTCGAAACAAATTCATGAATGTCAAAACTATAATAAAACGAGCTGCAGGAAAGAAATGTTGCCCATTTCCTGAACTTCCGATAATTTAAATTCCCTGACGATGTCACCTCACCGACCACTCTTTTCCTCGGGCACCAAGAGGAGCATGTGGCAATATCATAACCGCAGACGTCAATATCAATTATCAGTTTTCTGACTCTCGTCTTCTCGTCCTTCCACTGCTCCTCCTAAACAGCTCCATTTCCAATCTTCACTCCCATTAACGCTTTTCTGTAATTCCCTTAAGAGCGACAGAAGGGACATAAATGTATAAAACGTATGTTCCGGAAGCAAAGTCATCTCTCGGCATCTGCAGGTAATTGAATTTTAATTGTTATGCAGAGAGGGCATTTTACAATTGAGTGGTTTATATTTTTTTTTAAAGGGACGGAGCAGACATTATTACACTGACCATCAAGTTAACCACTCTGTATGACCACATAACTGTATTTATTGCACAGGCTACGACATTAAACAACAGATTGCCAATAAGACGCATGCATACACTCACGCAACTTTTAACACCAACACAGCTCTGACTCTGCATGCTTGTCCTTGAAATGACTCTGAGCTCATTCATCATTTTGTCCTGTCGGGAAAGTTCTACAAGAAAGACCAAACAGCTGTTCTTGCAGCAGCCCCCCTGCTGAAGGAAAGCTAGTACACGTAGCATTGCTTGCTAATCGTCATGGGGGTCAAAGCCTGTGTAACAGAGAGCTGACATACACATGCCATTCCTTTGTTGTGGTTAGACTTTGGACTTTGAGGTTTTATCGTCCAAACTTTGATTGGTATTGTGTTTAAATGTGGAGCAACTGTATACAAGAGGAATGAATTGTATAGTTGGGATCAATGGCCAAACCATGAACCTTAACTGCTTCATTTAGAGTAGCTGGCATTGGTCAGCTTAAATGTAGCTGTGTCTCAATTCAGGGGCTGCATCCTTCGAAGGCTGCATTCGTAGACCGGTTGCGTCACAGCGCAGCGACTAGTGCTGTCCCAATTCGCATGTTTGTTGAAGACTCCTTCAATGCAGCCGACGAATGCAGCCTTCTGGTCCCAGATTTGGAGGACACATCTGATGTATCTGTCGCGGCCCAGCACATCCCAAGATGCATTGCGGTGAAGATTTTATTTGAACCAACATGGCGGCTCATTTAAAAAATATAAAGTATATGCACATTAACTTGCATGTGTTACTGCAAGTTAATAAACACGTTTGCTGACATCTGTTTTGCTGCTGTTAATATTAACTGTCTTGATTGATTTCCTCTGTCTTAGGATTGCTATATATATATATATATATATATATATATATATAAAATCCTGTTGAGCAGGGATATTAGGCGACGGGAGCAGCAAGAGGGGGGCGGGGCGGGAACAGCTGTTGACGCAAACAGGAAGTCCTCTCTAGGGTAGGCGGTCTCATTTCGTAGACCGCATGGTCTAGCCTTCGCGGTCCTCAAAGGACGCAGCCCACGTAGACCGCGAAGGCTGGGTCCTCTGAAAGATGCAGCCCCTGAATTGAGACATAGCTACTGACTGGAGGTTGATGAGAGGCTCGGCTGCCGAAGCGCCCGGCTTTGCATCTTTTATAGTAGATTACTGAATCAGCCTAATTTATCAGTGCATGTGAGCTCTATAATCTATTCAGTGCATCTGGCACTGCTGAGCCATTCAGATCATTTCACCAGCTTTAAGGAGTTTGTTTTGTTCCATAGTCTGTTTTCGCTAAACGTCAAACTCCTCACCTGCGGCCTATGAGTTCTTTAAAACAGTGGTGTTACGTAGCGCTGGGCAACATGGTCTGAAAATACAATCTCAGGTTTTATCACATTTAAGATTTGAATCTTTACTGCCTCTGATGGGGTACTTGCGATCAAAAGGTATTTCATGGCCAGATTGTTCGCTCATGCTGCCATGTTGATATTTTACCCGTGTCTGAAGAGAACTTGTTTACTGTAGATACAACTGATTCACCACTCAGAACTAGTGCGACGTTTGTCTTACAAAAGCGTGAAAGTCCAATTAGTGTGAGTATAACTGTCCTCAAACTTCTTTTATTTATTGGTTATGAGACCGTTCTCTGACCCACAATCCAAAACAACCATCTTTTTAACCAACAATTTTCTTGCTGGGCCTAAAGTCCGCAGTCATATAATCCATCGGGTCATCATCATGAACATATAACTTAGGTTTGTTCAGGATTTGCTTTTCCACTTGGAGAACGTAATGTGGAGCCATTATCTTTTCTTTCCACTGTTGTCCATCTGGCTTGTGTGCTTTACTGAACTAAATTTAGTCACTGCTCTGCAGCTGAAAACAAATCCAAGGTCCAGGGGTTAACAATGCAACAGCTCTTTTTCAACACAGCAAACACATCAATTAGTAACGCTGTAAACAAGTGTTGGATCCTGTGCACAGTGTTTAGGAGTGTGCGACTAGTTTAATTTAATTTCCCTGTAATGTTTGGGTTGCATCGATATTTTCAGAGTCGTATAACATTTCCAGTAGCGAGCTACGTTTTCGGTGTAAGGCGACCAAATGCTATGCCGGCATCTGTGACACTACATGGCTTTTCTCTTGAATTAAAGATTATTTTCTACCAGATTCGTCACCTGCCCCTCTTGGTATTCAAGCATTGGGCTGCTTTGACATTACAGTGCAGAGAGACAGAGAGGGACCAGCAGCTAATGGTGCACAGTCTGCGAGCTGGTCTGGTGCCATTCGCGCTCTGTTCCATCCTGTTGACCTCCACAAAACAATATTAGTCTGTCCGAGGATTCGAGGATAATGCATTTTGATTGTGCAACACAGGGTTGGACAATGACATGCAGCTGTAGCCCATTTGCTACACACGGAAAAACAAAACAAAAACAACAAAGTTATGGATTCCTGTAGTGCATTTTGTCAGGAAGATTTTAAAGGGCAGCAACAATACAGTTCTCTGGGCAGATGATTTTTACGGCATCTTAACATCAAACATTCGACATCAGGGAAATGTGGTCTTTCAACTTTGACTCAGTTTGAGCACCAAGGATCAGGATGTAAACATCGCCTCCTCTCATCCCACCGGAGTCCTGCGCTCTGTCCACCAGGAGCAGCCTTTGGTCCTCTAGCTGGGTTAGCTTTAGCTTCCATCCCTGTTCTCCTCCTGGGGCCATGCACTCTGCTTTCGGCAGAGTTTGGTCCGTCTGCTCCGGCCGGGCGGTCGGTGATCGTCTCAACGGTCGCTGCACTCAAATCCAATCCCCTCGCTTCATTCCCTTGATGTTGATGAGCGTATCTCTGTCACATGCCATACGCGCTCCAGTAATAAACACGAAAAGACAACAAATTAAAACAGAAACTAGCGAAGTTTATGGGAGCTACCGTGCACTCACCCCACAATGTATGCATGTGTCCACAATGCTGCTGTTTAACTCTATCAGTGATTCTTTCAGCAACAGAACTGCATAGGAATCCAACGTGTAATCTCCCTCCAAGCTAATTTAAGTTGCTCAATGTATACGTCAGCATCCTGTTGGGATACAATTTTTGTGTCACAAAATTGTCACAGCTCCATTGATGTTTCTAAAGGAAAGATGAATAGATTGGTCATGAACGACACCAAGCCAAACGCTGTAATAAAATCACACATTTCTCATATGCCTCTTGCAGCCTGAAGCCTCTGATATAATCTCGTCTTTTTTTACCTGTGATTACAAAGCAAGCAAAGCTGGCCACAAAATGACCACAAAGTCCCATATGCTGCACTTTCTACCGCGCAAGACCAGTATTTCATCAGGACGGGGTTTTCTTATCTGACCCTGACGAACGACTGCTTGACTTTAGCCGGAGCCACAGATATCTCAAAGCTCTCCAATTGGATTAAAGAAAGCGAGCTATTGGAATTGAAATAGCTGGAATTGAGCGCCTATGAAATGGCTTGTATTTCTCAGAAGGCACTAGCCTGCAGCCCACAGGGAGACAGTGTGTGCTGCCGGCGCGTTGAAGAGATCAGGGAGAGGGGATCCTCCTCGGTGGCTCCATTGTAGTTCAGGTAGCATAGATCAAACAGAGCAATCCCCACAGAGCTCCCCAGAAAGTGCTTACCAGGAGGCAATCTAAGGCAGCCCCCAAAAGAGAGGCAATGGCATATGGCCTTTTGAAGATAGGGGTTTGAGATTTGAGCAAAGCCTGAATCAGAGAGCATTGAGAGGGGCCTGAACGAGCGAGCACGTTGGTGAGAGGTCGAGGGGGAAAAAGGCAAACATCTTAACACTGCCTTTTCAAAGCACACAGCAGAAAATGCGTATAGACCTGTTTAGATTTCGATCGGCGTCGTCGTCGAGGGCTCGGAGCAGAGATGTTTTCAAGAAGTGACTGGAATTCAATAAAGATGATGCGGAAAAAGTGTAACAGCGAGCCTCCCTCCTTCGGCTCGCTGTGAGATTTAGATGCATTTCTTGACAGGAGTATGACTTGTTTTCCACTTTGTGTGGACACAAGTTTTCCATCGAGACTAATTTCTTGCTCTATTCTTGTATCTGCTCTATTGAGTTGGAGAGAATAAAAAAAAAGACAATCCAATATACTGTATAATAGCATACTTTTTGACGGACTGTGTGTGTGTGTGTGTTCTCTCGCTCTTCCCCTCTCAGCTGTTCCCTGAAGCAGCCCGGAGAGTCGGCCACTGCTGCGATGCCACTTTATCCTCCAAACATCTGAGTAATATACAGACTGCGTCACTGCATGCTGAGGGTGTGGGGGGGGGGGGGATATAAAACGGCACCTCACTTGACCGAGGCCACTCTATTTGTGAAGCGACGTCTCGGCGATATTTCGTCTGATAAGATGGCAATTTAAATAAGAGGCTTCGCTGGCTTTTGGCCCCTGTGGGCTTTTGGCCCCTGTGGGCTTTGGCTTGAGTCGGGAGGGATATATTTCACAGAGGGGAGCGCGATGAAACGAGGGCCGAGCATTTGCAAAAGTGAGATAAAACGTGCTGGTTTTTTTCCTTTTTCCCCTCAGACATTTTTGCCGGGGAGTCACAACAAGTTTGCTCTGTGTTGATTGGGAGAGGGAGGCACAACAATGTAGAAGTGTCTGTGTGGTCGGGTGTCCCATCCATTTTCCACTCCGATGAAGATGGCACAGAGGAAGCTAGTTGTGGTCGCGGTGCGTGGTGGCAGAGGGTGGGGGGCGATTTGGGGATGCGCCAAGCCCAAAATTAAGATGACAGCAATGACGGGGCCCGATGCCGAACAGATCCATCCCACTGAATCAAGCCGCCAGCCTAACAACCCGTACGGTTGTGTGTGCGCCTTTCGATGTAGCGTGCAATATGTGCGCCTGTTGACAAGATCACGGAGACTCAGTGTCAAGCTAGACAGCTGATTGCAGTGCTGGAGTAAACACCTGGCATCACGCTTGTCTACAGCTGAGGTGAATCACTGCATGTGTGCGTCAAAGCGAAATGTCAAAAATGAAAGCACGGAAAACAATGTGTCTGTGCGAGGCAGATGGGGGTGGAAAACGCAGCGTGAGGAAGACGTCGTATTGGCTGTTTGACGTGTTTGCTTAAGTCCAAAAGTTTCTGTTATTATTTTATTCTTTAAAGCAGTGGTTGTCAACCTTTTTTCTTTTTCCTGATGGACTGTCAGATGAACCAGCACCCATTCATCAACACTGCCATTTATATCGAACATTTGTGAGTACTTTTAGAAACTATTTTGTCCATTTATCCATTCACAATGGTTTCACTCAACTTGTGGTGTTCAAGTGCTGTAGCTGACTTACTATAAGGATAGATTTGGATCAACGGATGTGGATCGCTCCTCACAAGCTGTCCCCCGAATGTGAGCCACTCGCGCTGTCCGTAAAATAACTATCAGGAGTTCAGCCCTAATTGGAATATGGAAGCTGTTATAAGTACAACTTCTAATTATACACAGAGTGCTCTCAGTAACTCAATAATGGTCATGTGATAAAGACCAATATTTAGTGTGAAGGAGAAGAGTTGGAGGCGGAGGTGATGGCATGAGCATATACAGGAAGAGGAAGTGGCTCTTGTTCAAATATCTTGAAGTGTGGGTTCAGTAATTACTGCAAGACATTTTGTTGATCTTTTCTAGATTTTTATTTTACAGTTAGTTGTTTGGAAGTCTTTTGAGACAAGTCTGAGTCACTTGTCTTTTCAATGCAACTTTTGTGATTGAATATACCAGATTGCGGTATTAGACTTGTTTTTATTGAGGAACAGCCAAACAAAGCTCCTCTATCGTGGGATTCTGGAAGTGTGTGAAGTCAAACACCAAATCAGGACCGCGTGCTTTCAAATCCAGCACACACACACACACACACACACACACACACACACACACACACACACACACACACACACACACACACACACACACACGCAGCAGAAGATGCCGCTGTGAAACTTTTGAGAGTCAATTACTTCCTTGTTTTAAAACAGTAGTCATATCTGTGGCGGTGTGGTTTACTTTGCAATTATTTGCTTAACATACCAGTGAAATGCTTGGTTCATCACGTCGATTGGACTTTTTAAAGCAAGGCTTGTGCACGGGAAAATGAATGCAAAAGTTATGTAGGATGGTGGATTCAAACCAGTACACTTCTTAAAAACATAATGCCGATTTCAAGGGCAGCTTGTCTAATTGCTCCGCTTTCACTGTTGCAGTCGGACAACAAGGGCAATGAAGACCACTTCACATGAGCTGCATTATTATCTTTAATACATATCACCAGCTGCTGCACGTCAACGTTGAATCGAAATCTCACGCGCAGCTTTCTTGATTGGCACCTCGGGTTCAACCTGCATTCCTCTCCAGTGTTTCTCCTCAAGCCTGAAGGCAATGAGGGAATTGTCAAGTTATGTATCTGTATAATTAGTAATAAAAGAAAATAAAAAGGGAAGGAATACAAGTGAAGTGAAAACTTGTGATGTAAGTGAAGAGAAGGTCATGGCTGGGGGCGGGCGGCGCCCCAGAGGAGACTGTATGTTCAGAGACAATGAAAATGAACCCAATAGATCGTATCGCCCATGCATTGTCTTGTCTTCCATTGTGATAGGGCGAAATCACATCAGGGATAAACACAGTATGAATTTTTAAGAGCCTCCTCTTCCTCATTCCTATTCCGTCTTATTTTTGCCTCGGCTCAGAATGACCTCCGGTAATCTTCAGAGGTGAATATCGCCATTTCCCTGAAACCTGAATATATAAGGAGATTGTGAGACCCACCGGTGGGAGTTGAGGCGCAAGTGTTGAATATTACAGTATGTGTATTTCATTAGCGCTTGGCAGTTTGAATGATGTGGTTGGAAATATTAAAAGCAGCGTCGGCCTACGTGCGTTGGTCTGAATAGCAAAGGCCACTTTGGCTGTGAACGGAGAAACACCGACACGACACAGCCGACAGATTGTGGAACCGATCAATGAATATTTGATCAGCGACGGATAGCCTCCTCTGAAGGATTTTTAGCTGAAGTCAGCTATTTCCTTCAAGCGTACAAAAGGTGAAGAGACCGCATTTGTATTTAGGCACAAACACATAAACACATAAACACAATGTGTGGAATGCATGAAAGGGAAGCATGTCTGTAACAACGGATCTAAAGTATGCAGGCGAAGGCTGTGCTGGGAGTACATGCAACCCACATTTTCACTGTGCAAATGAGAGAAAGAATCGAGCTTCAGATGTCCGTGAAGGATCATAGCGAGCAGAGTTCCATCCTTTTAGAGGCCACACGGCCTTTGGTGTTGTCAATTTCTTGAGGGCACGAAGGCCAAATGTCAGGACAGCAAGCCCACGGAAATGAAGCATTTAACTTAAGGCTGAAGGATGATTTTACTTTTAATACATAGTACAACTATAGGTGAAATGAATACATATATGTGCTATTTATTTAAAAATATAATTGATTTTTTTGGGTGTTTTGCCATCCCAATTTTAATGACTTTCAGATTTTGTTCACTTGGCCATTTTTCCTTCCATAAGTAGGTAATTAGGCTACGGAGTTATAAATTGAATGGAATGTTTTTTGTCTGTTTTAACTGTTTATTGTTGTTATTTCTTACTTTGTAGTGTTGTTGCCTACAGACAAGGTGAATACAGATGAAAGTTCAGTTATGAATAACATTGTGTGTTTTGGTTGTTCAATATACGTTCATCTTCGTAATTATTTTGTACATCTTTTACATACAGTGCCTGTCAGCATGGACGAGAAAGCTGGCATTTATTTGGGTTTCCAGCGCAGCACAGCTCAGAACTGGTAATGTGCAAAGAGTTTCACTTGTCACCAAATAATTCCCTATAGAGAAGACGCTGGTATCTAAAGTGCCATGTGTGTACAGCCCTGTTGAGCACTCGGCTTGCATCAACGTATTGAGTCTGTGTTTGCAGCATTGAATCATACGGTGATGTGGTCGAACAGACACTTGAGCTTCTGTCAATTTACAGCTTCATGTAAGAACTCAAATAAATCATTCCAAAGATGAGGTAGTGGAATTTGCTGGCCAGGCTACAGGTCTGCAACCTGGCCTGAGTGTGACAGGATCTGACTGGCTTGACAGTTTTGATTTATGAAGCAATTACTCGCCGGGTTATCCTCATGATGGGTTTTTTTGGGTGTGCATTATCAGCGAGGAGAGGGGTTAAGATTTTTGTGTGTGTGTGGCAGTTGACGAACTAACCTTCTGAGCTACACTGCTGTTTATGTCTTAATGTAAGAGGTTGAGATTGGCAATGTAACGGCATTTTGTAGGTTGTAATTTGTAATCTGGTCACTGATTTAAAGAAGAGAGGGTCACACGGCGTTTTCACAGTTTATCTTTTAAAGAATCATCTCAGAACATTTGTGAACACTACCTCAGTGTGTCAATTGTTCCCATTGCCGTATCCCCTAAAAATAACATTCGGGGAAAGATCAGTGGGTGCGTGATCTGAAATAGGTGTTTTAATACAAGACAGGAGACACTAATTAAAATGACAGTTTGACGCCGTATTGGCTTACTGTCTTCAGGTGTAGCACTGAAGAGATGACCTCAACTCCCAGAGTGGAAATGTAATTTCATGGCCTGTTAGACAGTGAACTCCAAACGTAAACAGAGCGGTGTCCTGACGTCTGACTGGCGCACTCGGACCACAACAGCACCGCCGCTGGTGGCCGTTCTAGTCCTTCACAGCGAATCCTCTCCGGCTCAATGGCTTTTTCGCTCCCGCCTGGAGAGTGTAAACACTGACAGAGTGGATTGAACTTCTCCTAACAAGCACTCTTTAAATGAACTCATAGAGATTCACATGTGCCCGTTGTGGGGTGTGTGTGTGTGTGTGTGTGTTAATGGGTGAAGGGTTACAGAAGACTGGGGTTGAGAGAGGAGACACTTGAAGACTACATTAATTCAAGCAATTAATGAAAATGTTTAATGCAACACCATTTGTTGAAAAAATATAGAAATCAATATTGCAGCCAGAGAAGCAACCAGTATTAAAACAGTAAAAGGATGAAACATTGAAATGCATTTCAGGCCATGGTCAAGCCCTACACCCCCGCCCGACCTCTTCCCTCTGCTTCCTCGGGCTGTTTTCTGTCCTGGCCCCACAGCGGTGGAATGAACTCCCCGCTGACGTCAGGACAGCAGAGTCGCTGCCCATCTTTCGGCGCCGGCTGAAAACTCACCTCTTCAAGAAGGCCTACCCTGAGCCTTCCACTCAGCACTTAATGTATTCATACTAGTTTGTTTTTGCACTGTACTCTTGCTCTGGTTTATGCTCTTAGATGCTTGTTTAAAAAAGGAGATGCACTTATGACTTCTGGTGACTTGTAGTTCTCTTGAATGCCTATGTTGAATACACTTATTGTAAGTAGCCTTGGATAAAAGTGTCTGCTAAATGACTGTAATGTAATGTAATCATGCATTTTGGTTCAGACCTCTTAAAACCATTGTTAACAACAGTTACTATAAAAGTAAAACCAAAAAACAACAGTTTTGATACAGGGTAACAGTTCAGTATTTTTGTCACAAGCGCTTTAGCACTACCATAAGTACTCAAACTGCTGCAGCGCACGGCACGTCACTCTCTCCATTTAATATGTATAGACATACCAGAGACACAGAGCAATGCATGCTCGATGAATTTAAAGATGCTGGTACCACCTGAAGATCTGCCGGCCTTGTAAAAAATTCATTGCAGCTGTGAAAGTGGAATCTGAGGGAAATTCGTAGCTTATAATGAGTCTCTGAAGACATCAAAAGTGAGAAAAAACACTGCAAATATATAAAACAATTGATTGAAGTTTCATCCTTTCCATCAAAATTGGCAAAATGAATCATCTTGTAGGTTGCGCAACCCTCGTCTCTCAAATGATGGACTGCGTTCCCGAAATAAAGAGATTTAATAATTTACGGCGTTGACCTTTGTTGAACCTTTTACTTATTCTCTCTGGAAGAGGCCTGCTTTTATTCCATCTATCCGTCTGAGCAAAAAGACAAGTCTGTCACAATCAAACAGGCCTGGAAAATAAACTCTGATGGGAAAATCATACAGATATGGATTATTGCATTGATTCCTATTCTTTTAAAAAAAAATAGAAAACACGGAAGGAAGATTCAAATTGATTTAATAAAAAGATAAAAAATACATCAATAAGCCACTGCTCCTCCAAAACAGTCTTTCTTCAACTGTGCCTCTCTTACTTTAATGTGAAACACAAATGTGTAGCAGTATGCACGTGTTTCGCTGTGTTGTGTTCGACAAATAATGCAACGACCTGAACACACTCGAGAAAATGGAGACAAGCAGGTAGCGGGACAAAATAACATTAACACTGCATGAAAAGGGACTTTGTATGGTTGGGCCATGATTCAATATGATAAGAATGTATTGTCTTTCAATGGTGTCGTGATTAAATCATATCTGGTGATATCGTGATAGACAACAACAATTGATAACAATAAGCACATGCCAAATCAAGTTCCTGATGAGAAAATACTCAGGTTGTCAAGGTTTTTATTCACACAGAAGGCTTTACTATGTGGTTATTTAATGTGTCTGCCAACAACATAGCAACATATCTATAATTAAATGACCCGACTTCTTTTTTTGCTCCCGTCCTATTGGCTACAAGTATATACAGAAAAATTCTTGATAGAAACGCATGGAATATAATTTCAGGCTTGTGTTGAGGTTTAAAACACAGGATGAAAGCCTGCAGGCCGCAGGTACTTTTCTGCTGCGAACTTCTTACTGCGCACGCGCACCAGAAAAATGGGCTGGGTCCGGTTCAAAATGAAAACAAGATTTAATGTACTACACAAAGTTCACTTACAAGCTGAATTAACGATCAATAGTAATGTTCTCGAGAACAGAGACCACACGCATCTCACTCACAGGTCTGGCCAATCCAGGTACTGAAAAACGAGGGCGGATGTGGTCTGAGGAATGTTAGACTCTGTGTTGTGTATATTTGCCTGTTCTGTTCAAAAATGTGTTTTGAGGCACTGCTGGCTTTTCAATGTCATTTATAAATGCTTTGTAAGGCATAAATAGTCCTCACTTTAGATGAGGTCACATAAAACACTTTACTAACGAGTAGTAACTACCTTAATAAATCATGAATTAATCATGAATTGCAGTATTAATACGTGTTTATAAAGCATATATTAACATAGTCCCTAACCATTATATTTATAAATTCATGAATAATGTACATCTAAATAAGTTATTCATCATTCATCAACACTTTATAAATTATCGTATTAATCATCTACAACTCCTTAATAATTGGTATGTAAAATATATAATACTTCATTTACAAATGGGGAATCCATCATTTATAAAGAATGAAAACACAATAATGAAACGCATACTAGACGGGCTTATTAATCAAGAATACAACATTTATAACTGTTGTTATGAACTGCATACTAATGAATTATTAATGCAGGAACAATGCTTTATAAATCATGAATTAAGTGTTTACTCATACTTAACTGATGCTTCATAGTGTGTAGTTATTATAAAGTGTTACCCATACATTTTACTGTCCGTTTGTTTTAACGTCGTTGCGCAACATATGCAGTTGACATGCGTCTTTAAGTTACAGCTACAAACCATCAATGTTGCTGCTCTGCTTTTAATTTGCTCCCCAATGACATATGCAGGACCTTTGTGGTCATGCTACATTAGAACCGCTGCACACTGCAGAAACAATCCTTCATTTTTGCTGGAGCCAACATCTGTAAAATATTAACCAAAGCCACGTGTGCAGCACTGACACTCATTTTCACAACTTTCAGAATTAATGGCACAGGGAGGGAAATAGTACAATGTCAAATACACGACTATATCCAATTTAATGGGAACCAAAATGCAAGATAATTCACTTCTGGCATTTCAATTACCAATTAAGAATAGCTTCATCCTGATTTATTAACATGAGTCTCTTCTATGCGAGATAGGCTTCTTTGAGCGGCTCTGGTTACAAAGGAAGAGACACGTTGTACCGTAGATAAGATAATGCATTCTGCTTCAGATGTATTTATTCTACAAATGACGCTCATCTTGTGTAAAAGGTCAAACATGTTCTGGTAAATAGACTTGAACTTTTCCGACCACTCAAAGCGTCTAACACTACATGCCATTAAGTGTCTTAACTCCAGGACATTGACATGGACTTGATCCGGGGATCAAACTGCCCACTTTGAGCCACAGCCCCCCCCCCCCCCCCCCCCAATATGAATCCCTTCGATCATCTTGAGTGTTGATGTAACACTATGTGATCCAGGTGGCTATTTTGATGAATAATGATAAAGTCACATCATATGGAAATGCTCAAGTTAAGTGCAGTCTTAAGTGTAGTTTTGAAAGTGGAGAGTGATGGAGAATGTCTGAGGTGCCGGAGGTAGAGCGTTCCAGAGGGAGGGAGCAGCGATGGAGAAGGCCCTCTGTTAGCCAGAATGTACTTAATTGCATTCCATCACTGCTTGAGCGGTAAATTGTTTACAAGAGCACATAGTTTTCTCATAGATCAAGCCACTTAGTTTTTCTCTCAAAGTGCAACAGATTGATGCATTTAACTTAAGAATTTAAACATTTTTTAGAGGGTCCATCAGTCCACCGCCCACAGTCTCACACAATATCCTGCGGGACACACTGTAGCACCGTTAGCTGCAAGCCGCCAGCTCAGCCGTCTCAGTACTGAGAGCCTCGTGGAGGCAATTAGACATGCTCTAAATTTCGAATTTAGCACCTTTTAACTTGAACTCTTATCACACACACAGAAGCAAAAAAAACAATCTCTAAAGCTGAGCCCTTTGAGACATGGCATGGGAAAGCATCTTCAGGCTTAACAACATTGCTGCTAATGTAGCTGCTGTGTGTGTGTGTGTGTGTGTGTGTGTGTGTGTGTATTAAAATGGGAGGGTTACTTTTTCTTTTCAGCGTTTTCAGTGTGTCCGCCTCACCATTCTCCTTCCTCTGGCTCATTGGTTGTCTCTTCCCTCCCTCTGCCCGGCCCTTCATATCGCTCCTTTGGTCACTCAGGCAACCACGACCCCCCCGTGTGTTGGAAGAAATCAGGGAGCACAAAAGGATTGGCTGCTATTAATTTTGCCCAGGTAACCTTCACAACAATCCAACAAGACAGCCGTTTAATTGAGCTAACCCTGAGCCCACGGCAAGCCTGCCTGTCCGAGCATTCTCCTTTCTCTGTGAATACCAGCCGTCTCACCTCGCCTTCATCCGAGGAGCAAAAAGAAAGTGTCGGAGGGCGAGCGCAAGTCTGTACAGTTGGGTTTTTATCATTCTCTGCTCTTGTCTTTTCTTAGCTGAGTTTTATTTTTTCTCGGGATTGTTATCTCCATTCTCCTATAGAAAAATAAAACGGCATGTCAGGGAAGGTTATCAAATGGCCTATTCTGATGTATTTCTTTTCTTTTTTTGAAAAGAAACTCTGGAGTATTGTTCGCTTTCAACAGTGAGTTACAGCTTGCTGTAGGGCGACATTTTGGAACAAAGGCTGAGAATGAGTTGCTGTGGGCCCCAAAGATAGACTGTGTTAGAGCTGCAGAGGTCACGGAAAAGCACGAGGGCTGCTGGGTCGAAATACCATTCCTGCAACCTTTTGTAGATAATATGAACAACCTAATTCACTGCTACAAAAAAAAGAAGAAAATGATGAGCTAAAAGATCACTCTGCTCATACAGTACACGACCCAATTAGGAAATTGGACAGAAACTAAAGGTCATACCGCCGTTTAAAACTGCTAAATTTAATTCGAAATTAGTTGTCATGGATTCGATGGGATTAGTGGATTCGGGATGTTGATTTTTGACCCCCGAATTTATGACATTGATGGTGCAAACCTGAGTCTAAAGTACAGGAAGCTATCGTAGCTCATGAGCTGTGTTGCATCGTTCACGTTTTCTGCCGTCCTTTGTTGGCCTATACTGCTCCACAAAAGAGCAATGGTTTGCAGACGGCTACGAAACACGACTCCTTGGTCCAAAGACGTCTTTTCAGTGAACTGTGTGAACTTAATGTCCTGTTGGCCACTGAGCTAAGCTAACCAGGCAATGAGTTAGCCAGCTACAGCAGGTCAGCACTATGCCACTAAAGCTTCCAGAACCAACTATTTTGCAAGGGTGCAGATACATTTCGCTGTACCACTTTCTTTTGTGACCAGTCTTTCATAGAGAAACTTTACTTTGTGGATGAAGCGAACCAGGTCAGCTTGTATCATCATGAGAGATTACAAAATGCGAACGAGGTTTGAGTGGTGATGTCAAAAGAAGTCATGATTTGGCTCCAAAAAAAAAAAGGAACTTATCCAGTAAGTGCCCTCGACATGTAACCCTCCCCATTTTCATATGAATAATCTGAAAGGTTGTGAACCCGCATCGGATGAATCTGACCATTTCTGTAGAAAATCCGCCAGCAGGAGAGAATGGCTTGACAAGTGGTCCTCCACCCCGTCGGTCTTCACTCACGTCCTCGGTATCCGCTGTTCCCCCTCCCCTGCAGGTAATTACAGTGCAGCGGCACCGTGGTCAGTAAAAGGCGAGGCCAACCACTCCAGGGGAAGGCGCATGATCCATTAGCTGAGCACAGGGCTCGACGGCCCATTCCTCACTCCCATTTGTCTTTTCCCTAAAACCTCTCCGCTGCCCCCCCCCCCCCATCCCACTCCGCTTCAGACATCTCCCTTCCTCTCCTGCTCCATCAAAGATACAGAATGGAGCACATGCAGAAAAAAAATCTCTTTGAACACGAACTTCAGCTTGAAAGCTCCACAGAGTTTTTTTTAACATACCTGAATAAAACCGCTCCCTGATAGCCAGGCAAGCCAGCAAGCTATCCGATGTACGCTCTAACTGAATCATTCACTGTGGGAGAATTGTGACAAAACAGAGCTCAGCTGCCTTGAATTCAATAAAAGCAAATGTAATATATTTTTCATATGCTGATACTGCTTGAGTCCAAATAATAAAACTGGCACCATGAGGGATGCAGCCCAATGGCTTCAAAGAGTTTTCATGTCCTTTTTCCATTTGGTTTTCCAATGTCGTGATGACAAAAATAGAGACAAACACGGAACCAATCAACAGGAAATTTCACGCAATCACTACAGCTCTCACGAGTAAAACACTTGCAGATCTCTTTGCTGAGACTTGAGCTCCTAATGAGGGAATTCGAGTGACAGTCGCTCATGAAGCAATGAATCATTGCAATGCCAATTTTCGAAACAGTTGGGCTCAACTGCTTGTTAACTGCTTGTTTGGGGGTGGCCGTGGCTCACTGGGTTAAGAGGTCGTCTGGCAACCGCAAGGTCAACGGTTCGATCCTCGACTGGGACGTGTCATGTGTGGAAGTGTACCTGAGCAATACACTAAACCCCAGGCTCCCCTGGCGCTTGTCATTGGCAGCCCAATGCTCCCTATATACAGGGATGGGTCAAATGCAGAGACAAATTTCTCTTAAAGGGATCAATATAGTGTAATAAATAAAACAAATACACAGAGTGACTGCCAAGGTCCTGCCACGAGTCTCACAGGTGTAATTCAAGAAGGCTCTTTTCACCACGGAACAAAAAAACCCAGGAAGAACTTCCTGTAATGACCTCCACAACTAATAAATAAATCCATTATCCAAGACAGGGAGAGAAACAAAGCCACAAAGGCTGCAGCTACATGTCACATCCATGAGTTGACGAGTCTTGTCTTGTTTAATCAGGTGCAAAGTCTGTTCTGATCGATAGCCCCTTCCTGCAGGCAAAGGAACACAGGACCACATGTTACAACTTTAGTTAGCTATGTGTGTCTGCTGATTCTGTTTAGAAATGGGGTATGATACAGCTATTCCTTTTTCTTTTGTCTCTCTGGTCAATAATAAGACCTACATGCTCAAACACCAACAGGATAATATAGGAAGTTAAAATGAACACCCGTAGTATTTCAAATAATTCTTTATAGAAACCACTGTGGGGTTCATACTGTGTTTTGTCACTATAACAGACCCTTTACAGCACCAAACCATAATCATAACAATAGTGAGCATGCTAGCGATTAACACAAGCCAACGGCTTTCATTTAGTTGTTAAAAACAGTAAATGTCTGGATCCGTGTTAAAGTAACTAGACCAAGCCCAGCAGTTCATGTGACATGTATTTGTTGTGCCGTTATCTTGCGTGTTGGGGAATTAGCAAGCTAACTAGCCAGCCCCTAGATGTATAGAACCTAATGCTTAGTCCACATATCACCAGATAATCAGTCATCAACACTGATTCACCAGAGTTTGTAACATGCCGATGGCTTCATTTCAAGTCCACAGAAAAGAGAGAAAAGTCTTGCACTGCAATTTTTTGAATTTTTTTGAAAGGCACTTCAGCCAAAACTCTGGGGTCTAGTTACTCTTATTAAAGTCTGAACCATTTACAACAGCTCTCTGCACCGCAATCTGGAAAATCTACAAGTGTGTCCACTCGTTGGCGTGAAACACTCTCCATGAATTAGAGACGAAGACAAAGGGAAATTCAGGCAGAGAAAGTTCTCTTCCATCTGCAAGACAAAGACAAGACATTGGGAACAGCAGGAGAAATGAGCACCCACGCTGATACGGCCCTCTATTTCAACCAGGGTGTCTTTCACAGGAACCTGTGGATTGATTCCAAATGTTAAAAGAGCCAATAATAGTTTTTCGTGTAGTGAGTGATGACCTCATTGCATGTATTCATATAATATATGCATAAATGCATGTGTATGAATATATGTAAATGTATGAATTTCCCAGATATGTGACGATGAGAAATGATAGCTGTCCACTTTCATCCTTTCTGTTTCTTGTTTCTCCCGCTAACCTGCACAGACCAAATCAATTCTGCTGACCCTAATCTACGAGCATGACATGAGGATTAATAACTTGCCTGATGTGGAATATGCACAACTTTCTGTCAGGCAGATGAATAGGCTGCAGTCCAACTGAAACAACGTATGTGGAGCTCTTTAATCATCGGCTCAAGGCGAGAAAATCTCCCTGCTCCACTCAAGTCACGAAAGAGACGAGCGCTCCTCCAAACAGAATGAGAAAAGAAGAAAAACCTTAACATAATTAAACATTTGATGCGATATTTGTTAGGATGACTCATGGTGGCAAACTCTCTTCGAACAGATGACGAGTCCAGTATTCACTCGCTTTATAGCTCTATTTCTAAGCTCCGCACCGGCTCCTAGTAAACATCTCACCGTGTTCACTAGCAAGTCGCTAGCCTTGTGTATTTGTTGTGGTGTGCTGCTGGGCTGAAATGGTCCTTCCATTAATCAGTAAATCAACAGAAAACCAATTGCCACTTCTGTTGATAAGCAATCAATGTTTCATGTCTTTTAGGCAAATATGCTTAAAGGCCCAAATGCACCGAACGCGACAAATGGCGCACCTCATTTGACGCGTGCCGACTGTTGCTCCTGAGGCGCACTGCAGGCATCAGATATCAAATGCCAACATCGCAGAGTAAAACGTCTTTTTATTCATTGCAGCTCTCTTAAAGCAGGTACTGCAGCTGCAGAATTAAAAAACGTTTGTCTTGGTTCTCATTTGAAGCTCCAAAATCAAAACGAGGTCGGAGTAGAGATCAGATGAACTTCAACAAGTGTGGTCCGATGCTTTCAGCGTGTTTCGGACCTTAAATGTCACAGATTTCTGCATCTCCAATGTGTTATTCGTAGCCTTCAAAGATATTGGATTGGTTTTCAAGTGTTGGTCCTGACAAAATGAATATTATCAGCTGCTGCAGCCCTATAAAATATGGCTTGTTAGAGCAGAGTTGTGGGCCACAAAACCAAACCAATGATCAAAAATAGACTAAAAGGTAGTGTAGAGCTGAGCTTGGGTGATAATTCTGGCTTCCAGGAGTGGCCCTTTCTCCATTAGACACAAACACTTGAACAAAGGTAAATATAAAATAAATATTGATTAGTGTACAGCAAAGGCTGCCCAATGTCAACCGATAGTGTGTGCGCTTAAAGTGCACACCGAAATAGTCCATGACAGAAAAGCATTTAGCTGCTGCTTTCCCGTCAGCAGTTCAGCACCACATCTAGCGGACAGCTCCTATTAAGCCCCGAGCCTCTGGTGTTCATTCACATCCTCGGTTGGGTAGAAAGCTGTGTGCCACGGTACCTTTCTCAAACACAGTTACTCACATGAAGCTGCCCTTCAGGCTCTGATGGAGATAAAGAAACTTCAAACCAAAGATTGAAGTTCAGTTTCACAGCGAGTACCCATTCAAAATCATGAAACTAGAGAAATACAATGCTCAAAGGTCGGCTGTCTTAGAACCTAATTTAATTGGGACTCTGCCATACAGCACATTCAACACGTGCACACAAGTTGAGATGATTTTGGCTCAATGTCAAGGATGAAATCAGATGGCATTCATTGACTCAAAAGCCCAAAACCACAGAGAGTGTTTAAAGTCTCAGTAGCATGTGGATTTGCCTTAAAAGTTCATTCAAACGCTAGCATTGTAAGTAATGCACATACACATATAATATACAAACCTGCCTCCGGAAAATAACTCACTCTTAGCCTTTTATACTCATTCGAATCCTGTGTCTGTGAAGTATTGCAATTACTCTCCCTATAGGTGACAGTCACACTGATAAACTCTGGCAAAGTGAATCATTTCTTTGACACCCACTTCAATCATGCTGGCACATACTATGTACAGTACATCACACTCTTGTCACCGCACTGTCCTCATGCAGTTCTCACAGGAGTCCGTGTGAACAGAACAAAGAGCAATAATTGGATGTTTGCACATCCATGCACATTTTAGTGACTTGTGATACAACCGGTGTGATGTGATACATCTCATGGATAAAAGCCGCAATAGCATTAACAACTATAAACTGCTCTATTTAGATATGAAGTATGTGGGAGAGTTTAGGAAAAGCCAGGTAAATGGTTTCAAATGAATGGCATTTATTCTTAAATGTACATATTGTTTTTTGTAATTGTTTCACCACATTCTCCTACCTGTTTGTTTGAATTATTTAGGATAATTGGGAGCAAGCATTTCCTCCCTCGCCACTGTTCAAGGAAATGTCAGTCAGCATTAGCATACTCATTTATAGAGTGCTACAGCTGTCCCTGGCTGCTGCCTCGCCGACCCGCGCACCCAGCCACCGCTTTCAAGGAGGGTTATCGCAACGATTATGAAAAATGACTCCTGAAAAAACCCGATGTGATTCATTATCTCAATATTAAGGGAGTTTGAGGGAATAATAAGTTTGGCTTATTAATCAAAGTATGGGTAGGGAGGGTAGGGTAAGGAGCAGCCAAGTGAAGTTAAATGCCGCTGTCAATCTCCGCATGAGTCACTTTTGACTTCAAAGGACATTTCACCTGAATCATGTCACAGCATTTATGGAGACGCCAGCGTCGCAATGGGACTCGTAACCCCTGAGATTTTTCTTAAGAAATTTGCCAGATTTCGCATGGAAACGTCAACGTCTCCTGAACACAATGAGCCCACTTATTCTGAATTCTGAATATGACGCTCGTGTGGCGAAGTGCACTCCCCAGCAGTTCACCTGCGTGTGGGGAGGACACGTGTGCATATTAATGCTCTTGCGTGCGCGCACATGCACACAATTCTTTTATCACATTCTAATTTCACCCGCCAGCCCATTAGGGCTGTCAGATGAGGAGCGGTAGGTAGATAAACCGCGATCGCCCAGCGAGAAATATATTATTCTCTATAAGACCGCTTTAAATAAAAGGAAGAAAGCTTTCAATTCCCTGCGTACTTTTCATGAATAAATGATGAGGTGCCTTTGAATGAATCCGTGTCCTTTCTTGGTGTCCTTTCTAAAGTTTGCTAAATGGCAGACACGGCGATACGAGCTAGGTGCTGCTAATCTGATGGTGGGGCGTTACGAGGACGGGCTATTCTCTGTATCCCCTTGTTACATGGGCTTCCTCGGATGGAGGCTGCAGATAGCCTAAAAGGTCCCGTATCAAACTCGGCTTGGAAGGTAAGGCAGCCAGTATAAATTGTAGCGCTACATAGTAGCCACTGCTCCTCGCTTTCTGCTCGCCGGAATTTGATTTGTGGCGTTGTCTTGTTCTGTGATATAAGAAGACATGCCACCCTGCAACATGAAAGAATAATGTGGTCATCTTTACAAAACAAAGGTCACAGTCTCTCACATTTCTCACCAAGTTGTAAATCGCGTCACGCTATTGCATATACCGAGTTCTACATTTACGTGCATCGCACCCGTTTGCGGGTCTAATTGAATTGGTCACTGTCGTTAAATGCTTAATCAGCTCAAGGGGGCAAATTAGCTCGTAGACATCTCTCGGGAAAAGGGGAATGAGGACATATGGGACATGTCTCTGTGCTCCGCAGAACAGACTCGCGGGAAAGAACAGACTCGCGGGAAAGACTGCCAAAAGGGTAGTAGTGCCAGTCATGGCGCACGCCAGAGCCTAGTTACACAAAGTCAAAGCCACGAGCGGGAGAGGGAAACGGGAGAGCGAGAGAGAGAAAGGCGACTCACTCAATGAGAGTCTGGGGCAAAGATAAGGGGAATTAGCAGTTCATTTGGGGAGAAATTAATCAGTTTTCAGCATGAATCGGAGCCTAACTCTGTGGCATTGTTCAAGGCAGTGAGCGCTCCTATCTCGTGTCCCCAGATATTTGCAGGTCACTACAGAGGAGAGGATTTCAATTTCGTCACTGATGTTGGATCAAGAGAGGGAAGACACAAAAGAAGTATTTGTTCCAGCAAAGGGGTTCACTGGAAATGGCACATATCATCTTGGGAGAATTTCACACGCGCCACCGCAACGCGCGTCTTTATGAGTTGTTTTTCCATTCAGGGAAACTGAAGGCCACACAACAGCAAAACTGAGCAAACCGTAATTGGAGCAGCCTCTATTTGATATCGAGCATTTAATCACAGATCATTAATGCGGTGCCATTTAAAAAGCCTCCGCATCCCCAGAATATAGAGAAGGTGACATTTAAAAAGCCCCCAGTTCTCGCGTCGACGCCAAATATTTCGCCAGTTGCTGAAATGAATCCACTGATGACTTGCCTTCGGATACGAGCCGCACAACATAAGAATACGGGAGGATTTTCTGAAAATTATGACACACCAGGGAAGGTTATGGAGAAGCGCCGTCGCCTTCTGTTTTCCTCGACTGAAACGAAAGACAAAACGACAAAAGTGGTTGATATTAGTGTGTGTTTGTGTGTCCTTGTGGAATCCAGCTTGATTGACATTCTCTATACAGTGGCACATCACTGATCTCACCTACATTCAACAATGTATTCCGCTACCTCATCCATGGTAAGCATGCCTTATGTCCTCGTACGGGACAGAAAGAACATATAGTTGGATATCTCATTTTGAGCCGTGTTCCCAGCTGACATCTGCTTCTCAATGTCGAAGCGCAGAGATGCTCTAAACCTTTTGTGAAGAAGCCTGTATGCCGGGAGGCCTTAACAAAATTGCATGAGCTGCTGTTGTTATGAGTTTTGTACTGTTTGTCGTTGCCGTGACTATTTCATTTCTGTGCGCCGTGCCGGTGACAGCCGGTGACAGTCGGGAAGGAGAGAGAGCCATCATTTCCAACAGGGGAGGCGTGTTCTCCCCCCCCAACCTTTCATCATCCTCGCACCAGTGACTGGATCTGAGAGACAAAGTATTTCACACCATCTGACGTCTGGATATTAGAGGCAGCATTTTATTAGGGCCTCCTCAGACCATGCGTTTTGTGAAATTGCATAATGTATCAGCTGTATGAATGAGGGTAGAAGATGGTGTGTCCTCAATACTGTCTTGCAGTGCTCTTAAAAACAAAAGGAAAGGTTTAAAGGTGAGACCTGACCTGACTTTTAATTTAAAACATTCAAAAAGTGAACAAACTTTATCAACAGACTGTGAAGACGTTGCTGTGTTGACTTTTGGGCGACCGTGGCTTACTGGGTAGAGAGGGTTGTCCGCCAACCGAAAGGTCACCGGTTCGATCCTCAGTTAGGGTTACAGTGTCTTCCTCAGGGACACTGTAACCCTAACTGCTCCCCGGGTGCCTGTCATTGGCAGCCCACTGCTCCCTATATGTACAGGGATGGGTCAAATGCAGAGAATAATTTCCCCACCGTGGGACTAATAAAGGAATGTTTCTTCTTCTTCTTTATGTCAAAGAGGTCGATGTGTTATCTTCTGAAATGAGCATGCTAACCAACTAGCCACGAGCCGTCCTGAATGATGGAACTTTTCCAGCCATCAGTGCTTCTTCTCCATCTATGTTGGATGAAAATGAGCTTTGGTCTCCTTATTAGCTTTCTTCCCATTATGACACAGAACCAACAAAAATAACACACACACACACACACACAAACAAAAGACTTGGCAAGTAAAGGTATTGAAAATAATTCACGGCACCTGCTTCCTAAGATATTGAGCCTCCATCGGCTTGCCACTGAGGATTAAAAACAAAAATACAACAAAACTTACATGCAGTCCTCACAGTTCATTTGCATGATTTACCGGGGCCCTTGCAGAAATCCTTTCCACGGGGCTCATTAGTGTGCGTTTTACACCGTTCTTCATGTTTAAAACGTGATGAATTGTATAATTAAAGGCCTCACAATGTAAATCAATGGGGCAGAAAGAGAGAAGGTAATTAAACGGGGCCCTGGCTGGCATCATGATGTTCTGACGTTCATGGGACCCCCGCCTCCCACGCCACTCCATCACAGGGCCATTCAGTTTGGTGGAAAGTGTTTAGTCCAGCAGCACGGCATCTTCAATGGTGTCTCAGATTGTGTATTTGCCAATGATAGAGCTGCATGTTTGCTTTCTCTGCAGCCCGTAGAGAGGCGAGGTATTGCTCTTAAACGAGTCAGTGTCAAGTATTTTTCCTCCGCCTACCTGATGAGAAAATGTCAGGATTCAGCACAGTCCTGCTGAACTCATATCTCCATCCTTAAACTGCATTTCCCCCTCAAATCAACCCGCGTTTTTTGCCTATTCTCCCAGGATTTATGACATTTTCGAGCTATGAAAAGCTGCAAATACTGATGCGACAGACCTCATTTGCAGTATTAGTCCCAGTGCTCAACAGACTCCAAGCCAGTTGAGCTGCCAAAGATAAAGTTGTTTTTTTTCTTCTCTTTTTTGGCCAACCAGCCCAGAGTTTCCTGAGATTGCCAGGGATGTCGGTGGGGGTGCAGATGTGTGGTAATTGAGTTTGGAATGGGATGTTTGAGGTGGAGCTGCCGCTATGCCGTTCAGTCATAGCTATCCTCCCAATTTTCTCTCTCTCGAAGGAGTTCTCGCCCCAGGGAGTGTGTAAGCGAGTGGACTACGGCTGACTGTTACTGTTGCGTGGTGTTACAGATGACACAGGCTCTACTCTCACTGAGGCACTCTTGGCCGCATCCTGTTCTCACATCTCACACACCCTATTGTAGCTTACTTGTGCGAACAAGATTCACCACTGACTTAGATGCAGGCATCATTATAGCTAGGTCCTTTGGCTGGAATTTACCATATGAGTAATAATTTCTTCTTCTCTTTGATTTTAAGCACAAGGATTATAGTTTCTCCCTTTGGAATGTAAAAAGAAAGCTCTTAAAATGTTTGTTTTTTTGGATAATTATAACTTTGGTCTTATTTCTCTAGATTTAGTCAGCATTTTCCTTAACTAGGATCAAACAGATTTCACCAAAAATAATGTGTCATTAAAAGTAAACGCACCTGACATTTGGTAGGAATTCTTAACAGGATGTCAGCATATAAAGAATGAACAGTTTGGGTAATAATTATACAGTTCACCTTTGTTTTCTCTTTCAAATAAGTTTGGCTAACCCTTTGTTCAAAGCCTGCCTGTTCATCTGACTGCCTGCATTGTTTGCCCTGTTGGATGCTGCAGTGCTCCCAGAATTTAAAGGACGGCTGAAATAAGTAACTAAAGCGCGCCTTGCATGTCGATATCAAGACGCATATAGGGGCGCTGCCCAAGCATCAGTGTTTGACGGCCTGGGAGTGAGACCAGGCTGGAGTTTAGCTGAAAAGATGTCCAATGTATTTGTGCCGTAAAATAAAAACAACTGTAAAAGATAACCAGTTGAGTGGAGTGCTGGTAGGTAGATTGTATCGCTGTTGGAGAGAACCAGGCTAAGTTTTCCCCGTTTTCATTATTTGTGCTAAGCTAAGCGAACTGGCAAATCGCAGTAGCCTAATATTTACCGTACGGACATGAAAGTGTCGCCCCTGTTAATGAGTATTTCCTAAATGTCAACATATTCCTTTAGTTGAAAATTGATGTCGAAGACAAAGTAGCAAGCTTGTTGTTGTTTTTCCAGCCCTGACCACACAATTCTCTCGTGAGTGACTCCCACTGTCGCAGGGCAGACGATCTCAAAGCGACCCAGGTGACACAATTGCATTGAAAGGCATAAATATAGCGCTACTAGATTTAGAGACCTTTCTCTCTCTCCTTTATTCTGCACTACCGGCATGTTCTGACCTGTTCTGAAAGGTGTGAGACTTCCATTGCAACTTGCCACAAAATAATGATTGGTATGCTGTACTGTCAACAGTGTCGGTGTGTTCTGATGTCCGCGGCTGTAGTTGTGCAGCGTGGGCGGCTGCCACCCAACGTCGGCAAACAGCAGGTGGAGCCCACATTAGCACATGGCACAAGCAGCAAAAAAAAAAAAACAGGCATCAATCCATTGAGAGAGACGAACACAATCTTTACAAAGAGACTGACAAATGCCTCCAGCAGCAGTCTCTATGTAACAGGGTACGGTCTTCAAATGAATAGTTCTTTTGGGGTAGCATTATCTGCCATTTTCTCTCTGATTCATACCAATGTGTATGGCATAAAACTTTTTCTTTTCATCTCTTGCTTCTTTTCATTTCACAAAGCCATAGCTTTGGCATTGTGGGATGCAGGCAGCAAATGGTAGGCCATTACTGAACAATATAAAGATTACACACATGACGGGGCAACACAAATTGAAGCTATTACCATGCAAAAAAGATCATCGGAGGTCACTTCTTTGTGTGGCTGAAAGATCTGCCCGAGACCGTAATGAGAACAACGTGATATAGCAACCTGACCACATGAAAAGATTTTAAAAAAACAGTTTGAGAGGAAAGAATAATGGGGGATGTACCTGTAAATATCTGCAGGAGAGTATTTTCATAACTAGAGTGTACACTGTTTGATAAACAAAACCTCAGCGTTGCCTTTAAATACTGAAACCACCCGCCTTGTTATCGCTTTATACTCAGTAGACACATACTGTATAACAGCTGGAACATAGTAACAGTAAACACAAATGAGTTCCTAACTGTTGAGGAAGCTACAACCAAACAAGCAACTGTGTTGAATCATAAAAAAAAGGAAAGAGTGAGTGTGTGTTTCTTTTTTCTTTTGCAATCACTCACAAGCACAAAAAGTAATTGGGTTTACATTATTCTCCCAAAAGCAGACATAATTTGTCCCGCACTAAAAATCAACGGGGGCAAAGCTCAGAACTGTGCGCAAATTTGATTTCATGTGCTCCAGGGGAATTGAATAAGATGGAAGTGGCACAGAAGGGGGGGGGGGGGGGGGGGGGACAGGGGATGTGAGAGTGGGCAGCCACCGTTTCTTGGAGGGGTTACAATTTAGAGGGTGGAGCAGATGGCTGGCCAGCAATCAAACAGCTGCTGTAATCAATTCAGCATGAGAGTTCATCATGAGTCCGTCCGACTGGGAGAGTGGAACAGAAAGAACCGGGCTGAAGGCTCGCCGCTCTCAGATCAGGTTTTGCATTTAAATGTATTTGTGCAGAATAAGTGCATGAAAATGCATCTAAAAATAGATGCGATGGATATTAAAGAAATTGGAGCACAGTTAGTTGCATTTTTAGCCATCATAGCTGCATGGCTCTAGGGATGGCAATGTCTGTCTGTTGTTTGGTCAACTACTTTAGTACACAGTAAAATATCTGAGCAAGTATTACATATATGGCCATGATATTTTGGACAAACAGTCATGGTTCCCAATGGACGAAGCCAGCTGAGTTACATGATCCCCTGACTTTTCCTCTCGTGCCACCATGAGGCAAATGTCTCGACAACTAGATGGATTGTCCTGCAATGCGGTTCCGACATTTATGTCCCCCTCAGGATCAATAAAAAACTTTGGTTTCTGACCAAACACCTGCAGAGCTAATGACATCCCCATCAGCCTCAGCTGTATTTGTTGTTTAATGCTCATTAAGAAATGTTAGCATGCTTAAAGTGGAAAGCATGTTAAACATTATCACTGCATAAAGCATCCGCATCAGCATTAGCGTTGTCATTTTAAGCATGCTGATGCTACACACGTGTGTGTGTGTAAAGAACTTACAGAACACTTTATGTGCAAGGATAATTTGGCACACACAGGGTTGCACAAAGAAATGCAGTTTCAGCACATTTTTTCCACAAAACAAACGTGACTAATAAAACAGAAGTGCATTCCTGCAGTACATTTTGTAACGATCTATCTATCTTAGTTATTTTTATTTCTGTGTAAGTACATTGAGAGAGATGAACAAAAAAAAATCCTTGTGTCTGCGCGCATACTTGGCCGATAATGGTGATTGTGATGCTAAGCATCGCTGTGCCTGTGCAAGTAGCCTCACAGAACTGCTAGCTAGAGTTAATTATTAGTGTTGCCACTAAGAGCTGTTTGATTTCTCCTCACCAATACTGCAAAAAATACACCAAAATACATAAGTCGGCAGTTGAAAGTGCAGGAATGTTAAATGTAAGCAGTTGCTGTGCCTATTCAAGTCCAATGTTGCTCAGTTAAGCTAATGCTGCCTCTCTTTCTTCCACTATGCATACAGACTGTTGATCTTAGGCTGAATGTTTTCTCCCGTTTGAACTTAAGCCTGATTTTGAATAAAGCGGTGGCTGCTGTGCATAATGTTTGGCTCCCTTGTTGCACAGGCTTCAGTGTCCCTCCTATCTCCTGCTCTTTACATCTTTCCTCTGCAGCTCACGGCCTCTGTGCTTGTGGACTTTTATTCACTTGCACTTGTTCTGCAAGTCCACATCACAGCCGAAGGCCACATGTCCATCCGGACAGAATTCTATGGACCTTTGGACCGCTGAATGCACTCCAATGGTAGACACAGAAAGTACTGTGTGACTATACCGTTGAGAGTTTCTTTTTTTCTTATCACTGGTCAGTCATGAAGTTGGCTGCACAGTTTATAACACATCGTCTACAGTCTCCAGGGCATTGCTGACCTTTAGGAAGGAAGAATTAAACAGACCAACAAAACAATTCCATTACTCTGATTAATTGATGTTGAATGCTTTCAGGGAATTGGCTCGAGGGGTAAATGGGGCTTTATGCTGAAAAACAACAAACCCCTCAGCACTCAGATGATTGGAGTTAAGGCTAAGAAATAAATAGTTTCTTTTACATTGATGAATGAAAGGCAAAGCGCAGGGCTCCACAGTAAGGGTTGCCAGGTTGCCATTGGTAAATTGGCAACCAATTATTGGTCTTTGGTTGCCATCGATGGCAGCCACTGTTTAACCAGACTAGGACAGCAAAACCTGGCCCTCAAGATCATTTTTTAAAATACTTTTTTGCATTAGTGATATGTGAATATTGCTGTTAAAGACAGAACTGGAACCAGACAACGCTGCAACTAAGTTGTTTGTCATTTGAATCAATTTGCAGTCTTGTGATGAAAATAGTAACATAGTGTTGTACTGCAAAGCATGTGCAGCACTTTGATAAAGCCTCCACCTCAGTATGTTGTTGAGCTGCACTCTTGTATTACTTTGAACTCCAGTGCTTGTCCAGCCCCGTGGTTCTGTAGGATAAGCTACCTTGTACATGTCTATACTGTATATATATGCGTGTGTGTGTGTGTGTATGTTTATATATATATGCATTCATATGGCAACTGTAAATACTACCCCAATATAACCATATTGTAGAAAAGGGTGTTAGAATGAGCACATTTCTGAGTGTTACAGTGCAACAGTGGTAACAGTGTATATATAGTATACAGTGGTGTATATATAATGACATGGTTTGATTTAGATATATCAGCCAGGGAAAGATTAAATCAGTCTTCAGCCTTTTTAGAGAGTCGACAGTGCTGCTCTTAAATATGGAGTCTCGCCCGCCTCCTCCGGGGCCTGGACAACTGGGGACCCCATAAAGAATTGGGATAGCGACAGCAAAGGAAGCAAGCAGGTTCAAAATGATGACAGAGGAGCGAGCGAGGCACCGCCACGACGGGAGGATGGGGGTAGAAAGCAAGACTGTGCCTGACTGCGCATGAGTAAGGGAATGAACAAACAAGAAGACTGATGTCTTCAGTTACCGTGCTTTATGGATGATATTCAAAGCGTGGCCCTGCATTTATCACACCACTCCCGGTGTGGCGCTGTCACCACGACACATCAGGTAATGGCCGGAAGAGGGGGGGGGCTGCGTTAGCATAAGGGCATGTGAGGTGACAGCTGGGAATGGATGAGCAACTGTGCGTTCATGTGCTGGGAAATGACAAACAATGAATTGTGAAGAAAGAGGATGTCTACAGTACAGGGAATGAGGAGAGATGACTCTCAGTTGTTCAGCTCCCTCCACCACACTCTCCCATCCTTTCTTGCAGCAGAAGATTATCAAGTCTGCCACCTCACTGTCACATGAGATGATTCTATTAATTAACACTTTGGACCGCCGTCTTTTTCTCTCGGCCTCTGAGGGTTCGGGGCGGCAGCCCAGGGACGAGGCGTCGGAGGTGGGAATGAGACAGGCACCTGCTGGAAAAGGTGAAAAGCAACTCAGTCCACCAAAGTGCGATGACACGGGTGCAACAGCTCCGGGGGACTTTCCGTATACATCACCGCGTCAGAGCCGGCCCCGTAGCCGGCCAGCGTCTTGCATTGAAGCTCCTATTATGGTATATGCCGATGAGTCATGCTGTTCAAACGGATCTGTCACCTGCGCTGTAGCCAGGGGACACTTGGGAGACGGCGAACAAACACCAGTGATGAGCATTAAAGATGTAGCTGCTTCACAACTGTCTAGACCGGCAGAGTAGAGCAAACAGCCTCATGCTGGCAGACTTTATCGCCATGTAAGTGAAAAGACTGTTGAGCTGAAACAACTTTTATGAGTTTTCATTTTTGAGCGAGGGCGGGGGAAGGAAATAAAATAAATGAAGAGGTAGATATAGATCCCCTTGAGATGTGTTACTGTGGTATGAATCAAAATAAAATAAAAAGATACGTTGTAAAACCCCTCTGGTTTTTACAGCAGCTAGCTTGCCATACAACTCTCATTAAACACTCTCTTGATTTCATGAGGAGTTTTATCCATGCCTCTGAGGTATAACTGATGTGCCTTTGATGTGGCATACATATTGCTGTCCCATGAGATGTTAATGCGCCTCCTAGATTTGCTTTCCAGAAATACTATATGCTTGCTTAATTGATCCAATCAACAAGGCAAGGAGCACGAGTTGAGCTCTGGACCTGTGGAAGCGAAATGAGGATGGAGACAGGACGAATCGGAGTTTGCAATCCAGCGGGAATCGTTTAATGCACAGTCGAACATGCGAGGTGGCATATGGAGACAGATTCCAAATCTAACTGTCTGACCAACTCTTTTATAAACCTAACACACGCCTTTTTCAGCTGTGGTTCATCAATCAAACCTGTCTGTTCAATTCAAACAGGACACATCTGGGCTTCTCATCGGGGAGGGTTCCATTTCGTTTTTACAGAGAACAACTCTATGTATGGTGTTGTTTTCGTCCTTTTGAGAGATTAATCACACTATCTGTCTGAGGGAGGCATTTCCCGAAAGCTAACAGAGACAGAACAATTTCCCGATATCTCCTTCGAATTCACAATAACACGTTACGTAACTTGTTTTTAGTTCAAGTCCAGTTCAGTTCAGTTATAATGCAGATTTTCTCCTACACATCCCTCCTCTGAGGGTTTCTTAACCCTCATCCTAACTTTTTATAACTTTTGTCAATTTGCGAAACTGGAACCTAAACTTTTGATCCCTGCCTTCATTGCAACAACACAAGTGATTTTTGTAAATTATATGTGATTGATTATATACCAATACAGTAACAATACAATACAGAACATTTGAGTTCGTAAGATAATTCAAATAACATCATTCAATGCTCAGATTCACCTTCATATAAGGGCGAAAAAACCAGCAGATTGCAATGCAGGAAAAACTCCCTTATGGTCCTTTCCCGCCAAGCGACCACCTTTTTGGTATGAAGTGAATCTGTTCTTGCTTACAACCATGTATTAACAGATACATCACACATTTAATTTCTGCAAAATATTGAACAATGTTTCAGTATTCATTTGATGCAACGTCTGTGATAAACCTATATGCTATAATACTTGTGCACTGATTATATGAATCATGACTATGAATATACGTGAATATAGAAATATCTGATTACAATACATTCAAATTTATAGTGAAACAGTTTGAACAGATGATAAAACATGTGACGTGGTGTTTCTTGGACGTGTGTACTTTCAACAAAGTTCGGGCTCTCGTTCTTATGGTGAGTTGCCCCCAAGTCCTGTTTCCCCCATGTCCTCTGAGTCCTCCAGATAATCCGGAATGGGAAACAGGTCCGGAAACAGGTCCGGTCGTCCAACCACCATTTGAGCGAACTGGGCCTTTGTCCCTTGCTCCATCGTCATCATGTTCATCATCTGAGCCAGTTGGAGATTTGCCATGACACCCATCTGTTTGTCCATGCTCCTCTGGCACTGTCTCCTCAGGATGGGTACGATGCAACATGCCAATAGAAAAGCCACAATTAAAACTATTAGTGCGCCAATTCCTGCTTTTACCAACACAGACCCCCATTGTCCCAAAATTTGGTCTAACCAATCCCATGACCACCCCCCCTTGCCAGCGTTGTCCTTAACTTCCTGTCTCAAACCCCGAATTTTCCCCATTGCAACAGCAAATGTCCCATCAGGTGCAGTGTTATTGGGAATGAATGTACAACACTGTTTCCCAAACATTTGACATACCCCACCTTTTTCAGCTAGAATCCAATCTAATGCTTGTCTGTTTTGCCATGCCATTGTACTGGTCTGGTGTAGCTGCTCACCCAACCCCTTAAAGGCCTCATTACTGTAATTCAGGTACCTCTGCTGATTGTAGTAGATATAATTGATCCAGTTAACGTTTTTGTTGATAGTAATCCAGGGTAATATAGATTCAAATCCTGCCTTAATCTCATCTTGTGCTTTAAATTCCTTTGGAATCCCTTTAGGTTGTCCTATAGCGTCTAACTGGATACTTTGGTCCAGCGTGGATTGTCTCTTATACCTACGCTTCTCGTCGGGCACTTCCATCATTTTAATTGTTTCCCCTGCCCCGTTATATATTACCACTACCGGTAATCTCATTCGAACTAACGCGCACAGCCCTACCCATCTGGGCGGCAGAATATTTAGTAAAACATTTTCACCACACATCCAATAGCTGTCGGCTATTCCTGTTGTCTGTTCACTCAACAAATGAAGAGTGGGAATGGTCATAGTTATGTTATCGCAGTTTTGGTCAAGTGGTATTGGGTTCTCATACCATACTGGTCTCCTGATAAACAAAGAAGTCATATTAGCCTGTGGGAACCAGGACACCACCCAAGTTACTTTACAGTACACGGTAGTATTACCTAAGTCAACCCTTCTTTTGTCTGACGTAAATCCACCACTGGCAAAACATTCATATTCTTGTAATTGATCTACTTTATAATTAGTGGGAGGCTCGTTCTGCGTTGTGGAAATCATAAATTCTGCACATGCATTTCGTAGTTGATATTCAGGATACAGATCTAAATAGTTGTGCTTCTTTTGGGATCCATACAAGAGTCTACATTGAACACCACACATAGGAAGTCTGAAGATTGAAGCCAACCCTTCTCTGGGGATGAATCTTCCCTCTCTGCATTCATGCTGTTGTGTCTTTGCGCACTCTTTGAAAGTATGCTTTTCCGCGACTACTACAGGCAATGTTGTTGGAGCTTCTGAGCACATTATGCATTCAATAGAGGTCATCTCTTTTACTGAGTACCATGCCCATCTATACCACCCATTCTGATTAGCATGCTCCCAGTCTTCATCTTCTGTTATTCTAACACTTCTCTGCATTGGCTTGAATTTTCTCCCTGAGTCTTCTACATCATCTACCGTTCTGTTCCATCCCTCCTCTGGGTCAAGACTGTCATAATTATCATAATCATAACTCATGTTTTTACCTATTTTTGTAGCTCCTTCGGCTTTCTTTACCGTTGGAACGATAGTCGAGTTCGTTACCACTACATTAGGAATTACTGTCGTGTTCCTCGTGTCTACTTGTTTTCCAGTTGTTGTTACTAACGAATGGCTTGGTTTTGTGCTAACCTCACTTGGCACTGTCACGTGCACAGGAGTGCTTGGAACTTTGATTGGCCATGGTTTTGGAGTAGTTGTAACGGCGGTTGTACCGCTGCTCAAATTAACTCTTAAGGTTGTAGTGATAACGGTTGCTACCTTTATCTCACTCTCAGACTTAACTGGCTTGGGGGTAACTGTATGGTTATCATTATTGTCGATAGGGTTCATCAATGGTATAGCTGTTGGATTGGTTTTGGTTATTTTAGCAGATGGAGTTGTACCTTTTGTTTCCTTATTTATCAATTTGGCAGTTACATTTTGGTCTTCTATCACCTCTTCCCATCCCCACATGGGGTGAAGTTGTCTCTTTCTACGTATTTTAGCATTCAACTGTCTAAACACTTGATGTGCTGGTTTGAGTTTTAATGACAATGCTGGCATAGGTCTCGGTCTAACATGGGATGGAATATATGTGGTTGCATCGTACTCAACTGATTCATGGTATCTGGCTCTCTTCCAGGATGGCTGAGTCATCATTTGGCCGCTGTCCTGCATGCTCTTTGACGTCATCGCAGGTTTCTCCATCGTCAGCGTCTCCTGTCCCATGCTTCCCGACAGCATCCATATCAGAAAGCTGATTAGTTTCAACATTTGTTCCAGGCTCACCTTGTTTGTCATTTTCTTCTGACTTTACACCGTCCTTATTTTTGTCTTGGACTTTCGTGCAATGACTCAGGTGATACCACGTTGTACTTCCCTCGACTTGGACAGCTGTTGGCGTCGCTCGCACCACTCTGTAGGGACCTTCTCGTCTTGGCTCGTGCCACTTTCGTCTGAAGACTTTAATGTACACGTGGTCCCCTGGAACCACTGGTTTCTCTGGTTTCTGGTCAGCCCCTGGCTCCTTTCCTTTCTCCTGTAAATAGATGGATCTATGTATGGCAGTTAGTTGCTTCATATAGTCCTTTAACTCTATTTGCAGTTGCTCAAGTGGGGGCCCCTTGTAGGGCCCCCTCAGTTGAGGTGCTGGCATAGGTCTGCCTGTTAGCATTTCATGCGGCGTTAAGTGCGTGCTTCTGTGAGTTTGCATGCGATAGCTCATTAGCGCAAGTGGCAATGCATCTACCCAGTTTAGCGTGGTACTAGCACAGATCTTATTCAACTTTGCCTTTAGCGTTCCGTTAATCCGTTCCACTAACCCTTGGCTTTGTGGATGATACACGGCGCCCAATCTTTGTTTGATTCTCAACTGTTGTAAAATCCCCTTGGCTATTTTCTGCACAAATGCTGAACCATTATCTGAGCTTATTTCTGATGGTATGCCAAATCGTGGTATGACTTCCTTAGTCAGAAATTTAATAACTGTGTCAGCTCCTAGGTTCTTTGATGGAGTTGCTTCCACCCAGCGACTGAATCGGTCAATTACCACTAGCATATATCTCTTTCCATATGCTGATTTTATCATGTCCACATAGTCTATGACTAAGTGTTTAAATGGCCCTTCTGGGACAGGGATGTGTCCCACAGGTGTTTTTATGCTTTTGCGCACATTATTTTGGGCACATATTTCACATTGGTTCAACACTTCATCCACCATTGCTTGCATAAATGGTGACCAATATCCTTGTCTCCTCAATCTTTTCAGGACTTCCCCCCTCGAACAGTGATCATCACTGTGCGATTCTGAAATGAGAATGGTCAACAATGCAACAGGTGCTACCAACAATCCCTGATGTGTTCTCCACAACCCCTTATCATCAATTGTTGCTCCCCTTTGCATCCACATGTTATGTTCACTTTGGTCTGCTTTTTGTTGTATCTGGATGATGTCTTCGGGCGTGACTACAGGCTCTAGTGACACCACTGGTGATAGAATAGCTACTTTACACTTGGAAGCTGCTTTTGCAGCCTCATCTGCAGCATTATTTCCTGTTATAATGTCATCATTCCCTTTCCGGTGTGCCTGACATTTAATGATCGCAAGTCTCGTCGGGCCCATCATTGCTGATATCAGGTCCATTATCTGTTTTTCATGCTGTATTGGACTTCCATCTGTTTTTCTGAAACCTCTCTGTTTCCACAATGCTCCAAAGAGTTGTGTGACGCCTAGTGCATACTGGCTGTCAGTGTAAATGTTTGCGACTCTGCCTTTAGCGAGTCTGCACGCCTCAGTCAATGCTTTTAATTCGGCTAGCTGTGCTGAACATGGCTGATCACAACCTTCAGCTTTCACTGTCACAAAGTCACTGCCTATTTGCTCAATCACGGCAAATCCGGCATGATTACCTAAGTAGTCCCTGTAGCAGGACCCATCCACAAAGTACGTCACATCTGCGTTTACTAACGGAGTAGACTCTAGGTCAGGTCGCAACTTGGTATACTTCATTGTCTCTGCCACACACTCATGTGGCTCTCCTTCAAATTCAAATGGAATAACATTTGCTGGATTTGTAGTTATACATTTCTTTATTGTCACATCAGGATATGTCAAGAGCGGCATGTACTGCAAACACCTTGCTTGTGTCACCACAAACTTTCCTTGGTTTATCAACTCAGTGATTTTGTGATGTGTGTGTATGACTACAGGATACCCCATCGTTACCGTTGCTGCTTTCTCATATGCATAATGCACTGCAGCCAGCCCTTGATAACATGGAGGCCACCCTTGTGCTACATTGTCCAGTTTTGTACTGTAATATGCAATCGGTTGTTTTGGACGACCACTACACGTCTCCTGCATCAATACTGCTGAAACGTACATGTCCTGTCGATTAGATACATAAAGCAGAAATGGTTTGTCATAATCAGGTGTTGCAAGAGCCGGAGCTCTCTGCATCTCTTGTTTGATTGTTTCAAATGCTACCAAGGACTTGTCTGTCCATTGTAACGGAGCTCTTAACGTCTGGGTTCCTGCGTCCTTCATGATTTCTCTTAGTGGAGCAGTTTTTTCAGCATAGCTTTCAATCCACTCGGAACAAAATCCAGTCATTCCTAGAAATGTCATTAACTGGCCAACTGTTCGAGGACGTGGCGCTTTACTCACTCCCTCTAGCTGGGAGGGTGACATTGCAATGGCTCCATGGGAGATCATTCTCCCCAGATACTCTACTTGCGGTTGGCAGTACTGTAGTTTTGTCTGAGAGGCTTTATGTCCTCCTTCTGCTAAACTCTGGAGTACTTTGATTGAGTCTCGATGACAATCATCGATTGTAGATGAGCAGATCAACAAATCATCAACATACTGTATTAATGTGCTATTAATAACAATATTTTCAAGATCCTGTCTCAAAATCTGATTAAACACGTGAGGGCTATGCTTGAAGCCCTGTGGAATACGTGTGTAACTGAGTTTTCGCCCTCTGTATGTAAAGGCAAACAGATGTCGAGAGTCTTCAGCCAATGGAATGCTGAAGAATGCTGAGCACAAATCAATTACTGTAAAAAATTTAGCATTATGTGGCACATTCGTGAGGAGTGTATGTGGATTTGGCACCTCTGCTGGCCAATCTTGTACTACATCATTTACTGCTCGCAAGTCATGCACAAGTCGATATTTTGATTTGTCGTTTTTTGGCACTGGTAGTATGGGAGTGTTGCAGTTGCTGTATGTCTCAACCAACACTCCTGCGTTTATCAGACCTTCAATTGTCTTACTTATCCCTTCTTCAGCTTCAGGCTTTAAAGGATATTGTGGGCGATACGGCAGTCTCACGTTTGGTTTTAATTCAATTTTTACAGGATTGGCAGACTTTACCAACCCTACATCACTGTCATGTTTTGACCACACTTGATCTGGCACGTGCATCAACATGTCTTCCATAAAAGTGTTTCTGCTTTCTTCACTTTTAGTTGCTGTTTTTAGTATTTTTCGCGTTGGTATCGTTACTACCTGCGGTTTTGCCATCATTGATGTTCCACAAAGGATTTTGATCATCTTTTTATCTTGTGATGAAAAAATTAGTGGGTTGTCTGTTTCTTGCCACTCAATCTGTGTAGCAACATGCATCATTGGACCGAGGTCTTTTGATTCAAACGGTTCATTCACCAATAGGGTGATATGTGGAACCGACTCTGGTACAGCGTACCACTCTGAAATGAATGAATTTGGTTGCACGCTCAGTGCTGCTCCCTGTTGGCCTACTACAATATCCTGTGTTACCAACTCAACAGTCACATTTTTCGTTTTCTCATCCCATTTCTTCTCAAATACCGAACTGCATGATGCATCATAGAACATTGTGCAATGATAGTCAGATAATGGTTGCTTTGCTTCTGGGATTTGGGCTCGAATTAGTTTTTCCCATTGGCTGAATACCTTTGTTATAGGTTCCATAACATCACCTAGCCAATAAACTTTTGCACATTCAGATTGTGTGTACATTTGAAAATCCAATCCGGATCTATCAACAAATACTCCATCAGGTGAACACCAGACTTTTATTTGTAATTTACACAGTGCATCCCTTCCTAACAAGTTGATTGGAGTTTGATCAGATACTAAAATTGGAATTTTAGTTTCACCACCTTCAGTTGTTAATCTCACTGGAGCTGTTATTGGAATCATTTGTGTCATTCCCGAGAATCCTACTGTTTTAACAAATTTTCCTGACAAGGGGAGGTGTGTGGCATATTCTGGACTTACACATGTATAAGTAGCTCCAGTGTCAACCATCATTGGTGTTGGCTTTCCTTCTAATTGAACCTGTAGCATGGGTTCTTTATCAGCTCCTATGGTGATAATTGGATGCTGACCCTCCCCGTTAGGATTCTCTGGGCCCCCCTAGTAACCATATTTCGGACCTGCCCATGGATTGACAGGACCTCTACCTCCACGTTGCATGGACTGAGACCCGCGACCCCCCTCTCTCCACTCTGTGCCTGGCTGTGGTCTCGGACAGTTGGCTCGGAAATGGCCTATGTCTCCACACCCCCAGCACTCCCTCTGTGGCGGACGTCGTTGTCCATTCTGGAAAGAAGGTGGTCCTCTTTGACCTTCCCAGCGAGGGCGAGTGAACGGAGGTCTCATTGCTCCATTTCGTTGTTGTGGATTTGGCTGTTGTGAATAAACATTGACAACAGCGGGTGGCTGCACAGGTGATGGTTGTGCCTCAGGTGCAGTTGGCATTGCATGGTTAGTAGTGTCATTTACCATTGGAGCTTGCGTCTTTATTTTACTTTTATTTTGCAAGTCAGTGAGTTGCAGCTGTGTTAACTTTCGCTGCAAATTCCTCTCTTGTTCTTTAGTTTTCTCCTCATCCTTCCTGTATTTTTCAATTGCGTGTACCACGTGGTCACGGAATTGTCTGTGAGGCATTGAAGTCAGTCCCACCACATCCTCCAGTCTGCTCTGCACCGGAGTTGGCAGGGCTTCAATAACTGCATTCCTGAACAAAGTCATTAGGACAGGGCTGCTCTCAGCCTCTTCCTCTGTCTCCTGCTTCCATCTCTTCAGCTGTTTGTTAATATATCCAGCTGCATTCTCAGTCTCTGCCAGAGGTTCCCCCTTTAATGATTTGGGATCTATTTTGGTAGGGTATTCCCCCCTCAGGGCCATCCATAACTCAGCTCTGTATGCATTGAGCTCAGTTCCGTCTGCCATCGGATTGGCCATCCAAGTATTTCCGCTATTGCGCAAAATATTCTCCATCGTGGATACTCCAAGACTTTGTGCCCACACTGCCTTAATGTCTCCCAAGGCTAACATTTTACCGACTGTTTCCTCCTCAAAAGCCTTGATCCACTTACCAGCCCCCTCATGAATGTCAGGCAGCCTGGAAATCAGTCCTGCAAGGTCGAGTGTTTGCCAAGGTGTATAATGCCCCTGAGATCCTCTTATCAAAATTGGCCATTGCCCATACCTTTCTGGTGGGTGTATGCCAGGTCTGTATCTCAGATCATAAGGTCTGTCCTTTGTTACCCCTCCCCTTTTGTTTAACCCTGGTTGTCCTCTTAACGCTCCTTCTACTCCTTCGTCTTCCCCCTGTTGCCCGCATATCAGCCTGTGGCTTTTGTCTATCTCTCTCTCTAGTTCTCCAATCGTGGCGTGTGCCTGTTTGCGACAGTGCTCTGCGTCCTCCTCCATTTCTTGAATTACGGTCCGAATTACATCGCCTCTCGAGTCTCTCTCTCTTCCTCTTACATGTTGTTCCATACCCAGCCAGTAAGACTCTCCTCTGTCTCTCCCTACGGTCTCATTTCGTTCTGCATAGCAATCTAGTATTTCTGATCCTTTCGCTTCTCTTTGTTTTCGGCCAGTGCTGCAGTATTTTGGGGGTTTATCTCCTATTTGTGATGCTGGGGTCGCATCGAGTCTTGGGCTGGTTGACCTGCTCGGGTCACCCTGTGGGGGAGTTTGGTGCGTCATTAAAGATCTGTTGTTGTTTTCAACTTCGAAGTCTCCTTTAATGTTAACAGTTCCTGCAATTGATGGATAGATTCCTGCAGTTTTCGAAAAGTCCTGCAGCTGTTCCTTTTGACCTGCTTTTGCTTTTCTTTCTTTCAGTTCAACGAACCCGTCTCTTACATTTTTCCTGTAGCGATTACCTTCAACTTTAAACAATTTAATTGTTTCTAGTTCTAGTTCTCTTTTCGTCAAACGTTTCTTGCTTTTATCTTTTGGTTTGTAATCCTTGATTCTCAGTTCCATATCCTCACACAAACCCACATCAAATGTGCCCTCTTTAGGCCAAGATGGATCGAGTCCTTTAGTGCGTTTTGCCCATTTCTCTGAAAGTCTCTGGACATCTTTTGCATGCTCTAAGTTTTTGATCGCCACGAGAGCTACTGGTGTCACACTCATGTTTAGTTTATTTTATTTAAACTCACAACCTCGCAAAATTTCAAATCAAGAAGTCAAAACTAGTTCTGGTTTAAATGATTATGCTACTGATACATTTATACCTGTTACACTTGTAATGTTTATTGTGACAAATAATAAGATTGCTTTTATTAACTCGAAATATTATTGTTCGATACTGTAGAATATTAAGATTCTTTACTTTAGGTTATTTAGACACATACTCTGATCAATGTTTGTATCATGCAGTTACTTCTCCTCTTGCAGCCTGTGTCACTCAACAATTTCTGGGCGTTCAGCCAAGGCTCTCACTCAACAATTTCTGGGCGTTCGGCCAAGGCTCTCACTACGGAGCCAAACTGTTTGGCGTCCTGCCAAGACACAGCAAACGGAGCGAAAAAGGGAGGGCTATTTTCGACACAGAGAGAAAAAGGAAGAATATAGAGGAATAGCCTTAATCTATACAACTTCACAACACTATGACACTAATACTATAAACTTTATACGCTTTAAGTGACAATTTTAACTACAATGTTTAGACGCTTGTGTACTGCCAAGATTCTATTTGTACTAGAACAAATTAATAAACTCACAAAGAAACTGCCAAAATCACAACTCACTTATTTGCTATACGCACTTATACAATGATGTATATTTCTTATGAGGGGTTTCACAGAGGCTCAATTGAACATTTGCAAAAGCGTTATCACTGGGAGAGCATGCCAAAAACATACAAAGCCAATATTTCATATACATGCAAAGCCACCCAGGTGTTTATCACATCAAAAGTCAGCGGTCCCAGTCTGTCAGTCCGTTTTTTGTCCAGGTATTTTTATTTCTCTTTCTAATGTCAGACTTTGACTATGTGGGAGTTTTTTTAACAGTATTGCTTGTACTCAAGGCTTTGTTAAGGAGAGATTCTTATTGTTGGGCTGTTTCACAGTTTACAAATGTCCTCTTTATTTCACCAGAGGCTCATATTGTTTTATCTTCTTGGGGGTTTAACAGGGAGTATTGTCTCTTCCCTTTATTCGTCTATGAATCACTCCTTTATAGTATTACTTTATCAGTAATGTCAATAAGTTACAGTCGTGTGCACACCTTTTCAAACCGTACTATTAATCTTATTGTCTAGTTAGATATTACTTTTCCTGCTCATTTAGATTTCTGCACAAAATTTCTGAGTCTCGTCAGCGCAGTGTCCTGCCTTAAACAGCGCTCACTCGTGACAGACCCACATTATAGGATTATTATTTAAATCTAAGCCAGTCTTTTCGTCTCTACCTTCTCGAGAAAGGATATGTTTCCAGACCTACGTATCTCACACTGGAACTCACACAGGAGTGCCTTACACTTATTTGCAGAAATTGCTTTATCAATAGCACCCAGTCGCTTTGTCATCAGCGTACAATAAGTCTCTTGAGCTTGAGAGATGCACGGAGCGCTCCGCATTTGAGCTTATCTTGGCCACAACCAGGCGTCACGCCAACAGAATGCTGAGTACGCCTGCACACGAGAGAGCTCTCTTTTTACAGCTGGAGATCAAATTGAATCATATCAACATCTTTTTTGCATTTTTCCAGCACACACCAATCCGCCTCTCTCCTCCTCCGCTAAACAGCGCGGATCCTGTCGAGGGGACCCCAAACACTCCCTCTCTATCACGCAAGCGAGAATCACGCTGTACAGAAATATACTATGGTGAGATATGAAGATCTCATACCTGTCTCGGCGCCTGAAGCGTGATTGTCGGTTGGCTGGCGTAGAGGAGATGTCGAAGGTCTCGACCCGAACCACGTTGAGGCGCCAATTATGTGGAAGCGAAATGAGGATGGAGACAGGACGAATCGGAGTTTGCAATCCAGCGGGAATCGTTTAATGCACAGTCGAACATGCGAGGTGGCATATGGAGACAGATTCCAAATCTAACTGTCTGACCAACTCTTTTATAAACCTAACACACGCCTTTTTCAGCTGTGGTTCATCAATCAAACCTGTCTGTTCAATTCAAACAGGACACATCTGGGCTTCTCATCGGGGAGGGTTCCATTTCGTTTTTACAGAGAACAACTCTATGTATGGTGTTGTTTTCGTCCTTTTGAGAGATTAATCACACTATCTGTCTGAGGGAGGCATTTCCCGAAAGCTAACAGAGACAGAACAATTTCCCGATATCTCCTTCGAATTCACAATAACACGTTACGTAACTTGTTTTTAGTTCAAGTCCAGTTCAGTTCAGTTATAATGCAGATTTTCTCCTACAGACCCACCCCTCTGACAGTTTACATGTGATTGACCAAACCTTTCTTCTATTGACTGGAACAGAAGCAGAAGCAATGCAGCGCATACAAGGGGGGGGGGGGGAGTCTAGCTGGATCCACAGCTGCATTCAGACATGTTCTGCAAACATGAGATCGTCGTATGGTATCAGTCAACTGTGAAGCAGTGCCTCTATGCCGTGCACGTATCAAACAGCAGAGGAATGCTAAACTCTGCCATACATCACCTACAGCAATTACTATTCGCTGCAGCTCTTGCACATCCCTCACGGATGAGCCCACAAGACACAATGTATCATTTTCACACTCAAAGCAACAGCATAATGCATAATGTACATCAATTTTTGCCGAAGCAGCTGCTTTGATATTTCAGCTGTGACTGTTTGGATATCCATGTGGCTCAGTTTGAGGAAGATTGTTGTCTTGCATTTCTTCCTCCTTGATAAACTGATACTTATAATAACTATAACTTATAGTGTACAGCATGCTGGTGTGTCTCTGGTCCTTCTGGTGACAATGTGTGAACAGTGACATGTGCCCCGTCATCTGTAGACGGGGCACATGTCCAGACCAGTTTATCACATTGAGGACATGCTGTACAGCTCTCCATCACACTGTAGGGTCGCTGGTGGAGGTAAAAAGTTACAGAATGATAATTCATTTGCATTCTTAGGTTTGTTAAGGACAGCTGACAGACTAAGACAAGGTTACACAAAGCTTGTATATCATTAACATCGGAACCCATCGGCGAACGGTCTAAAGTCGGATGAGCCTCTGTGGGCAAGGGATAGCCGGGCCAAGACTTCCTCTTCTGTGCACTGCTCATCGTTTGCCGTCCGATGAGCAACTTCAGATGCGAGACTATAATTAAGAGTCTGTACGGCAAGATTTACCTGCATTCAACCAAAATCTGTTTCAAAGTTATTGGACAAACCTACTGGGATAACAAAAGAATAACCAGAATGCGTTCGATACCAAAATCTTGTCCCGGCCCCTGTACATTTAGTATATGAATGCAGAATCGGTGTATAAAGATTAATGTAACGACCCTGCTGCTACCCTGGTAACAACTAAACCAAATCAACAATATACAATTCATTATAAACTAATCCGTTAGATTAAGTAGCACCAGGGGCATCATTAGGCCTATTTTTAGGGGGACCCGGAATGGTCAAAAATGAGGAAAACCAACACATCACCGTCCACATCCATCAGTTTGCCACTGATTAACATGCAGTCACATAAAACACAATGTGCCCTCTGAGCCGCCCTCGGTTTGGGATTATTGCCACCTCCCAAAATGCCAGTTTCAATTACTGACAATTAAATTGCCCAGCGACCCATCATGGCTCTTTCTTCACCCCGCCTTTCAACCCACAAAAAAATCCCATCCCGATATCGCCTCTGGATCACAATCTCATCAGAGCTGTAAAGGAAACCGCAAATTGATTACAACTGGAATTTAGGCCGTAGATTTCTTCATTATTTCTCAGCAGCACTGGAACTGAATCTCTTGTGCCCTGAGCTAAACATGCAGGAGCAAGATTCATTTTAACAGCACCTTCTTTGTAAACCTACTTGCTGGCCATCAATTTCTCTAGGTAGAGACACGGGGAATATTCTGAACACATAGGACTGTGTCAAAGGTCCAGACGGGCAGGCTGAATTCAGCTTGTACATTCACAGTGCTTACCTCGTGCATAATGTGCATTTCTAATGCCGGCGTACCCAGACTAACTTCTGTCTGTGATCAGAGAGCAAACTCTCAGGCAACAACAGCTGACAGTGAGAGGACGTAACGGATGTTTGTATTTGCAGTCACATTCAGACTCTGTGACGATGCATAAAGATCACAACTTAGAGAAACAATCATGGGCTTACACACACACACACACACACGCCATTCTCCTTATTCCATCTAATCTGTTCACTTGTTTGTCGTAGCATTCCACACTTAAGATTCACTGGCCAGCATCCATCTCAATATGGCTGTTGTACATCTTAAACTGTGAGCAAGGGAGCAGGAGGAGCGAATGCAGTCTCCCCCTACCTCACCACCTGCATATCTCGCTAGCATGCAGGTGGCGAAGCAGCGTGTGGTAACAGACAGATGCAGTGTGTGTGTGTGTGTGTGTGTGTGTGTGTGTGTGTGTGTGTGTGTGTGTGTGTGTGTGTGTGTGTGTGTGTGTGACTGCGTCTGTGTGAGAGTCAGATAAATTTGCTCCCTCTTCTGACCAGTTGCTGCTACCTTCCCCGCCCTGACAGCTCCATAGATTGAGCCTCGAGAGGCAAAAGAGGCGCTGTTCAGTATTCCACATTCTCGTCTTCGCTGCCCGGGCCGCACCAAATGGAGACAGTTGCTCAGGTGCAGCCACCAAACTGGAGGAAAATGTTTTCAAACTGTGTGCACTGTGTCACTTCTCTGGGCAATTGACCCTTCGCCAAGTCCCGCTGCTTAAACGCAGACTGGCCAATCATAGCGTAGCATCGGCCAGCTCTGACCAAAACTCCAACCATTGTAGCCCGTTAGCTTTGTCACACCATCACGACCGTTTAATTTAACTGTCCTCTGCTGGAGTATAAAGTGCTCCATTAAAGGGAAACGGTTTACAGATGGTTATGAAACAGGATGGGATGGTACAAATACATCTTTCGGAATAAACTATGTCTACCTGTGTCCCGTTAGCGACCGAGCTAAATCTTAATGAAAGGAAACGATCCAATCCTAAAACAAGAGAGGGAGTACAAAGAAAGTCGGAGCGCTGTTGTGATCATGATTTTTTTTATTTTTATTGAAAGACACAAGACAATATTAAGACAATACATAGACATAACAACAAGAGGATGACAAGAACAGTGGGATAAAGGCCAGCAAATATCATATCGTCAGTGTGTGTGTATGTGTGCGTGTGTGTGTGTGTGACAATGTCCTTGAGCCTTTTGAGATGGAGGAAAAAAAAAAAATATATATAATAATAATAATGATTTAAAAAACCAAACCAAAAAATGAAAAACAGGTAAGTATGTGTGCATATGGATGTTCATGTATGCATGTACGTGGGTTTCAATTGGTTGTCCGGCAAGAAAAACAAAACAGAAATCAATAATAGTAAAAGAAATACACAAAGAAAAAATATATATACCGGTATATATACTATACATATTTCAATATCAATAGAATGGGTGGTGTCACATTTGCAGAAACATAGTGCGGGATGACCAGGTGGAATGGTGTTCTGTTGTATTGTATGTGATGGATGAGGTTAGATTTTCCATTGAAATATACTCTGATATCATTAAGTTTCTCCAGTGTGCGATGTGTGTGTTATTCCTTGATTTCCAGTTCATGAGGATCGTTTTCTTGGCGATAGTTAGGGCCACAAGGAGTAATTTGCGGTTTGTTTTACTCAGATGTATTGTTGAGATGTGTCCTAGTAAGCACAGTATAAAGGGTAAAGGATAAAGGGACGAGGCAGCCCAGGAAGACAGACAGTGACTCAGTTATTTCTTCCCAAAAGTGATTAACTGGTGTGCAGTGCCAGGTGGCGTGAACAAAGCTATCCGGGCTGTTTTGAGTGCAATGTGGACAGATATCTGACGTGAATCCCATTTGAAACATGTTTTGCCCGGTGTAATGAATTCTGTGAAGTATTTTATACTGTATTAGTTGTAAATTGGCATTTTTAGTCATGAAGTAGATATAATTGCAGATTTGGTTCCAGAAATAAGCATCAGGAGTGATGGATAGGTCTGATTCCCATTTTCTTGATGGTATGGATGATGTTTTGTCAGACTGTGATATTACTCTACATATTTTTGAGATTAACTTTTTCCAAAAATTGATTGCTCCTGATGCCGTACTTCTGAACCAAGTGAGGGAATGAAACCATGGTGTTATTATTGAATATGTGTGTCAGATGAGTGATGCCTTTAGCGGACCATGTGTGGAGATTTAGAGGTGTCTTGTGACTTAGAAAATCAGGATTGTTCCATATGGGAGTAAAGTTTGAAGGTGCAAAAGTGATGTTAGTGATTTTGTGGAATTTCCACCAGGCTGTCAGAGTTTCTGCTGTTGTTAGTATATTGAAACAAGGATGGCGTTTGATAGATTGGCTTAAAAATGGTAAGTCAGAAATCTGAATGTCCTTACAAACTGTCTCTTCTATATCTAACCATGTGTTGTCTGATTGGCTGGGGTGGATCCATTTAAGAATGTACTGAAGTTTATTTGCTAGAGAGTAGTGAAAAAAATGTGGAGCTTCAAGTCCTCCTTGTGTTTTTGTTTTTTGTAGAGTGGCCAGTTTAATTCTTGGTGTTTTATTTTTCCAGTAGAATTGAGTAACGATTGAGTCAAGCGACTTGAACCAGGAGTGGGTGGGTTGAGATGGTATCATTGTGAATAGATAATTTATTTTAGGAAGTATTGTCATTTTAACTGTAGCTATTCTGCCCATGAGTGACAATGGTAGATTCATCCAGCGGAGGAGGTCGTCATTTATTGTTTTAAGTAATGGAGTGAAGTTGAGTGTGAACAGCTCTGACAGCCTGGGGGAAATATGTATTCCCAAATACGTGATGGCACCTGTGCAGAAAGGGATAGGTGGTGTCATGATTTTGACTGACTAGGGTTGTCATATTCCCGACTTGCGAGCGAGACGGTGGTTAGCTTGCCAGCTACAGCAGGTCGACACTTAGCCATGCAAGCATTCCTACGTCACAAGGACGCACGGATGAACTCCGGCCCTGGGGCTTTAACTTTGCAAATGTATTTATCTCTTTTTTTTCAAAAAACAATCGACACTGAGTTTCTTCTGCACAATTTCCCCTTTAAAATGTATATTTTCATGAACACAAAAGGTTAAAGGTTAAAGTCTAGCAGCTGCTCCTCTGTCAATATCTAGCTTACACTAAACTCTTGTACTTTTTTTCTTTTGATCTTGACATTATGTTGCATTAGGGGTCGGCAACCTTTTAACTATGAGAGCGACAGTCCTTGAATTTCATTTGCCGACAGCTTCCCCCCCCCCCCCCTCTTGATTCTAGTAGTCATAATTAATGAAGTAAAGTCATAAAGTCATATTCGCCCTTCAAAAACACCCAGGATGCTATATGCTATAGCTAGCGAGCGACTACCGGTACATGAGTAGAATTCCACTCTACGATGACTGATTTCATGACGGAAGCAGAAATGGAAGCACCTGCTACTCCCGCAACAAACGACGGTGGTGACAAAGACCAACACCCGTGGATCGCTAGCGAGTTAGTGAGCTGAGGAAGTGTTGACAGTTGTGAGATTGTGTTGATTTGAGTCATCTTAGCTATAATCATTGCAGCACTAGTTGGCTAACGTTAGCTAACTTAACATTATGGGCAATTTTGAAAACCAACTTCTTTTGAAGATGAACAGGACATTTTTCAGTTTCAAGTAATGACTGGGTTGTTACTTTCGGTGCTGCTTTAGTATTGATCATGTTTTGATATTTGAGTCATGTTGTGGATGATCAGATGGAGTTATGATGGTAGCAGTCGCCTAATTGCAGATTCAGTTTGAGCAAAACCTTTATTGTGTTCAAATCAGGCCCATAGGAGTTTACAAGGCAGGCGTCCTTTCTCTAAACACTGACCTGATGCATCAAGTGGATATGTTTTGCTGAACACAATATTATGCATTTGCCCTCTACATCCTCTAGTCTAATGAGCAGACTTATAAACGCACTGTTACAACTCCTTCATAGTGTCATATTGCTTTTCGGAGAATTACGATGATAAGTTCATAGTAGATGCAAAAGTATATTTATGTACAGTATATTATGTTGAACATTGTTGCTCCTGAATGGATCACAGCCAACCCAATTATTGTCAACACAGCTCCATGTCCTTGGTCATGGTGCCACAGCACCTAAAAGAATAAACTTCATAATTCTCAAAATTCTGACCCTTTGCTTTTGTATTAACAGCATTTACTTGGACTTTTACTTTCAACACTTAAGTACATTTAATATCAGAAAATTACTTTTGATACTTAAGTACAATCAGTATCAAGTATCAGATACTTTAAGACTTTTACTCAAGTAGTATTCTAATAGGTGACTTGTACTTTTACTGGAGTCATTTTCCAGTAAGGTATCTTTACTTTTACTCAAGTATGGATTTTGGGTACTTTATCACTGCTCTTTAAGCACCAAGTGAGCCATAGTCACTCACTCCTGCCTAGCAGAGAAGTGGTCAAAAGAGAGGCCGTGGACGTCATGTCCTCTGGTTCACTTTTCTGCAGCCAGAATGCAGTTATTTTTATAAAATTAACTGCAAGACTGGATGCAACGCCATACGGGAGATCGAGAGAAAGTATTTTTTCTTCATTATCGTCACACTGTCGATGTTCACTTTAGTTTTGGCGAAGAGAAAGCTGCTCCCGGTTGTTCCATCTAGAGTGGCTTTAATCTTTTGAGGTCACCCTGTGTGCGTTTGCTTTTGCTGTTGGCTCAGATACGACTGCTTTCCTTTAAAGAATCTCTTCCTTTTTCTGCAGAACTGTTCTTTTGGTTTCTGGCTGAGAACTTTACACCCGTGTTGTTTTTTTCTTATCTCATGCTAACAAGTTAATTTTAGTAGCAAATGAGTTGCAAAACAAACATTTAATTACGTGAACAAAGTTGTGGATGATTGCCCTCTTTTTCAATTTGTGAGATTTGAAGCAGCGAACATTTTAACACGAGGTCTTTTACTCAAGTAGTATTCTAATAGGTGACTTTTCACTTTTACTGGAGTAGTTTTCCAGTCAGGTATCTTTACTTTTACTCAAGTGTGGCTTTTGGGTACTTTATACACCACTGCATCTAAGCTCTTGCATAATATGATGGTAAACGGGAGGATATTCATGCTGACATTTACTGGGAAGACGAGGTGAGAAAAGTCCTCTGTCCTGGACTTGGCTAGACACACATCCAGCAGACCTGTGGAATATGTATTAGCAAATTAGTGGAGTCCAGAATGCATGCTGCATCTAATTCACTACTTTTACACAAGCTTGGTTTCTTGGGTGTCTTGTAATAGAAGATGGATTCTAGCATCCTGTAGAGGGCGGGAGGAAAACAACGTGCCTGTGTTGTAAATTCCTCCTCATGCAACTCAACCACATTTGCCTTGCGCTTCTCTTTTTCTCTCTCTGTCTCTGTACAAAAATAAAACCATGCATATGACCGTGCTGCGGTCCATGGGAAGTTGGAATTTTGGAAATTCCAAGTAAATAGTTTTAGAACGTACAGTGTCGTTAACAAGGGGTAGTTGTGTCGTTGTGCGAGTTCCCTTATTTTTCACGATATTTGCTTGGTGATGTGTGATCAAAACGTGTACAGCCTAGTTGCCTCGGCCTGCATTCATGAAATTGTGTGTATTGCGTACTAAGTGTGTGTGTGTATGAACTGTATATATATATATATATATATATATATATATATATATATGTGTATATACACTAGAATCTCATCTATGAGGCCTGGGACAAAGAATAGAAAGGTAAGCAGCTGGCTTTGTGGTGAGTCAGTGTGAGTGGGTGTATTGTGTGTGTGTGTGTGTGTGTATAAGGTGGTAAATTGTAACAGGAGTTTTTTTTCTCTTCAGAATGGCTGAGCCAGAGCAGCAGCTCTCATCAGTGGGTTGTATATGTGGCAGCATAATGGGGTCACAGTAGATGTGCAGGACAGGTAGGCTCTATTCCACAGGCTGAGAGATGGAATGTGCAAGGCGGTAGTTGGAGCAGGCTGCAGAAGGGTCTGAATAATGAATTTTCTCTCCCCGACCTGTCTGCTTTGTGTCCCCCCCACCCCTCCCTCACTCCCTCCCTTCCTCCACAAAACTCCTTGGATATTAAAAGATGTCATAGGTCCTGGAGTGTCCCTGCGGAGCCAGCGGTCATAATACAGCGCATAGGAGAGGTGCGCAGGAGTGGAGAGGGAGCGAGCAGACAAAGACTGACAGAATGACATGATAAGCCAAGCGTTTCCGCGCTCGCTTGCCAAACACGGCGATTTCCGATTTGTGCAATTATGTTAGTTTTCTTCCAGATGGGGATTGACAGGATGAGGCTTGTTTGTGGAGAACAACGTGTGGAGAAGAAACTTCTGAGAATAGGTCGGACGAGGGCCTAAGAGAGAGAGTGAGAGCGAGTGAGAAGGAGAGCAGCCCACTACATCTACCAGCTGACTCCGCACGATGACGAACTCTGCGCCCCGTCTTCCTTGGTGACGACCGAGGAGTCTTACTAAGCAGATTAGACACAGAAGCGCTGTTCGCCAACCTTGAGATTTCCAACCTGAGGCGGATCTGTTCAACAGTTCTCGCTGCATAAGCACAGAAATGATACCGCCGCTCAGCCGCCAGCCTGCTGCACTTTGTTAAGAGAAACGTGCGATTGGTGTTGGAGCCATGGCGAACGCGTCTTGTTGTTAAGTGGTTATGAACTAATAACTCGGCACAAGCTTCAGAGCATAAAAACAAATTAGGGTCTTGGAAGCAAACATACCGAGGCACATTATTTTAATTAAAAGTGTTTGCCTAACGATGATAAGAACATCCACGGGTCCCGCGGCCCGCAGGTTCTACGGAGTCTGTCTGAAGAGACCCAGTGAGCATTTTTGGGTTCAAAAGACGTTTAAAAGACGTCTATGCCCGACTTTGAAAAAACGTTCAAAAGTGAAAGTTTTTTCGCAGACTATTTGTAGACGTTGAACGTTCACGCTTAGACCAGATTTAAACGTGATTTGCAATACTATAATTTTTCGTCCTCTACATTGTGCTAATACTAATATATCATGATTTAGAGGCTTACTAAGAAACCACATCCACATTTATCAGTTGAAAGCCAGTATTGGACATCACGTTGATATCTGGTCTAAACGTGAGCGTTGAATCAATGTCTACAAATAGTCGGCTAAAAACCTTTCACTTTTCACCGTGTATTAACCGTGTATTCAACCTCACCGTGTATTCAACGCCGAAATGCTTACAGTCCTTCTGGGTATATAACACATCAACAGTTTCCACTTACAGGACAAAAGACCAAGTGACACAGCAACAGTTCATTTGTATTTATTAAAGCACAATATAAATATAACAATGTTCTTTATATAAAAACATAATCTCCTTTTCCTTCTTTAAATGTCGTTTTCAAAGCCACACAGGAGCCTGTTTCAGGAGATCTGCCATATTTTCAAGCTGGACATCTGTAAATAAAACAAGAATTAGAAAAACATATTGACTTAGACCAGTTTTGAACGTCTCTACACCGGAGACCATAGACGTGTCTTCAACGGAACGATGCTGACCTGGATATTACACAATATTGTTTATATTGTTTGTATATTGCCATAACCCAAACAACAATGTTTTGACCATGATCGTATTAGTACAGCCCATTAACTAACACACATGCCTACTGTTTACTGTTCGTAACATGCTGACGCTACATGCTAACAAGCTAGCAGCCTCGCCCGCATGATGAGCATAACATGATAGTAATGGTGTGGTAATGATATTTCGGTTTGCAATACTGGAATGAAGTAGTTCAAGTACTTACAGAGTGTGTCGTTAGCGTGAAGCCTCGTTTATTCCGTCAGCTCGTTCACTTCGCTCATGAACTCAGTAAGTTCAAGCTAGCTAGCTCAAATAGTGTGTTTGTTTCCAGCCATCCGGCTCTACCTTAGCAGAAAATTGCAGAGTCCGTGCGCATGCGTATTCCAGCAGTAAACACTGAGTTGTATTTTAGTGAACATATGCAGACATAATGTGCTCTGCTCTCATTATGATGTCCTGTGAGCTTCTTGTTGACAGCACACAGTCTATAGTTCCATATTTACGACGTTTTATATGAGACATTGAATGCGTTGAAATAACGTCTTTTTGTAGACCACATATGAACGGACAGCGAAATATGATTTTGGAGAAATACGTTTAAAGTAACCAAAATTGCGTCTCTTTCAACCTACAACTGAACAAACCATCAATATTTTAAAAAGAAATTGGTGTTTTGTGACACGTTGATATAGTAACCGTAATTTAGCCGGTTCAAAAGACGGTTAAAATACGTCTTAGACGTTCAGACCCCATATCAACGCCTTTTCAACCAGAAATCAACGTTGAAATCTGGGTTAGTGCTCACTGGGGAAGATACGGACGTCCGTTTGCTCTTCCCGCTTCTTCACCCTGTTACATGAGAGCTTTGGATAATTGCTGCATGTACAGCTTGTGTGAGTACAAGTGTGACCGTGTTTCGTGGGTGATGAGGAGGGGCGAGGTGGATGGGGACGTGTGGGGAAGTGTCTTTAATAAGGCTTTGCCACATCATTATTCTACCAGCCAGGCTCACTATAGAGCCTAGGCTGGCGTCCTGCATTATTAACCGGCGCTGGGACACTAGTGGAGGTTTAGTGTGTACAGGACAGACACATCCCTTCCTATCACCGCGATACAAGCTGAGTAGAGGCAGCACGGTCTGATTACCTATTCAAAGCATCGCCAACTCAGCCAATCAACCAAGGCGCCGCCGAGACGCATATGATACAGACACGGTGGCTTTTGAGTACACAGTGGTCCTCAGTTCATCTCGCTCGCTTGGTCTTTTTTATTTTTTATGTATTTCTTCCCCTTGTTTTTCTTTTGTTTTGACATACCAGCAGTCCCTGTATATGGCGCATGGCCGCGGTACAAGTGCTCCTCCTCTCTGACAGAACAGTTTAAGCTGAGATGACAGACGAAAGGCCAAAATGTTCCAGGAACGGGAAGTGTTGTTAATAACAGTCCCTTGTTGTGAAAATGGGGTTCCACAGGAACCGCAGTGGCAACGAAACCTGCCGTGAATATGCAATGCCTCACTCAGCCAAGCTTGTTTAGCATAGGCTACCAACAGGAGGACAGCTATTTATTATTTATTTGTTTTGGAGCAGCTCGCTCGATATAAGGGCAAACGTTTTGTGTAAGTTGTAAAACTGAACAAATGTGCCGCAGCCTTTTAAGTTTTAAAGACGGGGCGCAATGTGGATTTGTTGCCTCATCCGTGCACTGATGTGAGGTGAGAGGAGAGTTTCCCACGGAGTGCATTAACCAGCTACTTAAAATGAGAACTGTAATTAAAAGGACGACAGCTTTATTTACACAGGCAGAGGAGTGGAGCACTTGATTAGCCAAGAGCGACTGATTTACATTCTCGTATCCGTGTGTGTGTGTGTGTGTAACCCACCTGGCTTTTCTAATTGTGACGCACTGGAACTATTTTTTTCAGCAGCTGTCAACAACTGTCAGGCCGTTTTCTGTCCGTCTTCAAAAAGCCATTCCCTTGTTCACAGAATGGACGGTTATTTGCAGTGAGTGGCTGGCCTGCAGGATGTGATTATTGTGCTGGTGCTTAAAAAAAAGAAAGTGTGATGGTGTGAGCGGAACTCACTCTTACTCTTTCCTCGACTTTATTCCAGCGTGGATCTATCCATCAGGCTGCTTTGTGGCAGACGCTGAAAAAAAAAACGAGTTTTCCCTTCAACGACGACGGTGACTCGCTGTGAAATGTGATTTGTGGTGACGGTACCAAACTGAGATAAGATAGTACTGTAATTGTCTTGTGCAGCCAGTCAGGGCCAGATTGAGGCTGATGCACTCACACACCTGAGGAATTCATTATTCTGGCTGTTGTAGTTTTGCATACAATGCGACATTTTTTTTAGCTTCTGGCCATTTTGGCAACATTTGCAACTGTGAAACTGCTATTTTAGGTGCGTTTGTATCTTTACTGGGAGTGGTAAGTGGTACCCTAAAACATTAACAATGCTTGTAAAACTATTAACTGCAAGGATTGATATATGCACCTAAACAAGGTGTTTGACGGTGTTTTATTTTGACCTGTCAGCCTTCGTCGGCACATCTTTTGTGAGATGCAGAACCGAACACGCATACAGTTTCGACAGCCACGTCGAGCCCCCTCTGCTCATTAATTTCTAAATTGTATAGCTGATGGGCCGGGGTGTGTGTGTTAGTGTGTGTGTGTGTGTGTGGAGCCTGGCAAGGCCCTGCTCTCTGGGACTCCCTAGCATCACTTGGACAGATGGCGGGAGGAAGCAGCTGTGACTAAGGGATATGCAGAGGAGCCAGAGAGCTACAGCCACACGGCTCCGTTGGCGACGACACAACCTCAAGATGGAGGTTTAGCGGAGAGTAAGTAAGATTGAAAACAATAGAGTGTGCCCTGTAGCTCCATTGTGTTGCGTACACCGTCGGTGCGACCAGCCGCATGTGCGCCTCCATGATGCGATGCCGTCCCTCCCGTCCCAGACAGACAGCAGTGCCAAGCTTCAATCACTCGCCTGCTCTTTCTTCCCGTTTCATTCAGGGCTTCAGGGTCCCCAAACTATTGGAGATAAACCTTAGCTGAATTTCAGGCGCAGGGCCACACCTCCACGGGGCCACTCCCGGCCACACCCTACAAATACCCACGGCCACCATAGCTCAGCCTGCTACGCCTTTCGCACCCCACCCTCCCGCCCCTCTTTAAAACTACTCCCTGAAGGCCACCTGCCTCCACAGCCACTACTGTCCCACATGGACCGGGGGGGTGTGCAAGGCCCGGGGGCCGCAGTGGACCCTCAAACTAGCCTTTCCCCAAACCGCTTCGCTCAGGCTACCCTCCACCAACCATCCCTAAAACTCTCCAGCCGGCCAAATCGCCGAGGTGGGGCCCTAAGCTAGTGAAATTCCAATAACTTCCTCCCGAAAAAACGACCTCAACTAGCTTCCTCCGATATCTCCACGCACCCGATACTATAGCCCGGGAAAACGTTAGGCTCTTTCAGCATCCCCGTTCTGATGTTGCTGTTTGGCAGGAGGGACGCATACGAATGAGCGGTTAGCGGCGTTTGGAGTCCAACTGGGGGGGGGGGGGGCCTTGCTTGAGAAATGAGCTGGCATTTGCAGATAGGCATGCACAGACTGATGGGGTCACTCTGAGGGGTTCTGAGGGAAATTCCCATTGCTTTTCTTGGGGTAAGTCACGCTGTATGGTAAAAAGGAGGAGGGGGGTGGCACACAAAGCAGCTGCCTGAGCCCGGGACTTCTGCTGAGCACGACGTCTGCGCTGGCATGTGATTTCGCTATCTGTTGCCCCTACTTTACTTCTGACCTGACTTTGGATCATACTGCATGCTTTTTAATTTATTTTTTCCTGTAAAAGTTGTTTTCTTCCCCCCTCAAACATACCGGATGTCTGTTTATTCTCACGTATTCTGTTTGACTCAAAGATGAGATGCATTTGCAGCTTTTTACGGCAGAACAGAAGGCGAAACAGAACTAAGCCACGCGTTCCCCGACGTTATCTCGGCTCCCTCGAGAGCACATATCACGACTCCTCATTCTATTCTTTCCTCTCTTTCAAGGGGGGCATAGCAGATGTTCCCACCAAGATATTTGAAGTTCTTTGGGGGCCTCTTTAGGACGACAGCGTGAGTTGTTCTGCTTGAAAACCAGCCGTTTCTAATTACGCGTGGTTTCCAGATGAAGGGGGGGTGGTAAACAGAAAAGGATCCAAATGGCTGTCATTAGGGGGCTCATGTCAGAGCATGCAGGTTAAGCCCCCCACTCTCATTAAAACAGGGTCTGTTTTAGTACATGCACATGTGCTTGTGTGCATCTATGCATTCATGGATGTGTGTCTTTTAGATGCCTGTGTTTGAGCCTGCCTGAGAGAACAGGCTGAATCTCATTTACAGTCCAAGGGGTCACTTATTGACTGAATCAACCCCTCCTGCCAGAGCCCAGACGGAATGGAGGCTTAACGAGATTACTGTTATATATAGCAGCGGTAATGGGAACCTCTCTGGAGGTTCTGGCGCTGCTGATTTGTGCCCCGCTACCCAGATTTGAGCAGAAAACCGCCTCACATTCTGCACACGGCCCTCCCTGTCTCCACTGGGAAACTCCTGATGCATTACAGCTGCAGCGGATCAATCAATCTGCCTCCACTCCCAGCTCTCCCATCTCTCCACCTGCTGCCTGCCAGGACAGTGATTCCTCAGAGGACTGCGCCGCCTGAGCCTGTGCCGCCCATGCATGCTCGTCCAGCTCCGCCAGCAGTTATAGAAATCACTGGCACATCTCCACCACAAACTCCCCCTCCCCTCCCCCGTGGATACATTCAGGATCAGAATCCAATCGTGCAACAGATTGTCGCGCTACATGTCGCGTCAGTTTAAGGCAGAGGTGCTTAAGATCGAAAGGAGGTGGGGTGTAAGGAGGTTTGTATTGAGGAAACGCAGGCGCTTGTTTTGATTAATGGACCTCTCTCCACCTGTGAGTGATGAATTATCAGACGGCCGGATGGCTCGTTCATCATTGTCATCCAAGGCCTGCTAGTGTGGCGTCTGCAGTCCGCCAGCCTGCCGCGCTACCATCTCGCCCTTATCGCTCCCACCTGATTCTGGAGATTCTGCTGGAGGAGAAGACGGGAAGGAAAAGGAACAAAGGCAAGAAGATAGCCCGGCTCAGACGTTGAGTTTGTTTTTGGTGGCGACTGTGTTCAGCCACCATCCCGGCAGCTACAACAGACTTACCCCGTGATTTACTGTATGTTTAGTCAGATCCTGTAAATGCCTGCAAGCCGGAGCGATCATCCACCAAACGGTTGTCACATGATTGAAGTTAATTTGGGGGAAGGAAAGGAGGGGGACGATAAGAGTTACTGTTGAACAATTAATGGCAGATAGTGGAATCCTGTTTTGTACCTCAGCCCAAGGCCTGACCTCTAATTAAGCAGGTGGAGAGCGCTCAGCAACGGGAATCTTATCTCTGCGACATAAGATGGTGTTCAGAAGCATAAACACCAATTAATTACCAAGAGTGTACTTTATTGTGAGGAGGCTTCTGGACATAGCCTGTTGTGATGGGCATTACAGAGATACAGATGGAGACACATGCTACGCATATAAACACACACACACACCATAAAGTAAGCAAAACTCCCATTTCCATTTTTTTACGGTCCGTCTCCTTCTTCATGTTCGCTCTCTCTTTCTGGCTCATGCACCCACTCCCACCTGGACGCGAGAGGGAAGGTGAAGCAGTTGTTTTTTTCAAGTGAGAGCACCATCCTCCGACACAGACAGCAGGCCAAGCTGAGCCGCTGATGGACGGGAAGTGGACAGCTGTCGACAGGCAGGAGGACGGAGGGGCTGCGGGGCACCTGGCGGAGGCACACCTAATTCCCAGGTCTTATTTTGTCAATAAACAGCAGCCAGTGGCACTCAATTAGGGGCCTTTATTGACGATGCTGCCTGGCCCGTGTCAGGTGTCAGCCGGTCACACGCCGTGATGTCCGACTCTGACACTTTCTCCCGAGATTAGAGAAGATGGAAAATCAAAAGAAGATTGCAGAGGCAGGGAAAGTAAATAAAGGAAGGGAAGCAGAGGGAGGATTTGGTGAGAAATACAGAAGGGAGAGGAAGACGGGGTGAGATTAGGAGAGATAAAAACGTGACAAATGAGGACGACTCTAGCATTTTCCCCAAGTGCTCAGGTTATTATGCCTTGTTAGGCCCGCTGAAGGTGAACTTATAAAGATATAAAAATGTAAAAAATCCAAAATGACCAATGTGAGCAGTAATTGGCAGGTTTCACTTTGTTGTCGCTCGTGTTTATTGTTGCCATGAGACAAGTCAGGATAAGAAAGATATCCTCCTCCCCATCTCGTTCTTGAATGAACAAATCCTCAAACCAGTGTTTGTTTCCAGCCGTCTTTCCTGCAGTATGTTGCCTTTTGTTTCACTTCAAACGCCACTGCGTCATCTGTTTTTCTCCTGGAGAGGCGGAAACAAACAGAAGCACCAGCTTAGCTTTCCAAAGTAATTGGTTTAGAGTTATTCCTTGAAGTGGTTGCATTTTTTTGACACGGTGATGGTTGTTTTTTCAGCTTATATTCAGTTTTTTAAAGATTATTTTTTGTTTACCTTAAGATAAACGTACTGGTGGCATTGAAACACAAATATTGTGGGATTTGCGCAAGCAAGAACACAGACACACCGATAAAGTTGTTTAGAGTGTTTTCAAAAACTTTTTTGATACATTAATCCCCCCCCTCCCACCAACAGCTTCATCATAACTTCCACAACATAATGTATTGAAAGCATTTCAATCAGGGGAGACAAGTGAATGAAGAAAAGAGACAATTCTTTATTATAACAGATGATATGGGATAATAAAGTCCTGACAGAAAGTCTTTAGACGCTACGGGGAGATTTGTAATCGAGGGGCGTCTGCCCTCAGCAGCAGCAAGATAAATCCCCCTCGGGGAGGCCAGACACTGGTGTTTGCGGATCAGACTGGTTGGCTGAGGAGGCGGATGAAGCTGACGAAGACTGGGCGGTGATGGGGAGGTGGAGGGCCGTGCGCGAAACAGCAGCATGAACGTACTAAAGGCAAAAGGTTTGGCTAACAATGCAGGTGTGTTGATGTGCTGTTGGACGGATGCGACCAGCCGATGAGAACAGCTGATAACATGATTGACAACCCCAAACAATGACGGCAAAGAAATTATGAGTGAAGGGCAGGATTGGATGTAAGATACAGGCCTGAGCGTACAATATGCGGTTAATAGAGCTTCGTTACGTTTGTGTTGTTGTAGTTTTCCTCGAAAGAAAGGTTTCACAATTGGTTCATCTTTCCCTACGTATGCAAACTATTTATTTTTGCGATGTTATGACAATTTGACGGAACGTGACGGGACAGAGCAGTGGAGGAATCAGAGGGCTGAGCTGAGGATGTTTGTCTGTCATGTTCTAGTGGAGAGGGAAGGGTAATCACAGTGTGTAGCAGCGACCAGTGTCAGACATTTAGCAGACTTAAAATAAGAATACTGATGTTTTATTATCGAAAGACAGTGAATCCTGTTTGGAAACCCTGTTCATTTGCAAAAATAATGAGGTTGACATTTAAAGCTTACTCCCTCTAAAAACAAAAAATAAACACCACAAGAAAAACAATGTCATTCATTTCTGAAATAACTTGAGATTTACTGCATAAAATAGTATGAATTTTTACTCGACTCTATAACAGTATTTACGATATTGTTACTGTCAAAGCATGCTAGAACATACAGAGATGGGACAGTTTAATGGGCATGGTCGGGTCAACCTGAGAGGGGGGTCTAGCCCAGGGCTCAACAATGCGGGTTGCCAGGTTGTCACCGGCACCCATTGTCACAGGTTGTAGATTCGGGGATAAAAGGGAAGGACCAAAAAGCAGACTCGCAGGGAGGCAGACGCAATAAAGACACTTCAAGAACAAAAACAGGCTTACAGAGGGAGAGTCCAGATGGCAGGCAGGTAACAGAAGCTCTAAGCAGCACTAAAGCAAAGACACACAAACCGACCACCAACAGAGACCAAACAGCACTATACATACACAGGAAACCAAGACACAGGTGGCCAGATGCAGGCTGAAAAGCTGATTGGTGGAAGAAACAAAAGGGAACATAGCAAGGCTTGCGAGACCAATATCACACAGGTGACTCACAGAAACACAGGAGGGAAGACGTCATGACACAATTACAAACGTGATGCAGTTGACCGTTGCCCGGATGGTCATCTTATATTTGAGATCTCTTTATCTCGCTCTGTTTTGCTTTCGGTGCAATAACTCTGTCAACATGCTCCCACCAATAGAATGCGGTTTTGACCAATGCAACTTTCACTGCCACCTTGCATTGTCATCGGTCGGTGTGAAATCTTCTCAGAGCGTTCCTTATTGGTGGTTGCTCTCCCTTTCAATGATCGTCCACTCCTGTTTGACTCTACTTTCTTGTTTTTGACATGAAGCAACAGTTGATGCAATACATCATCGCACAGCATTGGCCAAGTCTAGCAGCCTTCCACCTTTTGCTGATTGTAGTCCTCTATACAGCGGCGTGTTTGCAGTGGGGTAGTGAGACAACTTCTTTGTGCTGATCCTCGTTGACGACACTGTGGAGAGCTATTATTAGCTATCTAATGCTAGAACAGTTAGCCCACTTGCTTTGGCCATAAAGAACAGCTGGACGCAGCCGACACTATACTTTTGTCATCATTAAAAGCTGTACCTTGCAATCCAAACACTGCAAATTAAAATGAGCTGAATCACCTCTGGTATCACGTCCCCCTGTAATCCACATATATGAGGACGACGTGTACCAAAGTCCCACGTTTAATGACAGGGATTCATTGAAGTAGCACTTGTATTGTCTTTTTCCTTAGAATTATTAGTACTAAAAATTCATTAATCACAGTGGATGATATCTGAGAGATAAAAACATGATGAGGTGCCCCAGAAATAATGGATGCTGCAGAGGCGGAGCCCCTCCACTTCATCATTCCCTCCACTGGCTTCATTAGTTCTTCATGTCGGAACATTGCACTTCTTGTGCTCATTTAATAGCCACTTTACAGGACTTCAGCCTCTTTTCTCCAACTTCTTGAGTTTTGCTTTTGTTATTACTTACTGAGTTGAACTGCTGTTTGAAGTCTGATAAGCATTGTTTCACTGGAACTAGTGTATAAAAAGCATACGATTTTAAAGGAACCTTGTGACAAACAAGTATTTTCTGATGTAGTTTATGGAATATTCTTTCCATAAAATTGGAATTATAGTATTTTTACATTACATTACATTTGACACATATTGCACTAAAATACCGCACGTTGAAGAAACTTCTCTGTTTTGGAATAAAATGGTGAAATGATTGGCTCGTGAAGGTCTGAAACAGCCGACACTACAGTACGGCGATAATGTCAAACAGACCTTGACAGTTTTGAAGACTCTTTCTCAAGAACATTTTCAAAACATAATCTCTCACAGGTGACGCAGAGCCTCTTCAGGGACATCCACGGGGATCTAGTTACTTCCACGATCTGATTATGATTATGATCATTAGCACGCAGCGTGACGCTTAACTGCACCTAAAACTGACATACGACAGATGGTTGTGCTCTGAATGCCAACGCTGGGCAGCGGTTCTTCATCCCAGTGGGAATCTTCTCGACCAGCCTCTGACTCGCCTGTCTGACACATGAAACACAGAAAAAAAGGTAACATCTGGTGAATTACTCAGTAATTATGAAAGTGGCAGTTTAAAAGCAGTTAGCTTAGTTTCGTTTTTTACACGACCACAGCATGCTGAGTGACTATACTGTTTTGTTAGCTCTCTCTCTGCATTGTCCCTGAAACCCAGGGACCTATTCTCTATTGTGGTTCGTGCAAACCGTTTATTTTAAGCTCGATTGTAAATGAGCCATGTAGAAAAAAGTATTTTGATGAAATATCACTAATTTAAGCTTCAATTTGGTTGCTTTTCCTGACGGAAGCGTTCCTCATACACGGTGTGTTCAAGGGCCATTGTAAAGTTGAAAGTCTGATAATAATGTCTGTTTTCACAGTATTTTTGCCTGTTTAGTTTTTTTTAAATAGCGTGCTTTTCAAACCCGCCAACAGGTTTTGGGGTCCAGAGGGTTAAAACACTGATGTTAGGACAGAAACCACGCATTTGTAAAGCACTACTATGTCAGACGTAAGTGTTTTCAGCCTCTTGTGCAGATCTCCTTCCCCAGTGTGGCCAAAAATAACTTATTGCAACTTTGATAACAATCCAAATTCTACCAAACTCTAGATTTACAGGTATCCAATGATACCAGACACAACCTTTGTCTGTGTATGTGAGACACCCTTTCTCATAACACGTAGTCATTTGACGCATTGTTTACATCAAATATATAGATAGTGTAATTGGCATCAAATCTGTATTCATGTCTGCACCCTCGGTGTATGCCTGAATTATGTATTTGAAAAAAAGCACAGAGAGGGTTGTAATGATTCATGCAGGTGGTTCAAAGTGGTTAAGTCAAACTGGATTCGAGGATTGTCTCACAGCAGCTGAAGGAGATATGTAAATGCGCTGGATTTTATAGCTGGTGATAAAATTCATGACCGGGCTGAGGTAGTAATTGCAGTCAGCGGACCTTTCTCTGCAAACACTGCTGCTCAGAGAAGGCTTTAATGACAATATTGTAATCCCCAAATACTGTCACTGCATTCGAGTTAAGATAGAACAACCCCCCGCCACCCCCCACACACACACACACACTTTCAAAACTGTGCTCCAAACTCGGAGCAGTCAAGGCGTACAGGTTGGACTTGCACGGGGAGTAATTCTTTGAGAGTATTAAGGCAAACAATTTAACTGCCAGCTGTGTGCCAAAGTCACAAATGAGCGTTCGCATGCAGCCAAGTGGACATTCGCTTGCCAAGCACAATAATTATAGGGAGAGTTTGGCCAACACGTTCAGGTGATTTATGATAATGAGAGTGACAATAAAGCGCCTACTGTCAAATGGCAGGTCTGACTGCGGCGTGTCAGTATCCTCAGCTCCTCTCTATAACGTGGTCGAAGAGAGAGCTGGCGGATGTGGGAGGATGCCGGAGAGCTTTCTTTCCCTCTGAAGTTCACACCTTTCAACGCCCACTCGAGGGTTTGTCTCTGGAGGGCCTTTTTAGAAAATAATACAATAGAACGTGACTCATGAGATGTCGAGCCCACCTGATGTTCCTGGAAATGCTCATATTCTCCAATAAGCCTCCGCCAGTACCCGAAGGACCGATGGAGAGGCAGACACAAGAGAGACAGAGAAAATGGAGAGAACGAAGGAGAAAAATACCTGCTCTTCACTTCAATGACGTTGGAGCAAGGGTGTAGAATAGATGAAGCCACTGGACATGGAACATTTCGAACAGTGTAAAGCAAAGCGGCAACAGTGAAACATACAGTATGACTTGCAGCTTTCTGGCCGATTCAATTACAATTAATACACTTAAGTCTGTTTCAACTGAGCCACCAAGCAGTTAAGATTCAAATAATACGGCATGTATTTCAGGTTTCTGCCATTATAAAACAAAATATATCTTTACCTGTAATAATAAGCAGCTGTCTTGGTGTCACTTTAACGTGGCACTTAGGAGGCAATGAGAGAGAAAGAGAAAGAGAGAGAGAGAGAGAGAGAGAGAGAGAGAGGTTAAACTGAATTGCTTAAATAGCTAATGCAGTACTTTTTGGATATATGTATTATTCTCTTTTCCTCTTGATATTCTTCAGCACTATGTGCTTAAGATTGGAGACGTTCTTGTTTCTTGCCATTTGTCTGTTATTCCATGATCATTTTCAATGGGTTGTTGTTGATCAGCATGCACTGTCAATAAGTAGCAGAGGGTAGAGGAACTGAAAAGTGCCACTTTTAACCAGCTCTTCTGTTATACTGAGTAAACTGTGTGCATCAGTGTTTTGTCTTTTTTTCATTATTCTAAGAGTCTGCTTTTACACATAATATAAATGCTTTAACATCTTATTGTGTTGTGTGAAATGCAATCAAGCATGACAGGCCAATTCTTTCTTTTGCAGATCGCACCCTTCGTGAGAATCTGCTGCTCTCTCGCAGTAACAATAGAAACTTGTGAGATGAGACTGCAAGGGGATGGAGAGAAATCAAAGCCGCAGTACAAGTTGCAACAGAGTTGAACCTCATTCATTCTGAGGGTGCAACATCCCAGAGATCACTCGAGTGTGGCTAGCAGTGCAGCGAGCTGGAACAAAAGAGGCGCAGGAGACAAACGGAGCTGCTTTGGATATATTTAGGAATTTGTTAATTTTACTTTGCAATGCACACATTCCAAACAAGTTATCTTATTTCTACTCTCCATTATCCTTTCTTACAAATGGACTATTGTTCATATCTGTCTCTAGCGTTTGTGTGACCCGGCCGCTTTCCCATGCTGCAGAGCAATTTAAACACAATTGCCATGCTTTTCATTTAGCCACTGCGGCTTGTTTCCACTCCATTGTCAGGGACAATGGGTCAAAGCTGTGTTGCAGATTAACTGTGCAAATAAATAAGAAAAGTAGAGCGCGCGGGAGCTCGGATTGGGGCAAATCAATAGGGTCAAGCCAGGATGGAAACCAACGAGAGTGGGAGAAAGTGGAGGGAAGCGGAGAGCTGCAGGTAATCAAGTGGACCATCAGCCGCATGTTAAACCCACATGAACAGTTTTCCCCGGAGGAAGTGAATGTTCAGGAGCACAGCGAGGGCTCATCTTCTCCGACTGAAGTCTGCATTAAGTTTCCCCACCGGCCTCGCACACAAGACCCGAGGGGGAGAAGACACAGCTCAGAAGTTTTGATGTATCGATTCTGATGCTCTCATTTTGTCTGTTCCTCATCAGCTCATTTACTTAGTGTAAGGAAATAACCTTATAACTGACACATAACAGCTACTGATTCAGACAAATCAAGTAGGATATCGTTCTGCTGAAGAACCGAGCTCGCCCTGTCATTGCAACCTTTTTTATTCGCAAACAAACACAAAATTCCCAAGTGAAATTCAAATGGGAAGGCATGAAGGTGAAAATGCGGGAAAAAAGACACCCAACTACACAGATTTTCTTGCAGAGCTTCATCATTTTCTCTCACTTCTATGTGACATGTCACAGCTTCAAAACAACCCACAGTGAAAAGCGGTAGAGCAAGAAGGGTGTTGTTTCTGGGAAGCCCAGAGCAGTGGCATAAATTCAATTGAGGCGAAATTCTGTTTGTGGCCTAAAAACAATGAGATGGGACTTATTAAGTGAAACTGGGGAAACAGTGAGAGTGGAAAAGCTCTTCCAATTGCATTAGGACCGGATCTGGGAGAGTTGGTGCAATAATGGCTCGGAAGGCCGGGTTAGATTACAACAGGAAGGTAAAGGGTTTAGTGGACAAGGGCGGTCCAGAGAGAGAGAGCGAGGCAGGCTGACTGAGAGGCTAACCGGAAATTATGAAAGATATTGGAGGTATAGAAAATGGAGTGAATGGGAAATAGGAGAAGAAACTGAGGGAGTTAGAAAAGTTGGGTGTATTTGAACAACAAAGTTACGTGAAAGAAAGTGTTTGTCTTCCTGGTGGCCTGGTGATGATGCATATTACTGTCCTCCTGCAGCGTTTGGTTCAAGGCAATGGCCGTTGTCACATCTGATACTCCTCTTTCTTTCCTCGTGTTCGTGTATAAATCTCCTCTACATCCAGTATCTAATGAAGGCAAAAAGCAACCTGCCTTTCCTGATAAGTGACCTCATTTGGTTATGTACTGTCCTCTTACACTGGGGAACTAGAATGATGTCGTTTATGCTGCTACAAAAACACAGAATGGTTGCAAAGCTTGTGAGTTTGAAACTGGGGACATTTGTTTGTGTCTTGGAATGACCTCATGATGAAGGTTATCTTTCTTGTCCCTTAGAAGGTTAGTTGACTGAACTTAACCATAGCTGTGATGTATCCAAAAACACTCTGAGGTTCTACACAGAACCACTTGCTTCTGAAGAACCCCTTTGTTGTTGTTTACGTGTCACACCTAAAATCAATTAGCGTCTATGTAGAGAAGCGTTCCCAAGCGTCCATTTTTCAGGAAGCCATGGCTGCGCCCCGAGATAAAAAGTAGTTCAAATTTTGGAATTCTGCAGCACGCACCCCAGGTCATGTGACGAGGAACAACCAATTACAGCTGCCAGATATCTTTATTTTCTTCTGTAAATATCAGTCTATGGTAAATGTATGGAGACGTTCATATTTTGAGTGTAGGAATACTCTGAGCTTTACTGTTGCGTTCCAAACTCTTGCTAAACTAAGCTGCCCTTACATAGTTCGTACTGTTGCATTCAGTATGAGTTAAACTGGGACTTCATCATAACATTGCACCTTGAACTTTGACATTTTGGCTCATATATCTGCTGTGCAAAGGATTGTGGGTCTGAATATCCAGCAAAGCATGCTGTTTTGCATGCTGTGACCTGATGCAGTAGAACATCCTGGTATTTTTGACGTACTGCATTTGACATGTTATGTATTCTAGTATTCTATATAGTATGGATATCAGAATGCACAGTATCCGTCTGACGGACTATTTTACTTGCTTCACCCTTACCGTCCGAGGACGTCACAACATCCAGATTGACAAATCCAGCAGTACAACTTCTGAGAGGGTTACGGCGCTGGAAATCCATTCATCTTTGTTTCTGACTATGTTTAGTTGACTCAGTGAGGCTCACTGCTAACTGACCGGAACTTCATCATCATCGCAGCGTGCAGGTTTGAGTTGCTTCGCAACGGCAGCCGTTTTTAGAAGATAGGGGTTTTCAAGTAGTCTTTGTAAGACTAATGGTTCCATTCAGAACAATTTTCATCCAAAGGACCCTTTTTGGACAGGATGGTTAAAAGTTAAAAGATCATCCCATTTCATATATATATGTATGAGAGAGAGATGGGGAGATTTATTCAAGATATTAAGCGGCAGAGAAAGTTTGAGGCAGCTGCTTAGTAATCCAAGGAGACTGTTAACCTGCTGTACGGAGGACCTTGAAAGAACAAAATGGATCCAACTGAGGTGAATCAGCCTCGACCGTGTACCCCTCTAGGATGACGCTGGCTTCTCAATAGCATCCCGATTGTCTGGCCTGGTTGCCTTGCTGTCTGCTCTCTGACTGTCCCCGACAGTGGAAGTGTCTGAGTGCCAGTCACTCAGTGTCCTTGCGTCTGCCGGGGCGGCGACACACGCTCATCGATAGGTGGAAAGATACTCTCTGTAACGGCGAGGGACAGAATAGAACTGATTTAATCACGCCGTTCAATACTCACCTCACCTTCTGTCAAATGACAATGTGATTGAGGACATTAAACGGCAATAAGAGAGTGCCACCGTGTGAAGATGAACTCCCAGGCAGCTGTTTTTAAATTGCCATCTTCATCTCTTGGGAGTTGTAGAGAGGAAAAAAAACAATGTCATCCTCTGTTGATGAAGGAGGAGAAGGAAAGAAAATACTGCCATTGTGTAGCAAGGTACAAAGGAGAAAGAATAATGATCTGCTTTTGTATGGTTTGATTCCTTAAAAACATCTTGTCCTCACAGTGATAGCTTTGGGATTTGGTTGTTTTTCCGAACATGAAATATGCAATAACAAAAAAAAGTCCTTCAGGAAACAATCTCTTTAATTAGACTGTCATTGCAATTAATGGCAATGTTTACCATCACAGTTTAGAATATAATTATTTCAAGGTTGTTCAATTTCTGTTGCCGGCGAAAGAAAACTTTTAAAATGAGAACTATCTTCAGAAATATTTCCAACCTGTCTGCTTGTTCCACTTTATCCACCCGGGCTTTGAGGATCTGAACTTATTCTGATCCCTCAACAACATTTATTCCCCCCTCTTTCCCATTTTGCAACAACTTCCTCTCACGCAGGATGTTGTTATCTGGCCGGCGGCTATTATAGGTTGTTTGGTGCCGACCGGAGGGGTTGTGTGGCCTCTCATACTCCCAGCTCTGATCCAAAGTGATTCCGACAGGCACATTAAAATGCTAATTCTTGCCTTTGCGCCCCCCTGCCATTTTGTCACTTCCTTTCTCCTTGTGTGGCATGTTGAGGGGAAAGGAATTACAGCGCTGGCCCTGGGGTTGAATATTCAAATGGCCACCTGATTTCCCAACAGAGCAGCACCAGCCAGGTTCACATTTACATAGTTCCCGTTCCCCCATTTACTGCCCATCAACGCTGACTGACTCAACTCTTGGCTAGACCATTCACAGAACTCCCAACTCTGACTGCGTGACTAACGCTCCAACTGGTCACTTCCATCGACCGCATCGCGCTTCTTGAAAAAGATCCATTCACAAAACTACGGGGCAGCCAAAAGGGATGTAAAAAAAGTCCTTGTTAGAATAACGCTGTAGAAAACGGCAGCTCATTACCACGACTTGGTCTATATGGCTGTTGGTGGAGGTCAATGCTTTCATGTTGCACTGGAGGGTTTACTGGGGTTTGATAGCTTTTTTGTTTGGTGCATTAAGCATGAGTTGCGAAATAATGTGAATTGAAGCATTTATGAAAAAGAGTGGCAGCAGTATCCTCATATGGTAAACACATTTACACAAAGAAGACACAAGTAAGTAAACATAGTGATATAACACTTTTAAAACTGCAAAGAAATAATAAGAAACAAACAGAGCAAATGGCTGGACTGGAAAGACGAGACCAATGTATAACAATTTGCAGAAAATATAGTTATCGTGTAAAAAAAAACACCAAAGAAAACCAGGGATTGGTTAGAATGTACACTGATTTGTCTTCTCTGACATTTTGATGGTTGCTTTTCCAAAGTCAAGATGCAACAAAAGCACCTTTAGTTTTCAGTTTTGGATTGACTACTCTCACAAAACAGTACTCCACCCATTTAGCACCCCTGATTACATTATTGGACTCATGTTGGACAGAAAAAAAGGACCAAATCTGATGCAGCAAAACCAGAGGTTAGTTTTGTTTCACACTTTCCTTGCTAAAAACCTGGCGCCTACATTACCACCAATGCAACTCCACCGCTGATCCGTCAGATATTCAGGTGTGCTATGCTAGCAGCAGCCAATGTAGCCTGGAGACACGAGCCTCAAGCACAGATGCGGATTCCAGAAGTCTCGGTGATCTCACTGCTTCCTAACTCCACACCCGCTTCAAATGTGGAGTCTTCAGCTGCAATGCATGTTGCCTCAAGTGACATCACTTGCATAGCTCCCCCTGGTGGCACAAAAGGCTTTATACAATATTCTTCACCTGTGTACTTGTACATATGTACACGCAGTACTCCTCAAGACCACGGACTGTGATGTGTTGAATTGGTGAAGTTTCCCTTTTTCTCCGGTAGACATAAACTCCACAATTAATATCAATGAAGACAAAGTCATCATGATATTTAGTTACTCTCATTAGTCATTTAACTGTAACTCTACCTCCACTATTGAAGGTGTAGCTCCTCGTAGAGCAGGTAGTGACATACTCAAGAATATGAAGATGAAATAATGTAAAGAAAAGAATGTCTCAGCAGCAAGCCTGTCTTCATTATGCCTGTCTCTGTCTCCTGCGTGCCCGAGCTGAATGCCTAATTACCTGGATGAGGTGCCCAGGGAGCAGTCCACCACAGCAGCCACCTGTCGGGTTGGAGCGCCTCCAAATAACGAACGCCCGCGGGGCTGCGCTGCCCAGGTTGAGTCTGTGTTTTCCACTCTGTCGCCTTGCGCCGCGCCTCAGCGTGGCAGCATCAACCTGGGGAGCAACTGTTGTCTTTACTAATTTACCCAAAATAGCTGCCTGCCTCGGGCTCTACCATGCTGCCAGTGCCGGTGAAGAGCATCTGTTTTCAACTGCAGGGGCAAGCGTAATCACACTGTGCGGTGGCTCCGGGTGTTAGCCGGACTCCCGGCTAATAATACCGCATGTCTGGCTGTTCCTGACGTATCATAGGCCTACTTCCTGAAGAAAAACTCCTCCTAACACACAGCAAATCAAGGAAAAGAGCTATAATGAACAAAATCTGTTTTTACTTACTGCTGCCCTAGAAAACAAAAAACCTTAACCTGTCAAGTTGTGCTGTGGCTATAGGGTATTTATGGTCATTCATAAATAATGATGTGGTTAAGATATTGATCGACCAGAGGTTAAGAAATATGAAACATTTTAAAACCCAGCATTCAACTTTAGTTGCAGTACAGATGGAAGGAGCCTCAGTGTGTACCTGCGTTTTCTTTGTGTGCCTGCTGTGTGTATCTGCTAAGCAACTCAGGCAACTCAGCAGTTGAATGGAGCATCTGAGACGCAGAACGGGGTGTTAATAAAACATTTTTTAAAGCCGGAGTATAGAGCTGTCCAAGGATATTCTAACTGAAATCTTTACAGGTTCATCTCAAAAGCCTGCTCCGGGCTTACTGGTGGGTGTTTTCAGAGGATTTGGTCAAGTGTCATGGCTACGGTAAAGCTGCAGTATATTCTCTTCTTTACTTTAATAACCTGATAGATACGAGCATGTGGTATTTTACTGTGAAGAAAGGTATTTTGCGGAGGATATTGCAAAAAAAAAAAATGTTTTGGTCAGCCAAGAGGGAATCAAAGGGTTTTAAATCTGTCTCTTGAAGCTCCTCTGATGTTATCAAAGTGCAGCTTTATTGTTTTATAATAAAAACTAATTGTAAAATGTGAGGTAGCTCTCAGATGAAACGTAACGGCGCTGAAACAAAATTACCCCACCATATCTCCAAAGCGCACACGGATCATTTCAGTCCGGACGGGATGAGGGAAAACATCACGCTTTGGAGCGAGATAGCTGTTCGGAGAGGGTTTCAGTGTAAACATGTCCAATGTGACTTGGATGGCCTGAGCCTTTGAGACCCTCACCTCATCGGTTATTGCACGTACACACACACACACACACACACACACACACACGCGCGCAGACGGCGCGCAGATGCAGTCCAGTTCCAGATGCAAAGGATTGCAATGGATTTTTGGTGGCGGGGTGAGGCGGAGGGCAGGGGGCAGCTGCTTAATGTGGCATCTGTCGCACAACAGTGTGTTCCAGCTGGTGTAAAATACACTGTGGAGAAGGTCACTTTCCACAGCTCTACTGAGCCAGACTGCTGCGGCTGCTGGCTTCCAGTGATGGTTATGAAGACATCAAAACACACTGGGGAGGTAATGTACACTGTGCAATATGCTGAATTTATGGAAGCTGGTCAGACTGCAGGCAAGGCAAAGATATGTTCAGACTGTTCATACAAAGTCAATAGGCTTTGCCATGGTAGAAGAAGCACAGCTGTAATTAATAGCATGGCTGCATTCAGTTCAAGGGTCCAGGTATTGTGCATGCTCCCACACTGGCCTAGCTTGAATCGAACGTCAGCCAACGTTAACTGGATTAGTTCCACCCGTGTTTTTCCTGCTATGACAAGTCAAAGTGTCTGGGGAAAAAAAGGTGACGACATGACTGGACACGAGCAAATTACCGCAGACGTTTTGACTGCTCCACTTCTCCTGTGCTTTTCCTGTCACGGAGCAGAGTGGAGCAGAGTGGAGCAGAGCATTCTGTGGAAAGTGTTGGATAAAACCGTATTATCACCCCAGGCAGACTGTAGGCATCTGTGAGAATCACCAAAATACCAGATTTTCCCTGCTTGTTTGGGGAACGCTATGTGTCACGAGTCCATCCCGTCTTCACATCCAACGCATCAAATACCGCAGCTTGGTCAGTGCCCTTCGGCGTCTGATATCGACACACCGGGGCAACACTTCAGCGTCTGTATGAGACGCAACGGGCTGTCTGTGCAACTCACGCCGTTTAATAAAAGCAAGAAAGTCTGGATAGGTTGGATGGGCCAAACAAGCACAGGACTTTCACCCAGGAGACAGCAGTGTGTGTCCCGTGTGAAACCAAGTTAGCGTTGTCTTAACCTTGACTTCTATTACTTTGGTTTTGTTCCATAACTTACGTACCTAACGCCTTGCTACGTTCTTTTGTTGCCTCAACTTAACTAAGTAGTTTTGTTGCACAAGTAAAGCTAATTCACGAACCTACATTGGAAGCTTATTTTGAAAAGAGACTGTATGTATCGAGCAGATACTGTACGTCTGCTGTGAAGACAGAAGTGCATTTTGACGCGAGAGGGGTAACTAGAGCGTCAGAGTTAAAATGTAGGGCCACTGACCAAGCTACTGAGGATATGTGTGCACGGCTCCTAGACCCAGGGTGCCATCATTAATCCACGTGGTCTTTACAGAAATAGTTTTGTTAGCATCTCAGTCAAATGATTAGATGATCATCGTCACAAAGATCAGGCACCTAACAGCACAGAACCAAATCTCCACAGAGAATTAATTGCTGAAAAGTAATTTCCTTCATATCTCGAGAAATGCCCAGTGGCTTGCATCCTATCTTTCTTCCATCAGTGATTTTATCACCAGAGCACATTTTTACTTTCTCTGTGTTTTTGGCAGAATTTGCATACCTCTTGATCGCTCATATTCAATACAACTTCCCTGTTGGATTCATTTGCCGGTTATTACTTCCATGCTTTTGACCTCAGTTGTGAACAAATTTGTGAGGAGCTTGAAATGTGACTGCCAATGGGATATCTAATCATCCATTATTAATGCACCAGCCACTGAATGCAAAACACTTGTCTCAGCTAGCTTCCCACTCTGGTCATTGATTTCATCTGGAAGTAGCCGAGCATTGGGCTCCTACTTTTGAGTATCTCTTGGAGTATTTGTAGGTTATATATTGTCATCCATGCCACAGGACCTGGCCTGGTTTTACTCATAATATCCTTAAATCATTGGCAGAAATGAATTTACTTAATTACAAAAGAACAGAGTAAGTTTACTTATTCATCCATTTATCAACCCATCTATCTTCTAAACTACTTATCCCATTCGGGTTGAGGCAAATTAACATGTATTCGAAGGAAAAAAAGTACTATTCATTGTATATAATAAGGCATAATCACAAACAAATGTATGGTTTCTTTCAGTCTTAGAGATATACTTTCAAAATGCATTTTACCATGAGGAGTTGAGTACATTTTACTGTTTGAATGCCAATAAATCTTACCTTTTCAGCAGAAGGAAGTGATTAATGGACATATATTGTAACATATACTTACAAGTATGAATTTGAGTCCATTCATGGCCTATGCAAAAAAAACAAGAAATCCTCAGGCTTCCTTTAGTGTCTGTTCTGAAACTTTCAATCGTATCACATAATGTCCCTCACCAGAAGAACTTCTCCCAGTTGTGCTAAGATACTCAATCTTTTAGCCGACCTGGATGCTTAGTAGAATGAAAATTGACAAACTCCATCCGCTGAGGAAGATTGTGTGATAAGATCGAAAGCTCCAGAACAAATTACCTTGAGGTGGCTTGTTGTGTTAGTTACCGTACTTTTCGGAATATAAGCCGATGCGATTTATATACGGATTTTTCCGTTGCTTTCCTCCGCCAACACATTTAACATGAATATTGTAATGTTCCACTTACGAGTCGGAGACAGGGTCCTTGCAAGGGGTTTATTCACAGAAACCGTCGCTCTTATTGCCGAGCAACTCCCTCGAACATTATCCGTAAAGTGTGTTTTCCACAACAGCCACAACTTCCAGTTCTGGTCTAACACAAATCTAGCTCCCGACACAGAACAGTTGCTACCAGCAACTACCAGCAACCCCTCTGCTACCAGCTGTTACTGACAGGGTCGCTACAATATGGATGAAGTACCTTTGACCTACCTCTCAGTAGGACTGTTAACAAAAAAGGTTGAACGGAAAGATGCTTTTAACAGTACATGGCCGACTCGCTAGCTTCTAAGCTAATTTTAACATTACCGCCAATGGCGAAATGCTAACCGCGATTAGCATTAGCGAATATATAATATATCTTCGTACATCTTTTCATGCAGACATACTTACATTACAGACTAAGGTCTCTCAAGGCTACCAAACGAAAAGCAATGAGGCAATAACTGTTGTTGCTCATAGCTCTGAATAGCTGTTGTGCTAGCAGCAACTGGCCAAGCCAGTTAACCGTAACGATGGCCTGCCTCGGTCGGCGCTAGCTGCTCTTGGCCTGTCTCGAACGATTCCGTCGTGACGCCCTTTCCGGTCATTACGCTGTCATTTTCTTCGGCGATCGCCAACCAAACGTAAATAATATTAATTCATACATATCAAATAATCTATGTGTCAAATTTCATGAATATATATGGACGTTTATATGTCTAAATACTATAGGAAAGTGACTTTGATGAGAGAAAGCAGAAAGAACGCTCGGGCGACGCTTAAACAGCTCGAACGGAAATTAAGGAGCTTTTATTGCATCATTTGGAGTTGTTGAAGCGTGATATCTTATTGTGAAGGACAGAACTACGGTCCCGGATGTGTTGACAGCATTGATGGTCATTTTTGCGACCCTGGAACAAGCGAATATCCCCGAAAAACCAGCAGCAGCCAGTGTTTACAACGTGTTTGTACGGATTAGGCCAAGAGCAGTGCACGGCTAATTCACCCGTGTTAGCATCGTTTTAACGACCGTTTTTTTTTTTTTTCCAGTTTTTTCCAGTTCTACAAAACTTGTTCAAGAGTTTTTTTGTGTGCATGTTTTTGTGTGCGCGTATTTGAGTGAGAGAAATAAATCATCTTGGTTTGCAATATAACTCTGCTGTCCTGAGTCTGCATTTGGGTCCATGAACACACCACATCATGAACCGGTAGGTATGTCTGTATGAAGCATGAAAAGATATACGGTACAAAGGTGGATACAAAGACATATTATATTCTCTAATGCTAATCGCTAATGCTAATCGCTAATCGCTAATGCTAATCGCGGGTAGCATTTCGGCTTATAGTCCGATGTGGCTTATATAAGTAAATATTCAGTTTTCTTCTCAAAATTAGAGGGTGGGGCCTATATACCGGTGCAACTTATAGTCCGGAAAGTACGGTATATTGCGTTATATATTCATGATGTTTATTAGATGTGTTGTTTACTCTTTATTGCTGATATTAAACAAGCTAATTAATTATCGGTTGATATCATATAGTTGACGCTTTCATGTTCTTATTTTTTGTAGGATCACAGTTCCAACTTTTATCACAAGGAATCAAAATAGCTTTTAAAATACAATAAAAAAAAAAAAAGTGTTTGAAGAATGTGAAACTGTTCTTGTAATTGCTGGAAAGCTTTTAGTGTGTCACATCTGATTTAATGGTCTATGATGGGGCCACTTATTTGGGGTATCTTTATTTTTAGCCCTCACAGTTACATAATGCCATTAAATTGCCTTACTGTGAGGCTCGCACAATAGCAAGTAACAAATGATGCTCCTGAAGAAGCAATAACCTTGGTTGCGGTTCTAACTATTCCCCAATGATGTCATTCCTTCAACAGGCTGAGATCGCTGGGGAAATGGGAAACTAAAAAGAAGAACTCCTTCACCTTTCTCAAGATCCTTTTCTCAGAACACTTCAGAAATATTCGGTACGTTGTAAGTCACAGAGAAACCATCTCACCACAAAATTATACGAAGCAACCCACATTCACAATTACACTTTTTAAAACCAATGCTTTGAATTAGAAGAGCATAAAACAAAAATCTGGGCTGAGCAAATTGTTTTCATTCTTTTTTGAAATAGACAGACACGTAAATCTTAAATTCAAAGAGTGTTGGACACACACACACACACACACACACACACTTCTGATGGCAATCCGTCTGATTTTACTTGGCAATTTCACCCGTAACAGCTGGCCTCTCTATCAAAAGAACAAGTGATCTTGGAGAAAGGGAGTTTGTGCAACCACCATGTTGGTGCAATCTAAATTACCTTTTGATTTACACATTATTCATAACACAGGGTTTGCTTTTGAGGCATCCTGTAGTCTTTCAAAGGCACTGAATTCTGCAGCCAGTAGAGAGCTTGTTGACATATCACAGAAGACACCGACTGAATGCAGAAAGGACCTGGACGTGATGTTCTCAATAAGCTTTATTTATGTTCTTTTCTTTTTTGTGTAATCAGGTTTGTTTCAAGATTCGACTTTGATGTATGTTGTATGAGCTTGTGCTGTACAGTGAATTCAAAAGGTATTAGGACAGTGATATGCCTTTTTGATTGTTGTGGCTCTGTACTTCAGTACATTCGATTTAAAAATCAAACCCTAACTGACAATTTGAATTCTTGAAGGACCAGTGTTTAGGAGTTAGGATATATTAGCAGAAATGGAAAATAATTTACATAACTATGTTTTCATTAGTTACCTGAAACTTTAGCTATAAATGAGCCCTACATTTCCACATAGGAAGCGGGTCCTCTTCAAGGAGTCCGCCATGTTTTTAAAGTATTCCAGAACACACAGACCTAACACGTGACTATGCAGCAGTCGAGGCTAGTGATGTAGTTTCAGATAGTGAAGATAAAAAGGCCGCAAGGGGAGGTGGACGGAAGGGGAGGTGGATGGGTCAACCAAACACTGGACTTTCAACCACAAGCAGTGCCGGCGGCAGACATGAACTCCGTGGCCGGGCGTCTGATACCGGCGAGCGGGCACAATGTAAACATAGTAGGCGGCGCACATGAGTGTATTGATCAGGCTGATTCCACAATTATAAACTCATCCTGCCTTTCTATACTTCGCATTATGCACGTCTGGATTTTTACTGATCTGGAAACATTGCACCGCTAGATGCCACGAAATCCTACACACTGCTCCTTTAAATGTCAGAACTATTTTAAAGTACAGTTTGCACATACAGTTAAAGCTGCAAAGTTGCACAATGACAAAATGACATCATGGTTTTTCAGTACTTAAAGTCACGCTTTCTTTATGACAGACAAAGCAGCCATTTATTTTCAAGAGCAAAGACGGAGACTTAAAACAAGAAAAGAGGTAACTTTTCTTTTCTTACAGGAGAAAATGTCTCCAGTGTATTGCACCAACCCATTACTCTTTGCGACTTCATGGCTCTTTTTTGTCTCTGTAGAAAGATTGAGTGAAAGCACTTCTTGTCCTCTAGAATTAGCCTTGGGTGCCCTTTCATATCGCCTGTTGTAATGGCAGTGAATTATGCTGATAAAGTGAGTGCTGTCAAGGCCGCCAGCCAAAAGACTTGTTGAAGTTCTCATAAGAATTCAGGAAAACAGGAGAGTACATTGAATTCTTCTTCCACATCCCTTGGGGCGAGGAGCAAAGCTGCGTGTTAAAGTTGGTCTTGGCTGTGAAAATGCAGCGACGGCAGCTCGGCTAATCCTTGCGGAGAGCCATTGTGACGCTAATGATACGCCGTGTGCATTTCATCTGGTCCTGCTGACCCTGACTCGCTCTGATCAGGCTCTGAGGAAGCTGAGGATTACATTAGCTTTGTTTGTTTGCTGGAAGGCGAGAATGCAAGGCACAGAGACCTTGTTCTTGGAGAGAAGCAGACAAGGTGTCTGCCAAACAGAAAAGCAGCTACTCTCCCCTCCCTATAGAACAGGGAATTCATATGCTAATTATGACAATTTGACACAAAAATATAATTGGATAAAATGATGATGACATTTTGGACAGACGTGTATGTAAACTGCAACATGACTGGTTGGTGGAGGCATACAACTGCGAAGCAGTAATTCAAGTTTTACACTTAGCTGATCAAAAAATATATAAAGCTGCGATACAGGTTCATGGCGGGTGCATGGACAACCCTCTTAGCATCAGCAAGTGTTCTGCACCACTCCAGCTTTACAGAGCCATGCCTGCTTGGTACCACTCTAAAAATCATCTTCGTTCGATATGAAGCTATAGCCAGGCTAGCTTAGCTTAGCATAAAGACTGGGAGCAGTTTGCATAGCTCTGTCTAAAGGGAATACATCAAAACCAGCACAACTGTCCTTTTAATATAACGCCTGCAATTCAACTCATACTTGTACATGTAATGGAACCGTGTCAGCTGGATTCTATAGGCAGTATTGACCAAATGCTAGGGCCATCAGGATTAACTGGTACTTAAGTACCATTTTAATGTACTTTACTCGGGTACTTCCATTTTATGCTACTTTCTACTTTCCCTCAAATATTGTGCTTTTTACTCCAATACATACATTTTACAGTTTCAGTTGCTTCGCAGATTTAGAGCAATGACACAAAATTGAAATCAACCACTAAATTCTGATATTATATGTTCGGCTACACAGCAGCAATATATCAAGTAATTGAAATTAGCTTCACTTTACCAGCTGCAACATCACAATGATCTACACTTGAATGCATCACTTATTATAATGTTATATACATTATTCTGATATTCTGCATAATGAGTACTTGTACTGTACTCCTGCTCATGCTTTATTAATTTAACTTAAGTAATATTGCAAATAGCCATAACAGAGTATTTCTATCCTTCTTTTACAGCATAAGATCTGATAACTTCTTCCGCTATTGGCTGCCGATAACCAGTAGCTTTACCAGTGGCTTAATTAAACAAGAGGCCCAAATGTTTTTTGGAACTGTAGTCAAGCCTGTAACACAAAGTTACTGTCGTGTGTATCACAGGCATGTTTGAAATGCAACACAGCTCCCCATCCATCAGAGTTTTAAGATGTCTCCATGGAGATGATTGACGACAGTAAAAGGCCGCTCTGGAGAGAGGCCCCGGGTGAACAGATGAGATCACAAATCTCATCTCTTTCTGTCTCTTTCTCTGTCACAGTCTCTCTCCCTCTCGCTTCCTCTCTGCAACATACGCAAGCGCAGGTGCAACACACACAGACAGTGCGTATCCCAACATTTTTATCACCCTTTTTTTTCTCCTTTCATCTTCATGGTGGCAGTAAAAGGTATAGAGAAAAATAAAGTTCAAGCTAAAAGGAAAAAAAAGTCTGAGCAAGTCTTCAAGGTTCCTGGGAAGATGTGAATTGTGACTCTGAAAGATGAATGAGTCTGGACATCTTCTTAAAATGGGCGGGCAGAGTTCACTTCCAAGATGCCACAGGCTCAATTTTACTCGTCCTCAGTTGGAATAACTATAAAAAGACCTTTTATATCAAATCTGTATTTTCATCCTGAGAGGTGGACCTTGTCAATATGTGCAGAGAGATTTGGTATTTCTCATCTGTGGAAGCAGATGTTAATGGGGGTTTTCATGGGAGGCTGAACCAGGAATCGGTCCAATAATGGTTGGTTCAGTTGTTGTGTGGGGGGAGTACGCATTAAGAGACAGAGAGATTGCCACAGGCTGGATTCAAGGCCATTTTCACCATCAACTTCAAGGAATTTCACTGATTTAGCATTTCTAAAACCTTTCAGAATCTTGGCACCCAACCATGGCCAGAAGCTATGAAGAACCTTGATGCTGCTGCGGGATCATGTCCCTCTGTCATGTCATTTCATTAGTGTAATGACCCATCGATTTAGCATTGATGCAACAAATTGTATTGCGGCTGGCTGTGGGCCAAGCCAATCACAGGCCGGGGCCGGCTGTGCATCTTGGCAAAGGAAGGCGATTAAAACGGCTGGTGGAAGAGCAAGGATGATTTCCGTTTCCCCACCCTGAAAAACAGGATGCAGCCCACTAGCAAAGCACACCTGACCGGGTTTCCTCCTTTCTTACCTCATCTCCGTCGGGGGGTTGGGAGGAGGCAGGTTTGGCACATTTAGCCCCATAAAGCAAGTGGTGGAGCGAAGTGAATGGCTCAGAGCTGGAGCAACAGACGGCATCTTGGCAACCATGCTCGAGGGCCTGATCGTGTTCACAGCAGCTTGAAATCCTGCTCAAACTCAGTGTGGATTTGCTCCTGTTGAAGTAGATTTGGTTTGCCTTCAACATCGTCTGTGCTCCCCCACAGAGGGTCACCTGTCGACACCAATACAATTTATTTTACCCCTCCCTTACATTCACAGTTCTACAAATGATGTGTGCATTCTCTGTTGACCATTTGACCTGCAGCAGTTTGACAGAATAAGGTTGTGATACACAGTAATACATTACTGAGTAACATGTTTGTAGCAGGTTCTCTGCTACCCGGTGGGTCTGGGGAGCACAATGACGCCAGCACACGGTAGAATGACGGTTTCAATGTTTCTTTATTGTTTAAACCCTAACGGGCCTGGCCGGGTGCTCTCCTGCCTCGCCTCCGAGCACACGCCGCAGGAGCTTTCCGTCCTGTCCGTCTCTCGCCTCAGTCTCTACTGTGGGATTAAATACAGTCGTGAGTGAGACAATCAGGATCCCTTCCAGCTGCGCCTAATTAAGTCCCTTACCGGCACCGTTCCCCGAACCACTCCCACACTCCGCCCCCTCCACAGCTGAGCCACCCACGCCCACCACCACAATGTTAAACAGTGTGCAAAACACCCGGTGGCAGTCGGGAGGGGTCCCGTCTCATGAAATCTGCTGGGCATCAGTACGCTTTCAAAAGACATTAAAAGGGATAGATAGAAGGGTATATATACATTTAGTTTGTCTCACAACCAATTGGAGGGTGTGTAAATCTGTGGCTTCAATGTCAGACTTTTTGTCGTGCAGCATGAGGTCACCACCGATAAACTAGCTTGTGATGGTCTCTGAATACCTCCAAACCGAATGTTGGCTGCTTGTTTAACCATCATGTCTCAGTTTTCTCCCTCTGAGATCTGAGGCTTTGGAGTTTTTAAAAGGCACCTTTGACCGATTCGAAGTGAGTAACAGAAAGCACTATGAGGAATGATGTAACAGAGTACTTCTGCCGTAAAGTAATTCGTAAAGGGATGTACTCTTTCAGTGCGCAATGAGTAATGTCATCCATCCCTTCCCTTCTTGGTCATTACAAATATTGTGGGTTGGCAAAGATATTAACAGATATGTTAGATATCTGTATAAACATAGCTAATATTTGACCTTTCCAGCAACGTGTCTGTCACTGCATCGGATAACCATGGCAGGGAAAGAACAAAAATGCCCGTTTCAGCGCTGCTGCAACATGGCTCCTCAAAAAGATTGCCGTTTGTCCCCATTCATCTCACACACTGCTCCCACTTTAACGTATTGGCATTTCTGAGGTGCTTGGTGGTAATTGTCAACCACATAGCGGCTCCTCGTTTGTTTCACTGACATTTTGCCTTTGGTTGATTGTGTATTTAACAGGGGAAGGGAGGCAAAATTAATTGGCGAGAGGCCCTAATCTGTCTCCTTGAAATGTCACCCCTGTATTGTGATGCCTACACTGACACAGCAGTGGCACACAAGAGGCAGCAACTGAGGGGAGACATGCAGTGAAAGAGAACAAGAAAAGAAATCATACAACACACAATTAGAAGAAAAAGAGGAAGATAAACAACAGATACATTGTTCTCAGAATGTGGGTTTCAACCTCAGCATTATACAACAATTGAAGATTACCAAGCGTTTACGTTCTGGGCTCTTCGGTTGTGTCTTTGGGCTCTGGTGTTGAAAGATATCTATTGCAGGAGTTTTCAAAGCTTCACCGCTGCTTGAGAAACGGGGGATTTGTTGCTCTACTCTGGTTGGTCTGTAATAATCCATGTTGAGAGCAGTGTTGGAGTTTGCGCGTGAAAAGACTGAGAAAGTACAAGCTGCCAAAGCCAAACATGTAGGAAAGAACATCATACTTTTTGAGTCGAAACAAGAACATTTTTTTAATTATTTTTCAACCTGGGTCTCATCCAAATTACTGTGGCCATTCTAAATAAAACGTCAAGCTAACTTTGCCACCTGCCACCTTCATTGTAGAGATTCAGGAAACGCAATTAAACGTGGCAAAAAATGTATATCAGGGCCAAGCAGTGCAAGCCTTCCAGTGTCCCTGATCCCGAACAAAAGTAGAAGATGAAATTCTGAGCAATGCATTTGCAAATTCCGAAGGAGAAGTCAGATCCAGGGGAGTGCTTACTTCTTTTTTTTTTGCCCCCGGGGTCAGACAAAGAGGTCTCTGAATCCGAAATATTAGAAAACTTTCCAAACAACCTACTGTTGACCATTCTTCAGCAGGAACACGGATGCCATCACAGAATTGCATGTGCGTCGGCAAATTTCTTCAAATTTGGCACAAATGTCCATGCAGACTCAAGGATGAACTGAGTACATTATATTGTCAAAAGTCACTGTGACCTCACAAAACACAATTTTGGCCATTTGGCCTCAACAATTCATATGCTAATTATGATAACTCCTCACAAATGTCTAACAGGATAAAATGAGGACATTTTGGACAGACACAAACTGTATGCATGACATACAACCGCGAGGCGGTACATCGTGTTTATTACTATCTTAATATTACAGTTATTTCATATTATTACTAAAAACTACTCCACCATGAATATAAACATATTTCTGATCAATCAGACAAATAAACCTTTCACAAAGACATGCAGATCAAAGTCACATTCATCCATTCATAATGATTGTCTCTTTAGTTTGTTTTATATATAGACGGTGAATTGTTCATGTTAAATAAATAACGTGTGGGTAGAGAAATTAAAAGAGAGGTTTAGCTGATGAAACGGACTGAAAGTGAATATTTTCATCTCGGTCCAGAAAAGAAAAACACATGGCATGAATCTGTGAAGGGTGCTGAGGGACGCTGAGAATCAACGCAGCCTGGAAAAACTGCTCCGGAAGTTCAAGGTTAGGTTCTGCAATTAAAATGAGGAAGAAAATAATACGATAACTAATGAAAAATGTATTCTATTTTTCATTTCCACTATAGTGGAATTTTAATTGCAGTATACAAGCACAGAAAAGAAACAAATGAACCCACATTCATTTAGATCTCAGGGTTATATGTTTATATTTGCATAAATTATTTTCTTACTTTTGTCAGACATCAGAGCAACTAACGATGACGTCCGAGCAGTTATTATAAGCACTCTCGCCTCTGAGGTTTGATACTTACACACAAACCAGCGGATGCACATTCCACACATGGCGACGACCTGTGAGATCTGAAGCGCCCTGCCACACTCCGGGCTCATCAGACAATTCTTTGTCTTCACGCAGCATTTGGGACATTTGCTCCCCGAGCTTTTACTCTCGTTCTCCTCGTGTTTCCGAGGCTGAGTCTGCCTCGTGTCCTCGTCCATTCCATCCCACTCCTCGCCTTTACCTCTTCCCATGATGCTTGATGAGGATCGATGTGTCCGATCTGGGAAGACGATGGCAGAAATGTATTATTGCATTTGTGCCACAGCTCCACTGAACACACATTATGTTATGAATCATGTTACGTGTCGACTCCCACGCTCTCGTGCTCCACAATACAAGCATTGCTTACATTAACAACATCCAGAGTCCAACATGTCATAATGCCCTGGTTTTGTTTTGTTTTATTTGAGACTCGGCAGCTCCGGCTACGTCAGTACATGCTATGAGTCAACATTTCTTCATTGCACGTACTAGGGTGCGTTTTGTTTTTGTCCTCCTCTTACTTTGGTTTGAGGAATGTGTGCAACTACGCACGCAGCATTCCTGCTTCAAACGCTTCCTTACGTAGATGGAATTGTTTAATCGAACACACAGTAACACACAGACTAAATGTGAAATCAACTATGTTAGACAGGCCATTGTACGCGACTGAATCCGTGTGATAAAGAAGTCGTATCTTTATAAGACCTTTTAAATGAGAAAAGAACATATGATGCGCACAACTGTTCGGTTTCATTAAAGAGGAATCATTGACGCCGTGGCCTCAACTCAAGTCCCTTTATGCACACTTTATTGAGTGGAGTCACATTGATTTGGCAGATTAACAATTCTTCCACACTGATGATCATTTCTCGTGCCAGGAGTTGAGGCCCCCTATTTTAACTGTCGGATACAACTGCTCCCCACAGACATTATCAGATATTAAGTGATAACCCTGATGGTGAAATAACATCTTATCTGTGCCATCGGGTGGCTCCCCATCTATTACCACTGACAGTAAATTAGATTGCTGGCATCTGGAGGGTATACTGGCATTTTGAGTGCACCTTTCCATCTCATTCTGCTTTCAAAACTCCATTGGTTTTCAATCATAAGTAATGAAATTCCATCAGCCTCGTCGACCATGAAAGCAACTCGGAGAGGAAGTGAGACACGGCCATTAAGAGCAGAGAAAATGAGTAGCGGTCTTACCTTTTGCTTTCAGAGTCGCCTCTCTGTTGACTCGATTCTTTTCTTTTTGTATAGTAGACCTTTTTTTTAAGAGGAGAGGAGTGAACACACACCTCACGCGCTGTTGGGTGTCGGTGACTGTGTCAGGCTCGGCTTACATGAACAGAGGTGTGTCGTCAGGTTTAACAGGTTTAACGGGTTTAACAGGTTTGATGAAGAAGGATTGGCCTGACAGGGATGATTGTATACAGCAAACCTGCCATTTGGTCTTAAAGGTGCAATAGGTGGTGCATTCTGGGACAAAAGGTTTCAGTATCTCACAAACAAACAAACAGGGGCTTACAACTCGCAGCCAACATGTTCTAATGCTATTAAATGTTTGTTTACATTCGTAATATCTGTAAACACAGCAGTAAAACGGATATATATTTCAATCATGATCATTTGAGAAACACTTTGAATATTTATCTTGTTATCTATAAATCAAAGTTTTTCAATTTGTCTGTGATTATTCTTCACATTTGTGTGGTCAAAATATTATTTTGTAGATCGATGGATAGATAAACTGATGTGTGAAGTGAAATTTCAACATTTGTTTGCATAACTCCTTCGATTAATTCATCTCCAGTTATATTGTCCTAACAGCCAAAAATGAATACATTTCTCCTCAGAAGATCTTCACAAGTGCGTTTCCTCAGTGTTGCAGAGGAAATGCAATCAAGCTGGAATAAATAATTACAGAGGATAATTAATTGATTAGGCGACACATTTCATTACATGATGAACAATGATGAATGGAGAAAAGCAATTTCGGGAAGCAATTAAAAGCACAGAAAATTGGAATATATTCAAAGAATTGCATTACTGATCCATTCATCATCTGTGAATGTAAACGTAAAGTGCACAATAATTCATTCGTTTTGACGAAACAATACATTTGAATTGGTGAGGATAAGAGGAAAACATTGTGTTTCAAGGGTACTGGCAACAATAAGAAATATTGGGGACATTGTCTGTTATTGTGCACGATGCAATTACATCATGAGCCGGCACGAAAGAGCGGCGTTAACGTCCGTCCAAGGACATACAGCTGTTGCACTTTGAGTAAAAAAGCACGATAATGGCATAATAGAACGAATCAATACTTTCCATCCTGCTTTGACTGTCACAGCAGTGAGTGGTAGCAGAAAAATGTGGGTGGAACATTTCAGCAATGTTAAAAACGGCCCAAGGTGAGACGCATTGTATGTTTTCTGCTAAACAGAGAAAACTGAAATTCCATTTATCACTTATTTTTTTACATCAATTTCTATCTCTTTCAAGGTTGCTTTTTCCCATTAGATTGATATAATTGCCACTTTTTTGTTGATACCCACAGGAATCTGAGGTTATTGCGTTGACTAATACCACAGTCACTTCAACAAGCCAGAGTGGAACATAAAACAAGCTTCTCCTCCACTTTTAAAGTTACCGTCATTTTATTCGAACAACTTCCAATCTAATACAGAATGTCGAATGGAACGGAAGGCACTAGATTAGACAAATCGAATCTAATAAGGGATGACATATTTTTTTAGGCCAACCAGACAGTAAGCATCGCACTGGTTCCCTCGACAAAAAGACAATTGAATTTTCGTATTCGACTCAGTAGGTCAGGCAGCGTAAAATTGGTTTATCTGAGCTTTTTCACTGAAACGGCGTTTTTGGAAAAGAGGTAGATTGAAATGATGAGCGTGAACAAAATAGTAAAGGTGTTGGCCATAAAACCACAACGCATCTTAATTGTCCCAATGGCATCCAAAATCTCTTTTACGAGAGGGTCCGGGCCAAGACGGAAGCAAGTTCCACACACTGAAGCACAAATAACAAACTTCCACATGATCTGGAATGATACAACATTCGAGCTCACCGCTCTACAGACAGCTAGTCCTCACGTGTGACACGTCTGAAAAAGGACTCAAAGCAGCTGTTGGGGGTTTCTAGTAATGGCCTCAAAGAGAAAATGTGGTGACCTACAGTCGAGCTTAGTTACATGTTACATACACACGTGGACATGCAGAGCTAAAAAGAAAGAAAAAACCCTGCGAGAGTCTACACACGCTCATCACCCGGAACATCACGTTCAAACTGTATATTAAGTGAAGCAAAATCCATTTCAGATTTTAATTACTTTATCATGGTGTTAGTCAGAGTACAGAGTGTCAACGCACTGCTTCTGGGAAATGTTGCCAGGGTGACGGGTTTTATGAACACCTACATTGGATGGGATATTTTGCTCATCAGCCAAAAATTTATTGGAAATCAGAAGCAGTATTTGACAGCCACCAGGCTGTTTTCATGATGCGTAATGGTAACAAGATGAGATTAAAACGAGTGAGTCAACGGTAGTCTGGGTAGCCCATGTGTGTGTCCACACCACTTGGTGTATGATCAGAGTTGTGTGTGGCAGAAGGACACCATGTGGCAGCAGGATGTGGTGGAAATTCATCATATGGTTCTTTTAGTTATAACTTGTCTCACTTAAACCTGCATAGACCAGCCTAACCCTGTTCCCACGAAAAGGCTGGGAACCTGGCCTTGGTGGGCCGACAACATCTGTGAGGGGGAGGGTGAAGGGAGAGGAGACGAGATAACGAGCATATAGACTCGGCTTTGTCTCTTTTATTGTTGTTAGACCTCCGAACCATCCGTGGGGAAAGAGCTCTATCCATTCAGCTGAATTTTGATTGAAGTGTCTGTTCATTAAATATGTTTTTAATACTTTAAGAAGTTCCATCGTGATTATTTCTCACTGGGAGGTTAAAGAGATTTTTTTTTCCACCACACAGGACACCATGTGTCATTTGCATTTTCACTTCCCCACCCCTCCTTTTTGTCTGTTCAATTGCTCTATTACCCAAGCAGGCGATATCTGGCAGGAACATGACAAGCGGTCCATCTCATCAGAGCACGAGCCCACGCAGCCAGCACAATCCCAGGATGCCCTCTTGTCTGCTGCCATTGTACACAGGCGCACGCACTGTTTCGGGAATTGCTCAAACGCTTCTCAAAGCAACTATTTGTTCGGGGTATAGGATCCAGCCCTGGAAGGAAAATGTTGAGCTGTGACTTTAAAGAAGTAGATGAAGGAAGTGTATGCTGTCCTTGACTGTGCATTATTCCGCCTGATGGTGCACCTGTCACCTGCATTTTTTTTGTGCAATGAACACTGCACCAGATGACAGGAAACCCTGCCTTGAATCTGGTTTAAAAAAGAAAATCTTAACTTTACAAAAGTGTGACTGGTTTTCATCTGCACTTGTCTGTCAATGTGTCAGAATTGGATGTCGGCTTCTGCTCTGCTGCTATGCTTAGTGAGATCGGACAGTGCTCCGATCCAGCAAGAGCCGAGATATCTTTCTGCTCTACTGGTGGTTTGCGCAACTGATTTCGAGTGTCACAAAGTCATCCTTACTCCAGGTTTTTCCCCATTCTGAACCTCCCTTCAGCCACATTCTCACTCTGAATCTGTGTGTTTTATGTGAAGTAGGTATACTGCGGCTTCATTGTTTTTTTGTTTCATTTAAATCAATATTCACTGCAAAATTCTGAGGAGCAGATCAATTCTGACAGATTTTCACCCGGATTTTATGTCCCGAACAATCTTAAACGTGAGAGTTGCTCGAGGTCATTTCACAGTAAACAAATGCTTTTACAATGTTCTCTCAAAAAATGCTTTCAGTGATAGAAAGTGAATGGAAAAAATGTGAAGAAAAGACATTAAGCACTGCTGATTATGCACCATGAGACCTTTAAAGGTTATAAATGGTTGAACTACCGATCATTTGCACTGCAAATAAATATTTTTCTACTGTTTTCTTGTTACCAGATTTGAATGCACTGAACACATTCTTAGTTTGTTTGTTTGGGAGGAATTTTTGAAGGTGTTAGTTGTCGTTTCTACGGCGGTTGAATCACTTGTTTGTAATGTAAAATATAAAGTTTAGCTCAGTCAGCCAACCCCACTTGGAGTTCATACAGTGAACGTATGCTCTGTACAGCTAGGCTCTGACCTCATCGCTTCCCATAGGAAGCTCAACACTGAACGCTCACTTTTTGAAGTGAAATTCTCATTCATTCGCTCCATTGACGTTTAAGAAAATCCTTATACAAAGAGTTTTAAGCTTGGAACTAAGCCAACCGAAAGCCAACAAAAAAGGAAAATGGAAAAAAAGACAAAGGTGTAACACTGTGTAATACATATTTTAAGAGTGAAGGAACAACTCATCCCATAAACCATTGCGAATGACGTCTCGTCCGTCTCTTTTCTTCTTAAAACTCCTGGAAAAGTTTTAAAGTAATCCTTGCCGATCTCAAATGAAGAAAAACCTCAAATCAGAATGCAATTCACAGAAATGGGATTTTCACTTCCGGGAACTCACTGTTGAGCTCACCAACGAGCTCTGTGTGAAACACCGAGCTAAGCACAGAGGGAGTGGGGAGGCATGATAATAACTTTCCTTTTCGGGGAATAGACCGCGGTGACGGCATAGCTTTCAATGGTGCGGCAACAAAAGCGTGAGAGGAGCAACGACGCCTCAAGTATGACGCCATAATGAAAAAAGTTATTTTGTTTTTTGTTTTATGAATTGAGTATCTTGTGCGAGTGAAGTGGCAGACTCAAAGGCTTTATACATTTGTAAATAGATTCGACTGCCATTGGCCATGAACTGAATCAAAATCTTTGTTTTTCACTCCAAAAGTTGTACTTTTGTTCAGTGACTTCTAACCTTTCATTATGTTCCACGTGATGGGGTCATTTTTGACAGGTCATTTCACAATATTGCTCCCAAACAATATGATACTAATTGCACTCTGTTTCTCTAAATGGAGCTTTGCAATAAGTGGAAGGAAAAAAATGTATCTGTACACGTACAATATAAAGCAATTAAGTGTGATTTGCCATAGCTGAGTACAGTCTCAAGTGCTCACTGACAGTTTATTGTCACGCCAGGAACGATTCAGCAGAGAGCCACCACAACTCCTGTGCTATTTCAGAGCCGCAACTTAATTTAAAATGGTTATTTTCTCAGGTTATTGCCTTTTATGTGTGGAAATGTATTTTGTTTCATTCCACTGCTGTTCCTCGTGTTTTTATTAAACTGAAAATTAAACAGAGGGAAAATTCATAGCTATTAACTCCTCATGTTTGGAATTTGGCCCTGAGAGGACCAGCCTCTTTCGCTTATGTTCATTTCATCTCTCCATGAGTACTATTCTCCGTCTGACAATATGTTCACTTTCATCACGCCATCATTCTTACCACTGTTGGCTTGATCCGCATCTCTCTGCTGTAACATTTATTTCTTCCATTGCTCACATCTGTACATAACAGCACACTATAGTCATTGTATTCTGTACTTGCACTGTAATTTCCATTTGCGCACATATGTTATCTCACACAGACAGATACATATATGTATAAGTAGGACTGCTGAATGGCTGTCAGACAGGTAGATGTGACCCTGATCGTCCCTGTGGGGAAGAGGCAGTCATACGTTTGGCTAACATGCCATGTCGCCTCTGCTGCAACCATAGACTGTAAGTGGACATAGTCGATGTGACGTCACCCATTGGTTTGTGGACTGCCGTTTTCCAACCAGTGAACGAAAGTTACCATATTTAGACTCCGGAGGGGTGACATAGAGACGCCATATACAGCTCTCATAGTGCTAGCGACCTGTCAATCACGAGGTACCCCGCCCTAAAGCATACCCCGCTTTATGATCTATTTTACTACTAAATGAACATCATGCTGTATTAAAGAAGACTTGAAACTAGCGATTGAGACCATGAACTCATGTTTACAATGTTTACTGAGGTCATAAATCGAGTGAGGAGTAGAGTCATTTTCTCATAGACTTCTATACAACCAGACTTTGTGTTGCAAACAGAGGAGCCGCCCCCTGCTGGCCAGTAGAGAGAATGCATGTTGAGACAGGAGGTTGCCATCTGGCTGCAACACTGATGTGCAACACAACCAAGACATTTGTGGGGATATGACAGGTAGCCATGACGTGACATCACACATGACACATTCGATCAAGAAAAGCTGTGTTGTTGGTTGCTGCATGCTGACGGAGCCATAATAAGATGATAGAGATTTTAATTGGAGATAAGACTTAGCTGAATTTCAGGAGCAGGACCACACCTCAGCCACTCGCCCACTTCCGGCCACACTCCTATAACTACCTACCCACTCTAAGCCTCGGCACACTCGCGTTTTCTGCACCCCACCCTCCCTCCCTCTTGTTAATGGTTATCTCCCCCCATAGTCATCATGCTCCTATCCCATGGAGATCGGGGGTTCTGCAAGGCCCGGGAGCCGCAGTGGATCCTCAGCTAAGCCTCTCCCAAACCGCACCAGGCCAAATCTCCACCAACCATTCCTCACACGCCAAACAACCGACGGAGGCTCGCTCCGGCCGAGGTGGGGGCCTAAGCTAGTGAATTCCATTATGAAGTGCTTATGAACAGAGCCGAATCACAAGGATATATTTGGAAATAGGGAGCAGCTATGCGGTCGTATTCTTGTCCTTGTGCATCAGCTAATACAAGAAAGTAACAACCTGACGAGGAAGCACATGCTCAGCTGATATTCACAGCCTGAGGTTAGAAGTGAGTTTGACCACATATGAAATGCACCATTTAGCCCGTGTTTGCCATTCCTCCCTCCACTCAGCATGAAGATAATTGGATATAAAACATCAGTGAGAAGTCATAGCTCTCCTCCTTCTACCCCTGCATGGCCTCACAGCTCCAAATCACACAATAAAACACCACTAAACCTCATCAATGGCTCTTTAAATGTGTTGGACAGAGGGAGACGGTTCAGTCGTACATCTTATAATTCATGTGGATGCAATTCTCATTGACCTTAACTCCTGCTGGATGACTAGTTTCTTTATGTTTCCTTCTACTGTGTCAAATCCCAGCTCTCGAATTATTTTTCTATCACTGAATCTGTTTTATTGTACTTATACTGTATCAAATGAAATGTCTGGCTGATATAAAAACGGACATCTGCAATAACATATTGTGCAGTTCTGGTCCTGGTGCTTGCGTGCCTCCCTTCCCTCCAGCGGGCCCGGCAATGCGGCCTGGGTCTCCAGCAGCGTGGTGTTCGTGTTGGCGGGGAGGAGGAGCTGCTGCTGCTGCCGGCTGCCGGCTGCGTAGCTCTCTCCACCTCCCGCCGGAGCTCCGACCGCAGGTTGAAGCTGGCAGCGAAGCCGGATCTGGGTTTGTCCACGTTGGGCTGCTTGCTGTTGAAGGCCCCGCTGGAGTCTGAGCTGAAGGAGTTTCTGACGAACCTGCATGAGTTAGTCTGATTTAGTTCCTTTTGTTTCTGTTATCTCTGTAAGCTACATGCCGCCCCGAAGTAACTTATGGTGTCATTCAGTCTGACACACACAACGTCTAGCATCCCAATTGGAAAAGTTACCGGAGTAAAGTTTGTTGTTGTTGTTAATATATTCCTTCATGCTGTCGGCTTCTTGAAGCTACATTGCAGAAACTCACACACTGCGGCATCCGGCATGGGGTTGCAATTTTATTTATTTCTTTCCATCTTGGTTAACCTTGTAACAACAGCAAAGAGGGACTTAGGATTGCTCTTTGATGATGTGTCATTGGCACTACTATCATTGGGCATTAAAATCATTGTTCAACAATCATGTGACATGACTAATAACGGTATTGGTGTGTGACTACTAAAATAAAACAACCCACATGGTCAAAATGTGGGTTGTCAGCTCTTTACTGAGGGTCACTACCTATATTCAGAGGATGGAGCCAACATTAGGATTTTCCCAGTTTTAGGATGAGACGAAACATCAATCTCCAGAGATGAAAGGCCTTAAACCAGATCTACTTATTAGGTAATTGGACTTTGCAGTCCTGACTGGAAAGAGGAGAGGAAGTGTGTATGCGAGTGTGTAGCGGGTGTTAAAGCATGAAATATGGCGTCGGTGAAGGGTGCAGCATAAAGCAGGCCACTCTGACTTTATTTATTTTTTTAATTTGGATTGGCAAGTCAACTGCCAGGACAGCAATATTTTATCATCAAGTCGTTTTCTGAGTATCCCGCTCTGAAGCAGAGTGGCTCTCCATCATGTTTGTCAGAGGGGACTTTATAGAAGAACACTGAGACCGGATTGGATGCCGGGCAGACATTGATGTGTGTGGATGGCGGTGTGTGTGTGTGTGTGTGTGTGTGTATGAGGGCCGGTATTGGCGGAGTGATTATATTGAATTTGCAGGCATCTTAGTTTCTTTTTTCGCTAACAAGCCGTGACCTCGGCCAGATAATGCATTTAAATCCATTTCTTCAGCAAAGAGTTTGTATTGAGCCGCCGTGTGTTGAAAACGGGTTACGTCCTCAGAAATGTCCGACACACTAAACTAATTATTCATTGTTAGTTCAACAGTTGACAATGAAATGGCCACAGCGAATAATTGAGGCATGTTTACTGCGAGCCTTTGTCTCTGGAGGTCCAGAGATCATTGCCCTTGCTCTCACCAGCGTGATATTTCCCTCATTGGAACAGAAGAATAAAAAGCATTCACAAAACTATCCAACAATATTATGTTGCAACTGCCGAGCGTGGATTCATTCAGTTAATACAAACTCTAGTTACGGAGTCATCCAATGGGCCTGATCAGTTCAATTGGGATGAGTATTTGTTATTGAAAATGAATGATGAACCACTTGCTTGTACTTGATATTATGCTGAAAGATATCGGTTGAATGGCTGTCATAAACATGTTTTATTTAAATGTGGTGAGCAATATTACAAACCATGCATGAGAGTGGACTTCTTTAACATACAATTGATTACTCGCACATGTCAGACAAGCCAAGGGCACGATGTACACGACACATCTTCTGAAAGGCCGCGGGAATAACATTCACATCATTTTTAATTGCCGCATGTACATTTAAATCAGTTTCTTCAGCAAAAGGTTTGTGTAGAGCCGGCGTGTGTTGATTGGGTACAGCTGACAATGAAATGGCGACAGCGTGTTAGTTCATGTCCTTGCTCTCATGCTGTTTCCCATGTTGCGTCAGAGGAATGAAAAAGATTTCACCAACACCATCCACGGGCGTTCGACAACATAATATTGTGTTTGCCACTTCTTTCTGCAGATTCAGTCGGGCAATTCAAACCCTCAACTGGAGTTACGGAGTTTCAATATCATCCGCTGGGTTAATCAGAGCAACACAATATTTGTTATTGAATTCATGATGAACCACTTACGTGTACTTAATATCATGCTGGAAGATCGGTCTATCATGAACATGTTGCGCACTGTTTTGAATGAGCAAGGTGAGCGATAACAAAAGCCATGAGTGTGGCTAATGTTCCTTTTGTGGCATATACGTGTTTAACATAAAATGTCTCACTCACACGTCAAAAAAATAAAACCAAGGGCGTACCACACAAACCACCTTTTGAAAGACTGATTAAATACAACATGTTTATTCCTCCCGGCGCAGGAAACAAGTTTTAACTGCTGCATTTCATTTAAAAAAAGCATAGAGGAGTGCAGTGGGATCCTTTTGAGTTTTTGTGTCGATCCTGATTTTGCTCAAGGACCCCTGACTGAAATATGGTGCTTATGAATCCTCAAGGTAATGGGAAATATGCTCTGATGACAGGCAGCAGAGACCCAGGGTCATGTTTTTCCTTGCGCACATAAATCCTGGCCTCCTCTTGCCCCCTGCCCGCCCTTCTCCTGCATCTGTTGCAGAAGCCGTCTTTTGGCTATCTTGACTGATTGAGAGGCATGATTTATACCAACGGGCCAGGACTATAACAGAGAATTCAATTAAACGCGGGAACATAAATAGAAGACAAATGAACGAATGCCCTCACCTCTCTGCGAGGCTCTTTCCCCACTGGCCTTTTGTTCACATGATAATACATTGATATGTCTCTGTGTAAAGATTGTTTTCATGCAAACGATGACTGACAGCGTGCCGATTATATTCGCTGATTCATCAATTGGCAGGCAATTGAGCTGAAGGACACATTGAGGTGTGCACGCATGTACTCAGCAAAGCAGTCACAGCAACAAGGCAGATGGAGATCGAATACACGCTTGGAAGGAAACTTTCCTGTATGTGGAGAGGTTCGTTAGTTCATAGTGTGGTGAGGAGGACAAGGGGAGCTCTCTCACTCATCTGCGTATAGGTCGATGAAGTGACTTTTGAGATTTGATACTTAAACCTTGAAAGATCATTTATTCCGCTCCCAATTTAGACCTGACCTTTCCAAGCAGCCAGCTCGACTAAACCTCCACACACGAAAACAGGATCAACTCGGGGAGGATGCAATCAGTCTCTGCGTGCGCCCGCCGCTCGGGCAAAGCAGCTGGCTGCGGACCAGCGTGGGCGCTCTTACAGTATCGACACCGCTGGTTGTTTTACTGCTTAATTTGCCGGGGCCACTGAAGTATTTATAGACCTCCCCGTCCGAACGCACCACAGGAAAATGAAGCTTCATCATAAATAATCCATTGGCAAAATATGCAGTGCTATAATTGGAAACATGTACGAAATGCTCGTTTCCTGCCTTCGCAATGTGCCCCGAGAGTTTGTTTGCTGTGTCCTGCAGCGCTGTGCTTGTTTTGCTTCCAGCGAGGGATCATTAATACATGACTCCCCCTGTTTCAGATGCCCTTGCTCGACAAGGAGTTTTAAATCTGTACAAGTGGTTAGGAGGACACTCATCTTAGCTTTGCGGGGCCAAGCCTGTCGTCTAACTTAAGGAGGAACTAATTTATGCCCGGTGATAAAAAGAAAATACATAAAAGAAAGGCAAGGAGTAACCCGGGGCGAGACATATGGCAATAAGAGGTGTGAGCCCTCAATGGCAATAATTCAGAGTGATTTATAACTCGGTGACAGGGAAGTAAATGTTTCACCAGCGTGTCAGTCAAATGCATCCCCGTCATCATGGATCACAACCTACACCTCGGAACACTATTTTCACATTTACTTATTTTTTATTAGTTCCTGTTTTCACCCTTTTCCCCGCTCACACTTACAGGCTCACTGTTGGAACATGAAAAGATCGAGATGCTTTCTTCTGTAGGGAAATACAGGTTCATGCATGTATCTGTGTTCGTGTGCACTACATGTCAGTTATGTGTGTGTGTGTGTGTGTGTGTGTGTGTGTGTGTGTGTGTGTGTGCACACACAAACCCAATGGTATTTGCAGAGAATGTGTCACTTTGTAAATTGGAAATCTGTTATCTTTATTTGTTAATATATCATTCTCCCATCTAGATAATGGAGTATGGTGCAACACATGGCTCATTTGCATAATTTGGAAGTGCTTTTCATGCTGTGCATTTGACAAAATGATCAGGTTGTGGGGGGGCACACCTGTCTTGGCTGAAAATGATGGGGAAAAAAAGCAAATAACATACTCACAATGGCATTCGTTACATTTCACTCTGCTTTATAGCAATGAACCCAACGCGACACTTAAAAGCTTTGCCATCTTCATGACATGTGAGAAGTTCGGGAATAAAAATAGATCATTTAGAGTGATGCTTTCAACAATTTGTGGGAAAATAAACTGGTATAATGTGTTAATATAATAGCATCATTCAAAGTATTGTCTTTCATCACCATATTTGGAGTTTAAAATGCCCGAGGGTCGCACTTGCTCAATCCCAGCTGGCAGCCTCTTTGATTCTGCCTCTCACACAAACATTCAAACACACACAATTATGCAAAGAGAGACAGACAGACTCACAGATGTACCGGTATGTGGATGCCCTTGTACGGAGAGGCGTGCACCGTAGACGCTCGCGGACACAGCCAAGACATGCCTGATTCAAAGGTGAGGTAATGAAAGCGGTCGCCATGCGGGGTGCCGATAAGAGTGCTTTACTCCCTCTGCTCCGTACCCGCAGCATCTGCTCTGCCCTCATTAATCAAGGCAGAGGTGGACAGGGGGCTGCCACTTGAAATAAAGCTTGATCATCACATGGAGTGCTGCGGACCACATCCTGGCATCTAGCTCCACCGTTTCTGTCGTGTGTCTTACCCGTCTTCGCTCAAGGCTACACCGCTTGTTAGTTTTCGTCGTACGCTGTGTCACATGGCCAGCTCGACATGGGCCCAACGCCATCTGTCGGTGGACGTCACCCTGTGACCCAGAGGAAAACATGTGGTGTTTTAACTCAAGCTTGACAAAGCAGCCACCTCCAGGTAATGTATCCCAAGGGGGTCTCTGACTTTCTAAAAAAAAGTGAAAACAGGAGTGATGCTCAAGACTGATGTCTTCCCCCAGCAGCCTGGTGGGACCAGCAGGCTGTGTACCCTGCATTTTACCGCTCATCATTTCAGACGAGAATGAAATTTCCTTTGAGACAATCTCTGCCATCTCATCCTTTCAAACAGAGCCTCGCCGTGGTGTGCTCTTGGTTGGCCGGAGGCTACAGAGGCTCATCACAGACTTGCTTGTGCAGACATATGTCACCAAAGACACAAGGACAGGCATTTGGAGGCTCAAGGACACCATTAGGGGGCTCTCTCTGCCAAAGCAAAAAATTGAGGGAGAGAATAGTAAAATAAGGCTTTGCTGTCCCCACAGGAGGTTTTTAGCGATATACGACTAGCAGCTCTGTAGCTCATTCTGTCGACAGAATGAAATGTTGAGATGTGTGCAGCGAAGGGGTGTGTTCATGCTAAATGCTATGAAGGGGTGTGTTCATGCTAAATGCTATGAAGGGGTGTGTTCATGCTAAATGCTATGAAGGGGTGTGTTCATGCTAAATGCTATGAAGGGGTGTGTTCATGCTAAATGCTGTGAAGGGGTGTGTTCATGCTAACTTCTGTGAAGGGGTGTGTTCATGCTAAATGCTATGAAGGGGAGTGTTCATGCTAAATGCTGTGAAGGGGTGTGTTCATGCTAAATGCTATGAAGGGGAGTGTTAATGCTAAATGCTGTGAAGGGGTGTGTTCATGCTAAATGCTATGAAGGGGTGTGTTCATGCTAAATGCTATGAATGGGAGTGTTCATGCTAAATGCTATGAAGGGGTGTGTTCATGCTAAATGCTATGAATGGGAGTGTTCATGCTAAATGCTATGAAGGGGTGTGTTCATGCTAAATGCTATGAAGGGGAGTGTTCATGCTAAATGCTGTGAAGGGGTGTGTTCATGCTAAATGCTATGAAGGGGTGTGTTCATGCTAAATGCTGTGAAGGGGTGTGTTCATGCTAAATGCTGTGAAGAGGAGTGTTCATGCTAAATGCTATGAAGGGGTGTGTTCATGCTAAATGCTATGAAGGGGTGTGTTCATGCTAAATTCTGTGAAGGGGTGTGTTCATGCTAAATGCTATGAAGGGGTGTGTTCATGCTAAATGCTATGAAGGGGTGTGTTCATGCTAAATTCTGTGAAGGGGTGTGTTCATGCGAAATGCTATGAAGGGGTGTGTTCATGCTAAATGCTATGAAGGGGTGTGTTCATGCTAAATTCTGTGAAGGGGCGTGTTCATGCTAAATGCTGTGAAGGGGAGTGTTCATGCTAAATGTTGTGAAGGGGTGTGTTCATGCTAAATTATGTGAAGGGGTGTGTTCATGCTAAATGCTATGAAGGGGTGTGTTCATGCTAAATGCTATGAAGGGGTGTGGCGGTGAGATTGGCCTTTAGCAAAAAGGCACACAGCTTCTAAACAGATTGACCTCCCATTGCCAAACTCATGAACCGTTTTGTCGTAGGCTCTTGCGGAGGGGCATCGCTGCACTCAGCGGAGTGCTTTTTTCCTAAGTGAAGGTTTGCCACGCCCCCTACGTTCAGCCCCGCCCCTTTCAACACTCATGAGCCGTTTGTCGTACTCGTGTGGTCGATGGTCTCAGCAGTGAGGTCCTGTTTCAATGGTGTGGGTAAGCCCTGCCCCCTATAATTAAGCCACGCCCTCTTTTAGTCATTTTCATGAACTGTTTTCTCACTGAGACCTATGGGAGGTGTGTGAATGCAGGCATTTGTGGATGCATAGGCGTACGTGGTCGCAGCTGTTGTGGGTTTGTGTGTTGTTTTTTATTGGGGCCCAAAAAGACGGAACTTGAAAACCGAGAATCCATTTTAGATATCACATATTGCGGGTTGCATCTAAGTCTACTATTTCCAGGAGGTTCCCAGAGTTATCATTCTACTGGGTTGTGACAAACACATTGGACTAAGAGGCTGATCTCCAACTCACCCGCTGAACCTTGTAAAGATGAGCATGTAATCATTTTGGTCTTCTAGAGTTGGATTATTGGCTATAGAAGTATGGAATGACATGTCAGTAATAAGTCTTCCACTTTTTGAATGAGGATACTACGTTGTCTCTTTTGCTCATATTGAAGCTTGTTTTCATCTGAATTACAGTTTCTTATGATCAACTCAATTGGATTCCCCGCCTGTTTCAATGATGGCATTATAACTGAGAATCATAGCCGCCAAACAACCTCTCCATGCAGCCGCTGCTTCTTTCCTGAGTTACTACGGGGGTTTAATGAGCACAAAACGTCGTCTTCAGTATGACAGTATCACTTTGTCAAATGCGCCTCCTGACAAAACAGATGCAGATACATACCCCCACATAAATACATGTATTTGTTCGTGAACCGTCCAGTGACTTAGCTGTAAAAACCTTCGTGATCAAACAAACGAAAGCTCTGCAGACATTTAGGGGCATGCGTTTCCCAGCGCAGTGATAACTAATAGCCTTGTCACAGACTGTAATGTGTCATGTGCAACTGCCGCGGTGAGTGCGCGTCACCATTTGGGTCGTTGAGAGGGACACATGACGCCTCACCAAGACCCTCAATCACGAGCACCTGAGAGGGCTGTCATAGGAATGACAGAATACAGCCAAGAGCCATTTATCCAATCATGACAGCTAATGACAAAATGCCCATCACTGTGGAGCTGCAACCTGTTTGGTGTCGAAGGATAAGAGGCTCTGGACGGATATGGAAGATCGGCTCATCAGCAACAATGGAACTAGCCTGATGTCAAATGACTGCTGTGCTTAAAGCCCCCAGAGTCTCTCATAACGATGTGTGTTTCAAAAGCGAAACAACGTCCCGATGGTGACAGTGCACCAGTGCCACCCTACTGAGCACACGGTCTGCAGTCATCTCCACGGCGCTCGGCTTCACTTCAGCCAGTCGAGTGCCTCGGAGACTGAGGGGACGGTTCTGCAGGGGTTTACACTGTGGCCTTCATAATCAAGGTTCATTTCCTCATTGCCACTTGAACATCCAATTCGTGTTTCCTTGTCAGCTTCTATCCAGTAACTCAAAGGCAGCAGCAAGCTAGTTCATAATAGCATGAATACGTTACTTCATTAATTCTGTGTTTTAAACTTTTTTTTAAGGCCAGAGATGATTTGTTTACTTCTACAGTGTGCACAAAGTTTGTGTTTTCCATCAAGGGCCATAACAATCCGGTCCTACATGTTGATTAGCAGATGCCTTTCGGGGCCCAGAGCAATTGTTAAGAATTGAGCACTGCCTTTTTAATGGAAATTAGGGACGAAGCATGTATAATACACATGCTTTGAATGATTTATTACCAACTATTTTGGTATGGAACCAATTTGTTTCATTAAATGCATTTGTTTATTTATTGAGCTGTTGGGATGAGGTTAAAAATTAAAAGCAAATAATTGCCAACAAAAGCCAGGTTTCATGCAAGCTGCTCTGTGAAATATTGCTTTGTAAAGTGATCATGACCCCCCCCCCCCCCCCCCCGCCCCACACACACACACACACACACATTCCTAATAGCAGAATCCCCCGCCTTCATTAAAAAGTCCTTACATGGCTAATGGAGGATATCACAGATACTCCATAACTGATGCTCAAGCGATGCACTGTGATATCCATCAGAACACAGAATAAGAAATGGCAACGTCAGTTAGCCCTGTATTTTCTTTATTTTTATAAACCCTTTTTTAAGAAAAAACTAACATTTTCTAAACCCCTGCACTACAAAATAGTGTGTGTGTATTCATTAGAATAATTAAAAGTAGGAATAGTCGGCCTATTAGCTATTAATACTGCTGCTCTTACTGAAGTGTTTCTTGTTATATGTCTTTATATTTGTATATTGTTTTTTAAAGTACTCTATTCTTACTACATCTTTTTCATACACGTTTCTATGTGTGTGGCATGAAGCTGCATTTAAAGGGACAGGAGCGGTTCAGATGGAATGAATACATGTATATTGAGATAAACAGTACGAGAGAAGTATTGTGTTTTCTGAGCATTAAAGCATGTTCACATGTAATACTGTATATGTCCCCTTTGATGACAATACAGCTGAACCTTGAAACCTATTATGTCCACTAAGGAAACCAAGCATTCCAGTTATACGATGCGAGTGCTGTGCATTGCTCATTATGCATCGGGGATAATCTGTCATTGGCATCTTTGTAGCTACAATTTTCACAAGCATTCAATGTTTTGTTTATGTTTGCTGATCACTTTCAGCTTTATTGCCTGAAGACAACATATATAACACATACAACAGAACTAATACATCATTAGCATGAGCATTCATTTAGCACTTTATTCAACATTTCTAGATCTTTGCAAAATACCGAGTCATTATAACCAACTAAACCTTTGTCAAAACATTCTGCTTTCTCTTTGCTGTGTTTGATGGCAGTAGTTTTTCAAAGTTGCAGTTTGATTGACATCTATCAGCACCTGTCTTGTGTCATTTCTTGAAAGTACAAAATGGTAAAGTACATGAATTTCTTGCGCAAAAAGAACGCTCCTGTATTCATGCAGCATGTTGTACAGAACTGGTACACAGCTCAAGTTTCCTCCATGCTTTTCTTCAGTGACACGAACAGCCAAGCAATCCATTTTAAGAGAGGAAAGGCCAGGTATAACCACTGTATCTCACTCTGTGTGTGTGTGTGTGTGTGTGTATGTGTGTGTGTGTGTGTGTGTGTGTGTGTGTGTGTGTGTGTGTGTGTGTGGCTCCAAGTAATTTCCTTTGGAATCTCAGTGACCTTTCAGTCTTCTGAAAGAGCCACCTGCCTTTAAAGAGAGTGAAGGTGAGAGGCTTTTAGAGAAGACATTTTAATGATAGTTTGGTCTTTAATGAGGTTGTAGTCGGTGCTACTTTTTTATATCCGAAGGCCAGTGTCTTACCATCAAGGTCTTATTTAATAACATCTCTATTTTATACAGTGCCCCTCTGACCTGAAAAGCAGAAAACACAGCATGATTTTTCTGTACTCTTAAGAGTGTTGGGATTTCTGCGACAGCCATGTTTGAACATTATTGTAAATATGCTCCTCTGTGTGCCAGAACTGCATGAAAACAAAGCAACAGTCACTGCTGCTATCTTTATAATTACAATTTAAATCTCATTTAATGAGACTCAGATGTGAAATTATATGTTATTTACATACATGGCGAGATGGCACAGCTGGAAAAAGGCCAGGCTTACAAGAGTTTCTTTCTTTTCATGCAGCTAGGATGTGTGTGTGTGCGTGGTTGTACTCTTTTCCTGGTGTGGAAATGCAAAGCATTTATTTGATGTTATGCAGGCTTTTCCAGGAAATATTTCACTTGCACTAGTACAGGGGTGTCAAACATACGGCCCGAAAGAAGAGCAGGGAAATTGCGCCGATCGAAGAAGATATCTCGCATGCCGTTCTCCAAAAAGAGAAACGTGTTCAGAGAGAATATAATTTATGAGCATGAATGAACAGAATCGTATATGTTAATTATTCCCACAGGCAGTTAAATCCTCTACCCCGATCAAGCGCTTTTCCCTGCAGGTGGCTGATCATGATTTTCAGACCCGCGCCCTCTGTAAACTATCAATGGATAAATCCAAATAAAGAAAAGTCACGGAGGAAAATAGAGTTTAACTCTGCGTGGACGTCTTCATTTGATTTCACTGCCAACGATGCTGGCTTACCTCTATGCTTCCAGAACAAGCACACAGCATGACACGTGACACGACAAAAGTGTCACGCTGGAGATGAGCGACAAAGAGCGATTTCTCAGCTGCTGCAGCAACCTCTCCTCTTCATAAGTGTCTTTGTGATCATCACATTGTATCATCTCATTTATTTGACAAGGGTGTTGCTTGTTAAGCTGTAAGTGGATTTAATATAGTTATTGAATACAAATCAAACCAAGAGTGAGATCAATTCGTTTAACTAATACAGTGTTAATATTTGAATGGGCCCCGGGACACTTTGTACTTGAAAAGTTGGGCCCCGAGGTCAAAAAGGTTAAGAATCCCTGGTGTAGAGTATCAGGTGCACCTCGATTGGCAGTGCAGATTGTCTGGGGAGGGACAACAGCACAGCCAAAATATACAGCCAACATGTCGAAAAAAGTCACAGCAGTAAAATGTAAATTGTGTAATCTTTTCTTCCAATCAGAGCAGTGAAATGTGCCACCCAAACAAAAAAGAATTCATAGAAAGACTTATTATTATTTGTCTTAACTATTATCCACCAACTAATTCAGTTCAGAACAGTTTCAAGGTCTTAAATCCATCAATTGCCTAATTCCCAAACTCAGGTGCAGGTGAGATTTGGGTGTGGCTATAATTACCACACAGTACACGGGATGCAACATATTAGCGTTTGAATATGAATTTGCAAACATACACAGCTTAACAATGTTAAAAGGATCATTTGTGGAGTTACTTGCAACAGCTTCAACTTTTGTTGTGGGTTTATCCTCTGGTCTAGAGATGAAGGCGTGCATTCATTTTTCTGCATCTTGCTGGCTCAGTAAAGGCCGTACTTTCGCAATGTGTCTAAGAAATGGTAGAATGCCACTTTGGTCACTTTATTAATATGGGGCACAAAACGTAACACAGAGTCTAAGATAACACCCAGACTTGTTACCTGTGGTTTGATTTGGTGAGATAGATGGCCAAGTTTCTCCAGCAAAGCATCCCTCTTGGATTTGGAGCCAACTAATATAATTTCTGTCTCATCCTCATTCAATTTGAGAAAGTTATTTATCCATGTGTTTATTTCTGATAGGCAGGCGACAGTGAGGGACCTTAAGGCATCTTCATCATTTGGCTCTACAGATAGGTTGTGTATCATCAGCGTAGCTATTGAAGCTAACCTGGCCAAAAAGCCAGCAACAGGAAGCAAGTCATTACAAATGAATAAAACATATAACATCTCAATCAATGTCATACAAAAATGACAGCATCATAATATGTACAATATATAAAAAAACAAGCAAACAGTGTTCTGGAGAAGCAAACTCAGAAACAGTTGCAGTGATCAGAGATGATTGTTTGTAATGAGTTATTTGTCAGGATCCAGGATCCCTGTCTGACCCGGTGTGTGTGTCCCCTGATCTCCTCTCCTCATGTGCTCTGTCATTCCCCTGTCTGTTATTGTGTGCCATGTGCTCTGTGTTTGTCCTCTGCCTCCAGACACCTCCCATGGCCGCACCCTTAATCGTGCACGGCTGAGGACACTCAAGCTGATCACCTCCTGCAGCCTGACACACCAGACTCAGGGCCCCTTAATGAGTATCCTGCCACTATATAAGCTCTGGCCCTGCAGTCTGGGAGGGTCAGGTCGTACCGTCTTTAACCGGCTGAAACCCCGTGGCATCCTCTGCCCTCCTTGTGTCTGTGGATTACACTCCGCCGCTCTGCCCTCCTTGTGTCTGTGGATTACACTCCGCCGCTCTGCCCTCCTTGTGTTTGTGGATGCGCTCCGCCGCTCTGCTCTCATTGTGGTCTACGGATTACACTCTGTCGACTCCAGTATCGAGCCACGGGACTTCACGCCGTCAACTCACCAGCCCTCCAGTGTCGAGCCACGGGACTCACACCGTCGATCTGTCGCTCTACCCGCCTGGGGTTAAACGGACTACAATCGCCGTCAAGCTGCCAGGCCTCCGGTGTCGAGCCACGGGACTCACACCGTCGATCTGCCACTCGGGTGTCGGACCACGGGCTCCACACCTGCACCCACCTGTCTATAAATAAAACCTGTTGAACATTCACTTCTGTCTCCTGTGGTCTTGCTTTTGGGTCCTATCTGTGAACTCCCGTGACATTATTGAAGGAGGGTAACGGAATGAGGGTGTGGAGTTTCAGCTTCTTTTGCAACTCAATCCAGTCGCTTGGAGCAGCAAACTGGAACTTAATGAGGTGCACATCAGCTATGGAGTAGCCTACCACGAAGCTATGGCGGCTGCATTTGTAGGGTTCGAAGCTAAAGCCTGTAACCCCATAACTCCTGGGCCAACAAACAAACCACAAACTGAAATACTCGATATATACGACAATCAGCTGGTGCTAATTTGTAAAAAGATTGAAATGAAAAAGGAAGTTTCTGGCTGTTAAATGCAAACTGTGCAGCACACCTGACTTAACACCATTAGCATTTACCAGCAATGAGCAGCATGGCTTGTGACAGATGCAGGCGGCTCCCAGTTCAGCAGTGTGATGAATAGAGCAGCTGACACAAAAACTACCTCAATTGCCACCCCCCTTGGTTGCAGAGCCAGGTGTGGCATGATAATTCATTTGCTATTTAAATAGTTTCCTATGCAGAGGGGTGAATTGATTGAAGCATGTTGGCCATGCGCTTAACACAAAAGCTGGGCTGCTCCCTCACATCTGCTTTCTGCCACAATTATTCAAATGGCTCCACCAGTTCACTGCTTTTACCCAACGCGGTCTGATCAACAGGCTGTTTATGTCATTCTGGATTCATTATCGGCACATTAGCCAAACCACTATCTTCAAGCATATATTAGATCTTTGTTAAAAAGCGCATTTTTTTTTCAACTACTTTTTTTTTTATGACGATGGATAGAGCGTGAGTTATTGCTTGAACCATTAAAGTAATAAAAGGGTGATCGGGTAATTTAGGATCATCTTCATGTCTTTTCCACCATCTGTGTGACAGAAATGAGCTGTGTGTGTGTGTGTGTGTGTGTGTGTGTGTGTGTGTGTGTGTGTGTGTGTGTGTGTGTGTGCATAATTTATAGGGTGAAGGAATAGGCAGGAAAGGGAGCCAGGTAACACCCGACCTCAGCCTGCCAACATGACAAAATGCAAAAGAATCATCCGCAAAATATTCACTCACAAAAATCCATTGTTTGCAATCTCGCCGCCCATTCCCTTCTTTTCCTCCAATTCCTCCTTTTTTCATTTTATCAAAGAAATTGAGCGCTGCTCCTCAGAGCAAGAAAAAAGAAGCCGGTCTCACTCCAGTGGCCAAAGTAATAGAGAAATGACTGGAGCAACAGGCAACGGTTATTTACAGCTTTTATATATTTATTTGTTTTTCGACGTTATCTGTTGCCGGGCCTGAGGATGGGGAGAAAAGCAATATTCATTTTTTAATGCGGCCGCCCTCCACAGATAATGTCCCGGTGTTATTTCCTTTCTCCTGAATTTCTCTTGCTACAAAGTGTGCTGGGAATGCAAAGTGCTGCTCTTGTTCTTCCAAGCAGACAAAAATGAAACTGTTATTTATTCAAAACCAAACTAAACACCAGGACCTCATCTTCCAGTTCAACAGATTTTAATTACGTGGATAACCGTTTGTTGGTTATATTCTGATGTACCTTTAACTATCTGAGTTTTCTTTGCTTTGTAAGATATTTTGATAGGAGGAGGCCAGTATGTAGACTTATAAAAGTTTCTCCCGGACCAATTAGCACAAAATACCGAGTATATATCATGTTAAATTGGCATATTGTGAGAAAAACACAGTGAAACAGAGCATGCTTAAATATATATATATATATATATATATATATATATATATATATATATATATATCCATGTCCCTCCTGTCGTCATCCAACTGTGTCTAAAATAATGTAGTGTATAAACTTCTAGACACAGTTTTTACACAATGTGCGGTGGGACTACTCATTAAGGGAAACTGCTTTAGCACTTTAAATTTAATGACTTATTGTACACGAAATAATGTGCCCCTAGAAATGAGAGGATTTCCTCTTTAATGAGCTGCTTTGGCACTCCTCGTCCTCCGAGTCCCTTGTGGAGACATGTTGTCAAAGCTAGATGGACTGACATACTGCCAGGTTGATTCAGCAGGCTGTACCCAGCTAACACATATCCACTCATCTCAACTCCCTTCAGCACTGGCTCTGCCTTTCATTAATTATCCCGTTTCTTTTTGCCTTTTTTGTGGTTCCATTTGTTTATTCAGAGTTTTGGCATGTCTGTGTTTTATTCATCTTCTGTTTTGATCTCCGATTCTCTGTTCTCGTCAACTCCATCTCTTACAATGCAGTCACGTGTGTAGGAAAGTGAAATGGGGGGAAATTGAATACAAGAAGGTTTAGATAGAGAATGTTGTAATCCGTAATAATACGACTGCAACAATACATTTGCAAGTTGCTAAATAAATAGTAGCAATACGGTGTTTGAAAAGGGAAAGTACTGAAGACAAGAGAAGCTAATGCTAAAACTGAAGTACAACAGAAACAGCTTTCTGGCATTTCTCTATGAGTTTCCACAAACGCTATGGTTTACAGTGTTGACCGTGGCACTAGCAATCCTCATGTCAATTAGAAAATTCCATTTATCACTGCAATATATCGCTGAAATCTAGAATATTCCATCTTGGAAGATTTCTCCTCATAGATATAAATGATATTGTATAAAATCTAAACTTTGTTCTTTATCCTCTCTGGCCATTTCACATTTTTTTCAGCACTGAGATGGTATGATATCAGGACCAGAAGTTTGAATCAATTGAAACTATCGAGGGGCCCAAAGGATGGACGGGTCAAACAAACGCAGGACTTTCCTTCTGTTCGTTATTTTACCGTAGTTTTAACCCAAACCACAAAAGAAGTAAAACTAAAGTCGAAGTTTATTTTGAAAAAAATAAATGTAATGCATGTAACGAGTGGAAACTGTTCCTTGTGAACATGTAAGTTCATTTGTAAAAGCGTAATTCAGTGCACACTTGACAACAAGCATACTGTATTCATCTCCAAACCTCGGGCCATATTGTATTTAATCTGCCTGATTCATCTGCAAACATCTAAGCGTCTTATTCAATTTTAGGTGTTTGGCAAGTTTTAAGTCATTCTAGTCTACCGGGTATAGTTCCCATAGTTCCTACCTTCAGAGGAAAGATGAAACAAGCGGATGAAAGACACGGAGAAACAGATGAAAGACAGCGAACAATTACATGCCACCCATTAATCTGCTGAAACTCAGAAAAAAAGGGGGGAAGGATTTTAAGACCACTCCGGCTGCTCGGGCACACCATCGTAGCTCATAGAGAAGGTTAATGATTTGTTTGAAAGCTAGCTCACTGCTCCTGGGTGGGAAGCATGAATATAAAACAGTGGGACAAACAAGCCGAGCCACGGTGTGCACGCTGCTAGGCAGAGGGATTGGAACCGAGCCGCAGAGCCAGCCGGCATGGCTTTCACATAGGTGTGAGCGGTGCCCTTCTCTGCCTCTAATGCATCCGGGGGTGGTTGATTGATTTTTTTTTGCGCTGAAGCGGGTGTCTTAATGTCCTAATGCATTGCTCTGTCACAGAGGGCTGCCTTGGCAAGCTGCCCTTTCCACAGACTGATCTTCCGCTCGATTGGATGAGACCAGGGTAAATAAATAAAGAGGGAGGCCGGGGAGAGGAGGACTGGAGGAGGAGAGGGATGGGCCACACGTACGATTGACAAGCGATGCCCAGTTCATTTCAGGCCACAGGCTCCTGTTGTTGTTCTGCTCCTGAAGAAGGATAACACCAAAATCAATGTATTGCTTGACCGCATTTTCATGTGCTTTTACTTTGGTGAAAAAAAGAGGCCACAGGTAGCTTATAATTTCACGTGGTTGGAACTCTTTCTCTTGAGAATGAAGTTTGTATGCATGTATTAGCAATTCACATCCATTGGCAAAATGCAGTTTCTATAGTGCAAGAATGCAAAGGTGTAGAGTGGGGGGGGGGGGGGAATCTTCATGTAAACTACTTGCCTTCAACCCAATTGAAACGTTCATCTTCCGAACCGTCTTGTAACGTCACTTAGATTCAAACGGCTGCATCTTCTCCACAAGAGGGAGCTGTTTGGTCGGACTAAATCTGACGACTTGCACCGTCGATGACAAATGAATAGCACGACCGTCTGAAAGAAATTTCACACGGACTCAAATTAAAAGTGTTACAAGTGAGATATTTGACAGATCTAAAGTAGCATGACCAAGGCGCAAACATACGGTTGCCAATAGTTCCAAAAAAAAAACAAGATGGCAAAGCAGGACAGGGCAGGACATTGTTTCCTGTCCATTCACTTTCATTGTACTGGGGTTGCAGCAGAGATCTCTGGAATCTCTGGCCACTGTACAATCTGCAAGGCCGGGTCAAGGGAACGAATGTCATTGATTTTTGGTAAATAGTGTGAGCCGTCTGTCTGCCCTTGTCCTAAGTAGCCTTTCTAACCATTACCACGATATTTTTCTAACCTTAACTGAGTCGTTTTAATCGCCTAATCTTTTATTCAGCATTTCTAACTGCTCTGAACAAATATTGTAAGAATTAATGATTGAAAAATGTCTGAAGGGAACTTTTAAAAATACATTCAGTGTGAATGTGCTGTCTGATATAATGAAGAAAAGCACAATCCATGTGGCGGTATGTTTCCCGAGAACATATTTTGCAAAAACACTCACACATGGACGCCATTAAATTATGGAGATAGGAGATGAGGTTGTATATTTTGCGGAGGATGAAGCTACAAAGTTATCTCTCTCATTGTTCAGCTTTTGCTTACTGTACTGTTACTACACTAATGAAATAAACAATCACCACTCAAGTCTTACTGTTCATGTGCTTTCATTACCAGCTTTTTCTCACATGGCTTCTAATGAGAAATCACACTCATATCTTATGCTGTGTTTGGCAAAAACATCACTTTTCATAAACTGTCGGGTTTTACTGCAATAGTTTTACTTTCACCGGAAGTTTTTTTTCCTGCTCATATTGAAGGGGATCATATCAGCAATAACAAAGAAATAATATGCATCATGTGGCGATGATATACAACACGCCCGCAGACTGTGGAATCTGGCATCCTACCGCTGGCAGCCAAGTCCTGCAAGTGCCAATTTCTGTCTCGAGAGAAATAACTCTTCAAGAAGAAAAATTTGTAATTTGCGGCTTCAATGGAGTGTTAAAATGTAATGACCCGAGGTGGAGCAGTGTGAGAAAAAAAGACTTGGGGAATTAGCCTGCATCAAAGGAGTCTTTGTGAGCTCCTTCACCCTCCCCACCCAACTAACACAATAAGTATAAACAATAAATGTCTGATATGATGTGCATTCTACAACGCACCCATACACACAGTAGGGATGGGCATTTCAAGCACAAATACTGTTCGATAATCACAGGGAACTATTCGATCAATGTTCAAAATGGCAACTATTGTATCCTGGCAAAGTCAGACAAAATCATGCAGGTTCACCAGAAGGTCCTTCAGCTCAGTCTCCAGCAGGGCCTGCGGCCGATACCAGCCCACCGTGGGCAGACACGGATCTGGCTTCCCTGCTTAACATAAACTCGTGAAAACACACACAAAGTCTTGCGAGAGTTCACACAAGACGGATTCTGTCAGGCCAAAGCCATCTACAGGGGGCGCAGCACCAGCAACACTTATCTTGGGGTTAAAACAGACACTGTCTCAGTTTGTTGACAGATACTTCCACTCTGACTTGCCCCTGTGGCCTTTCACTGTAAACTCTGTTGTGCTCATGGAAACTATAGTCAGGAGATTGCATTCTATGGCAAACAATACGCTCACTTGACTGCTCCCAGTGGCACTGGAGGAAAACCAATATAACATTTGAGTGCAAATGGCAAACTCTCAGTGCAGGAAATGTAAACTGCAGGGCGCTGGCTCCTCTGCTGCGATGCTGAAGTGAGTGCTGAACTCTCAACCCACACTCATTGCACCCCTCCCCGGTCTCTTCTCTCTCTCTCTCTCTCTGTCTGTTTCTCTCCTTCACCCCCCCCCCCCCCCTCTCTCTCTCAGCGCAGACTGCAGCAACTGTGGGGTAAACACAGAGGACCAGGTAAAAAGGGTTTGCTTGTTTGTTTTTCTCACCAAAGCTCTAGAGAGGAGCTAGTGTGCCTATACGTGCTCGCTTTGGAGAAAGTTCCTCTTCAGGTGCCGGCATGACTGTAACCTCACAGCAAAGTGCTTGTATGAGCTGACTTAGTGCTGCAATGGATTGCAAGAATAAACTGGAAAAAAACTCCCCACTTTTCTCACACAGGCTCCGCCCTCTACTGGACTCTGTGCGATGGAGGCTTTGTGAGTGCATCTCCTAAACCTATAGGCAGGCGGGAAGAGTGTGTGGAGACTAACCTCTCAGGGTTAGGGGTCGGGCTCCAACCCCTGTACCCAACGAGTCCTGTAGGACACAGGCTCGGTTTGTTGCCGATAGGCGGCGGGCGGTGCCTGTGTGAGTTCAAATGAAGGTACAATATTGCAACCCTTGTTCTATAAGCACAGGAAGAGCCCTCTACCAAGGGGGCCCTGTCACTCCTCAAACCGCTCGCTGGAGAGTGTGTAGGATGGCAGGCAGCAGTGTGTGCTGCCTTATTTTGCAAATTATTTGAGTGAGTGAATGTGTGTCCATGATTGGAGGAGAGTATAACCATAAGAGTCCAGCAGTGGGCTCCGTCTCTTCTTATAGAACAAGAGTTACAATAGCTCACTCTTTGACTGTGCATGCATTTTGTGTCTGCAAGTGCGGGCAAAGTGATATACTCCAGCCTTATCCTTCAAAACGCATCGCAGAGCCAGTCTTTTCTCAATCAGCAGCTGCCTGCCCAATGTTGCACTGACAAGTACCAGTGGTTATGCAGCATCCCCATGATCTGTAGCCTGACATTAATACCTTTTACGCAGGGCTCAAAGTGCACTCCATAGCCCTCTCATCCTTATTGTGCTGGAAGCAGGTACCTTTCAGGATGAAAGTGTGAGCCAGTTCAGATTATTGGCCTGCTGTAAAGTAAACAGAATTCTCTGGCATGCTCACATTTAGCCACTCTGCTTTCTGTCAGGTGTATCTGGATTCCTATAGGAGAATATGCACTACGCCGCAATGTGTTCTATTTACACTCTTTTATTTTTCATCTCATTTATTTATGGAAAAATGATGGACAAGAATATCATGTTATATTCCTTGTTCATGCGTAGAGGTTGTTTTAAATGTCAGGCATGTTTTACGAACAAGGCAGCGTTACTGGTAAATGTAGAGGATCACATTGCTTTAATCCTCTTCCTTGTAATCCAGTTATGTTTAACCCTGACAGTAGGTCATAGGCTTCTAATTACAGGTCCCGTTTTAATTTAGAGGAAATTATCATGTCGACTTCTAATCCTTGTCATGTAGTATTTTCAAATGGTGGGCTCAACCTGCAGCTCGCTCTCAGCGTGACCAGAGAGATACCTCGAAGTCACGTTTGCAGGTCGTCTCTCGCCGTCTCTATGGCGGTGCCCGGCTGCAAGCCCGGGTGAAATGCAGCCTCCGGAGGCTTCCGCTCAGCCCTTTAGGACACATATAGAACCAGATGTCAATGTAATCCTGTTAAATCAGACTTAGACACTAGACTTATATTAATGCCATGTTTAAAGGGGGTCTTGGTGGACTTACATTGACGATCCACTACTATTACATTGCAGTCCATTTGGTGGTTGCCAGCCACAGCGCTCTCGCTCAATACTAGACCAATATCAAAAACCATTACTTAATAGGCTCCAGGTTAAAAAAATAAACTAAGTTACCAGTCAAGGCCAATTTACCCTTGGTGAATATGTTATTCCAAAACCATGTGCATCCACTTCAATGGGACGGATTAGTAAGGCCTGGATCACAGTTGGAGTTCCAGTTCATCATGTTTGATTGTGTTGAGGTCAGCGCTTTGTACAATGTACCATTGTCATGTTGTGAAGTTGTAAAGGTAAACTTGGAAGCGCACTATTGCCTTGTTGTGTGCTGTAGTAGTGAGATATCCCTAAACTGGAGCTAATTGACCAAGCCCAAACCATGGAAAAATGCCCTAGTCCAAAAGTACACAAAAGTCTGTTGACATACTGTTTGCCATATGCAGGCGTGCATGTACACCAGCATTTGACCAAGGCTTGTCCTCCACTTTTGCCCGGCCTCAGCCCTGAGCCATGTCAGCTCCAGTTATTCTGTGGTTATTTTGTTGATATTCAGTCACGAAGCACTGGAATTATCTAGGACTGTGGGAAGCAATCATCAGTCCCCCAGCTGTCATAGCAACAACGCTGTTGGCTGCCTCCATTGTTGCAAGTGCCCTGTCATCTTTCAACTTCACTCTCGCAGTGGTCGCCTGGTTGAAGTGGCAATGGCCAAAAATGGAGGTCAGACCACACAGCGTCATTATCGGAGAGGCACATTAGATTATTATCTCTGCAGCTGTTCTTTATGGGTCACTTAAGACCGCTGTTAAAGCTGTCAGTCAGAGAGGAATAAGTCAAGTCCTCCCTGCAGTGAGGGTTCATCTAGAATATGGACACCCACGCACGTGTAAATGTCATCACACTGACTGCATGCAAAAAAACGACGACACAGGCTAAAAAACAAAAACCCTTCGGTGAATCTTCCATGAGAACGATGCCCACTCTGCTAGTCATTCTGATTAATAATATACACTTTTGGCGTTTGAATGCCGACTCTAGTCCATGTCTATTTGAATTTCACATAATAGCAGGAGGCAACTCGGAGACGAGGCAAGGTCAGATGAGAAGACGCAGAGGATACTATGGGGAGCGTGTAATCACTGGCAAGGCACTGTATCTGTTTCTACAACTTCATCGGCCCAGCCACTAATTAAGACTAATTAGTGGGCACTGGGGAAACAGGCAGGCCCAAAAAACCTAATTAATGTGAGGACCCATGATGTCTGGGCATAACAACTTCCTCAGCACCTGCTTAGCATGAGACAGCACATTAACCTACCGTTGCTTGCGGGGTCTCCAGACAGTCCACAGACATCCAGCAGAATCCGTAACCAGCTGATGCAACCTTTGATTAGCCGTGCAATCTGAGCTGGTCATGCCCCAGCCAGTTGATAAATGGCCTCGCTCTGTTCATAGCAATAACCGCAGTCATTATGAGCAAGACCACCGCTCCAAGCCCGCAGGGATGTATTTCATGGATTATCAAAGTAACCTTTTTTAGAAATGTTGTTGCAATCAAAGCGTATCAAGAAAACATTTCCTTGCTTATTCTCTTGTCTGTTTTCTGCCGTTGCTCACCAGCACGATGAACAATGCGTTGCTCAAGTGGTTCTCAAGAGAATGGAGATGTCAGTGGAAAGAGTGTGTGTCTTTGCTAATGAGCACGGATTCATCATTATTTATTGTGCGTCGATGTTTCGAGGTCGGTGAGACAAAGAGAGATTGTGACGAACGTAAAGTAATGTCAAATGGGTCAAGCCAGCACTGACATGAGAAACTCTCCACAGACTATAGGACCAAAGCAACCGTCATGTGACCCACGAGACAAAGTCTTCAGTGAGCTCAATTCTGTTTGTCGTGCTTGCTTGAAGAAGTGAAATAATTACCGCAAAAGGAAAACCAAGTTAATGCCACGTTGCTGAACTTCGATTTAGTTTCGACAAAAGTCATTGAGAGACTATTTGAGAGAAACAAACTAAAGTCAATCTCCCTCCTACATTATCCACATTCACATAACTCGTAAAACACATTTTGAAAACCAAACCTTACGAATTCCTTCAATATTAATTGCTTTCCGTTTTATATCGACATACGGAGATGGACCTCTTCACGGAGTCCACCATGTTGCAACATGATGTTTCTACAGTAGCCCAGAAAGGACAAACCAATGGCTCTAGATAGGGGCATTCGCACTCGCAACGGCCACTGTAGTGCTGATCCACGCTCGGCACAAGGGAGACGTTTCAGTTGGATGCAAATTGCAAACCTTAGATGCCGCAAAATCCTCCAGACACTGCACCATTAAGATTAAAGTTCCGTCACTAAAGCACCACAATGGTAAGACCACTCAACCTTTTATCAGTCATAAAACCCCCGTCGCCTTCTCTCAAACGATGGGATGTGGGGTCGTGCCGGCGTGCAGTGAGGGGAAAAAGCGAACATCTTGGTGAGTTGAGTGATGCAGAGGGTGCCAAGGTCAAGGAGAGGAGTACGAATTGACAGCATTGATGTTCCTCCCACTGTGTTATCTGGGCCCGACAGACTGCCGAGTCACAGGGAGGCCGCCCTCCTTTTAGCTCATTTAGGAAGATATTACACCAAGCTATGTCGAGAGGGCACCTGCTGAGCCAACCGTTCCCCGACACCAACAGGAGGAGAAAATAAACGTTCATCAGCAACTATATCCATGTACAATATATCATGATACAAACATGTGACACCAGGGAATTGAAAATGGATCACAAGAGTTACTAAAACTGATCTGCTCTGACACTCAACTCATTTTTGTTTGCATACGTTGAATACCGGAGGGTGCAATTAAAGGGATTGTTTGGTTTGACGTACTTGGAAATACTTTTTCACCTGTTTCCATTAAGATGAGATAACAGTTTCCGAGCTGTAGATTTATATTTAATATGAGAGCGTTATTGATCCTCTCCTCTAAGCACAGAAGTGTAAATTTCCCAAAATGTCAATGTCAACTATTCCTTTTTCAAAATATGATCCTAAAACGGCATCCATTTTTTTGTTGCATACTGTGAGTTACAGAGGGTGCAGTAAAAACCATCCATTACTGTGGTGTAAATTGTGTAAAAATGCACTGGTCCTTCACCAGCAATCAAAATCAATGTTACTCCAGCCACACATTCGCTCTTTATCTTCATGAGGTCATTCTATTCTCGACATTCTTTTGCTTCTTTTTTGCTATCTGCTTGCTGCTTTCTTGTTTCATTTAGAGTCTATCACTTACATTTTGCACTGAAACCTCTACCACAAAAAAAAAAAGTATTTTCAAAGAGTAAGAAGGGCAAAAGTTGAAAGCAAAGTTTTTGTACATTTTACGACTAAAAAGGAATAGATAAGGAATTGTGTGCAGTCACAGTTTGTATTGAGCTTGTGAAGCTTTATCATACCAGCGCGTGAGCTGACTGCATTATTTCCATGATGAATGTCTGTTGCTGGAAAAAACAAAACCAAAAACCTGACGGAATAGGCTGTGTTGTAGTTTAATGTCAGTTTCTACCACTAAATATTCCTCAGGCAGCTTGTGTCAGTGTTTATATCGTATATATATATATATATATATATATATATATATATATAAACCTGCTTTATGAAGGGATTGGAGTGTACAAATAGCAAGAGTGTAGCTGTCAGACCAGTGGCTGATGATGGGACCTGATGACCTGGTACGGGGGAGGAGGGGGTGAAATGGAGGGCTTGCATGATCTGATGCTGGGGATCACGTCTGGCCCCCGGAGCGGGGAAACGGGAGCTGCGGGGTCGAGAGGTCGGTGTTGGATAGCATTAGATGCGATGTGGCACACTCCGGTTTTGTGTTGAACACAGCAGAGGGCAGTGGGGACCTCGCAGGGGAACAGACGCCAGATGCTGATTGACAAGGATGCAAGCTTTAGCAAGCAACAGGCTGCTATGAAACGAGGGCAAAACAGGGAAGGGTGGTGAAGAAGGGTCAGAGCCGGAGGTCAGATGTGCTCAGTGGAATGCCAAGGAAGGGCAGGCTGCTCGTCTCACACTTAATTAAGACCCTCAGGGTCCTGGTTATTATTGCAATGTCTAAGCCTGAGCAAAGAACTGAGCCTGATGATGATATGAACGCATCAGTGACCCAAGAGCCCCCCCCCTCCCACACTCTCCGTCAACTTGTTGCCGACATCTAAGCCCCGTTGTCCCCTTAAACCAATTCATGCTCATTTTGCAAATTGCTGCGATATCCTGTCCGCCTATTGGGTTCCATTCCTCTCGCAGCACGCGTGGCAGCAGGTGACTTGTTTAAATAGGATTTGCATCTGAAAACCAGCAGGAGCGTGAGCGTGATACGTGCGGGGAAGACGACATGAAGACTGCAATGGAAGAGAGGGGGAAAAAAATGGAAGACCGCCTTTGACCCTGAGAGCAGAGCTGCGAGGAGAAAGACGGCAGGCGAGATTGAAAGATTTCAAACGACAAAGGTGAGGTGATTAAGGAGGGCACACAATGACGCTGTCACTGCAACAATAAAAACATACAATACACACATACAATGAGCCTATATCAGACGTTGAATGTAGGTCAAGGCCTGTCGTGTGTTTGTATATGACATTTCTAAATTGTGTGAGGCAGACTTGTTTGACTGACATGCCACAATACCGCTGTAATTATGTTCCGCCATCCGTCACATTAAGCCTGACAATTTGATTGGTGACTGAAATGTAAACCAGCCATTACTAAATTGTAAATCAAGCAAACAGACCATTGAAAATCTAGAAAATAAGATAAAATTATGTTTCTCCTTTCCAGCAGAGACACAAACCGACTCGCTGAGGGAAACGGCGCTAAATTATGTATGGCTTTAAAATGTTCAATAGGATTGTTGAATATTTGAGTGTAATTTCATAGCTATTTTTGTCTCATACGCTGAGGAAGTGTTCGGGTCGCATTGCCTCATTGGGCCTGTTATTATAGGACATGTAATGATTACACTGCAGGAACAAATATTTGTGTGACTGCAGCTTCTGAGAGCTGACGCTTCGACCTCTCTGCATGATTAGCATGAGGGCGGGTTGTGGAGGCTCTAGGTTTGGCGCAGCAAAAACAAAAACAAATTGTGTCTCAGCTCATGTGCGGCAGCAGAGCGGTGGTTCACAAAGCTCAGGATGAAGAAACAAGTCATGCTGGCTGCTAGGTGAGACAGTACACAGTGGGCGTCGGACCCAAACCCCTCCACGCATGAACAAAATGCAAGGAGGCGCATCGGTTGGCTTGTTTTGCTTCAGGTACAGACAGAAATATGATCCAGGAAGTCCAATTTGAGTGATAGAACCAGGAATTTGAAGGCTTATCAAATGCTAAAAAAAAACAGCACAGTGGTTAATGAACTCGCAGAAATACGGTGTTGATGATAAAAAAGTAAGCTACTGAGACTGTGACTGAGCCGGGTGCAACTTTTTTGCCCAAATGACTCCCCCAAGTTTCATAGCAAACCATCCAAGAGTTTTTAATATGTCACACTCCAAACAGGTGTCGAACGTCACGGTTGCAATAGTGGAAGAGTCAGTGGGATTGACATTGTTCTGAGGCTTCATCCTCTGGGGACCATGAATGTCGGTACAAAGGTTTAGGCCAATCCATCCAACAGTTGTCAGGATATTTCAATTTGGACCAAGGTGTTGCACTATCCTACAGGCCGGCGTTACCGTCCCACGGGCCACTCAGCAAGCAGCGCTGCAATCTGACGAAAGAAGACCCCTCTTCGCTTCCACTGCTCACAGCTCATAGACGTGTCATAGCAAGCTGACACATTTGTCAACAGATTGCTTTCTTAGGTTTAGGCAACAAACCAACTTGGTTAGGTTCCGGAAAATATCATGGTTTTGGGTTAAAGTAAACCCTTTCTGGCAGAAAGGCCCGAAGGCAAACTTCTCCTATGTGCCAACTTGACAAACTGTGACAAGGGTAACAAGTGGACATGTATCTTATGTCTTAATTTGAAGGGGCCTCGAGCCAAAATGTTTTGGAGGCCCTGTAAGTAAAGGTCAACTCCAATGTGCTTATCAAGAACGAACCAAACCTCCAACTGAAGCTTTTCCTCGCTTTTTCAACGTATCCCTCCTCTCGTCCTCCAGCCTCTTTCTTCTCCAGGACAGCGCAGAGACAATGATGCCTGTGTGTGTCGGTTAGGATCAGTGGTCAGCTCCTTTAATGGGGTCTGTCAAATGGTCCCATTACAGAAGGCAAAATTCTACACGGTGTCAACAGGCTGGTTTTCATCCGCGGTCCTCTCGACTTTCTCACAGACGGGACTAATCAAGGCCCAATGAGAAGTGTCTTGCGTTTGTTTGACTGGGCTGTTTATCTGCTTCTGAAATGTGAAAACCCAGAGAAGTCGGTTCCAGTCATCCATTTCATTATTTTTCGCTTTAAATCTGAAAAAAAGGCTCTTGTGATGGCAACAAAAGCTGGCAACAAATAATACTGGGTGCTCAAGAAAAAAGGAAGGAATATATTTTTTGTCACTGGCCAAATACTGTGAGCCGCTCTAACAGTGTTTGTTTCTCTTCCTGTATTCTCACTGTCGGCGTGGGATGATTGATCATACCTTCTTCCAAGGTCTGGCTTGACTCCCTTTAGCTAAATATTGTATCATATTTTTACCCAATGTCTGCCCGTTGCTGGCAGGTGGAATCACTATATCTCTTGGTGACTCCTCATGACACCTTCATCACTAAAACCTCCTCTGTCCTTGGACATTGATTGTACCACAGGCTTAATCTAAACACCATATAGTCCCTGCCAGAAAACCTTTCAGCCTATTAACGTTTTAGCCCTTCCCCCCTCCTGGCTTTCGTGACCGTTTCATCTCTGACATTGTTTCTCCCTTACGTTGCTCGGCCTGCTCTTGGATACAGCAGGTTGCTTAAAGCGCAGATGACTATCACGACGGAGGAAGCACCACAGGGAACTCTGGTTCCACGTTAAACACTTGTGTTCAACAAAACTAAACGTAACAAACAAAAGAATCACAGCAGCTACAAGCCTTTAAAAGACCCCAGTTCATTCATTCAAGACAGAGAAGCAAACGCAGTAAGCGATGGCGGATGAGGCTTCTCCAGGGGGAACGTGTCAGTAAATCAGTCACTTAAAAAACAAATAACATCAAACAAGTGGCAATAGCCGTGTCAGCAAAAGTGGCCATCATGAAGTAATTTTATACCCTGTACCTTTATATCTTTCACCTCCTCAATAAATAAGGTACGGGGTCGGCATTCAATTTGAGAGGAATGCACCTGAGTAATAAAAACGGCTGAGTTATGAATCAAAATAGATTCATACAAGGAGGGTGGGAAGAGAAATGTGCGAGCTGGAGGTGCAGACAGATTTAAAATTCACTGTCGCTGTGAAATGATAAAGTGCGGCTACACAGTGGCAAAGTACTCTCTCTCTCTCTCACTCTCTCTATACGCATACGCTCAGATCAAGTATTTTTCAGACCTCGTTTTCTGACTGATTCTTATTCCCCGGGATTCGCTCTTGCTCAACAACAGCCGTGGTCCCCCGTCTTACGATGGTAAAATGATGCTGAGCCCAGCAGGAAAGTAATGAAGGCCCTGCAAACCAATAAGGAACTCAGAATGAGGGTACTCACAAAATAACTATTTTGATTTCAAAGGCCGCAGGCTGTGTGTGCGTGCGTGCGTGCGTGCGTGCGTGTGTGTGTGTGTGTGAGGAGTGTCTGAAAAGACTACATTTGAAGGAAGGAACAGTGCAGAACAAGATGAGGCGAGACGTGCAACGGCCTGGATGAAAAGGGAAGGAGAGTGAGATATCTGAGGTTTGTCTTCCTATCGGACAAATCATTCTCCGAGTTCCTTTTCCCGCTGAGGGTCGTGTTGCTCAAAAAGCTGCCGAAATACCACAAACGAATCCCTCAAACTAAGGCTAGTGGAACGGGTGATTTGTAAATGGTGCCCTTTACAAATCGGTTACACCCTGCTTTTATTTATTTATTTTGTAGCTCGATATCGAACGTCTTCCACGCTCCCTCCCTTCTCTTTTGCCTCCCCCTTTGCACATAATTCAGGAATATGCCAGCGCCTGGGTGCATGACGTGGATTGATGTCACTGCACCCGTGAACATGTAAGTTTAGCTTCCCAGCTCCTGTTCCAGTTCATTAAAGTTGTCTCCCTCTCCCCTTCTCTGACTCTTTCTCTGTTTCTCTCTTTCCCTCGGTGGAGCAGAGGCCTAGAGAGCGATACAGCGGGGGATTAGTGTCTGTTTGGTTCATTTCAATGCCTCCAAAAGAATCTGAGACTAATCCCGGCCTCAGCCTCTGCTCAGTCAGCACTCAAAGGCTGTGTCAGCGGAGACGCCACAGAAACAGCCAAATAAGAGGCTTTGTCCTCACACATAGCGCTAATTTCTCCTCAATCCAGGTGTCCGTGCCGCTTTATTTTTCTGGGGTTTAAGCCGGCTGAGTTTGGCATTCGGAGCGTTACACCCCAGGAACAGCGCTGCGGAAATACATTCAGGGGATAAACATGGTCAGAGCAGTTTCTCAATTCTTTGCAAAGACTTTTGAATATTTCGACGACAGAAAATGCATTCTATGCCCTTTGCTGAAGGTCAGGATGCATTTCACAAAAACACCAAACCAATTTGTAAGGACAGAAAAACAGGAGCAGAGTGGATTTAACCTCTTGAACCTGAAGCTGTTTTCCACTTTCTTTATTTCTTGGCTCGTGCATCGTCACCACTGTCTGGTAACGTTACTTTTATAAGTAACTTGTTACATTACAACATTACTTCTATTAAGGGAAGGCGCTCCAGGAAAAAAACATTGTTCTTCTTACACCGGTCAATTTTGAGATCTTGGGCTATTTTGCATCTATAACATGTCTTTTTTCAGAAAACCTGTAATACAAAAAATAAATGTCTTAAATGTAAGTCATCAACTGGGTTGAACTTCCATGGTGATATTTATCCATTACTCTGTACTGGGGAAAGTAATAATATTACTTTAACTTGTTTCTGCCCAACACTGACGACAGACCAGGCAGATAAAACCAAAATGATCTGCATGGCTAAATACCTCTAGAGGTGGAAATGTATTTGTGTGTAATACAATACAGTTTTTAAGGAATTTTACAGAAAAAATTCTTCTTTTTGTTTTAAGATTTCACCCGGATTATTTGTGTTGCTTTTCCCGCCTCAAGAAGAAACTGATGGTTGTACTTCACCGCACATTAGCTCCTCTAGAGACGGCACAGTTAGGAAAATGCTGCTTGTTTACAAATGAACATTCTTCAAGAAGATATCCACAGGCTATTTGCCACTACGTTTGCTTTCTTAGATTCAAATAAAACATGTCTCCGAGATGTTTGCAATTACAAATTATCACAAATTATTCTTTTAAACCTCGATATCTTCCAGCAACTTGTGGAATTCTAATATCTGCTGTAAAATCCATGGTGGCGAATGGAGGCTGTGGCTACAAAAGCACTACTTGACAGTACTTGTTGGTAAGATAAATACACTGTGGGTTTTAGTCTCTTCAGGGGAATTGCTAATCGTAATAAAAACATGAAGTAATGCCAGCTTTAGCCTTAAAGGTCACACATTTAAGATGGCCTGATAACGTGTACAGAGCGGTCTTGTTATTTCTTGCTTCGCTCCGTCTTATAATTTGTCTGTGCTGCACACTGGGTGTTTTTTGTAGTGTGCGAACGACAGTGAGTGCATGCCAGTTTGTTTCCGCAATCTTTGTTCACTGGTTGGCCTGGTTGGGTTAAGTAGTTGATTGCGTGGAAAGATTGTGAGGGAGGGCTCGTGTTCCCCAGACACGCTGCTCGTCCGGCTTGTATATTTCTTTTTTTTCTTTCCTCCTCTTAAGCCAGAGTTTATTTCTTACAGAAGAGCTGTGCCTCTCCGGGCGCTACATCAAGGGTATGAACATTCATACTCACACACACACACACACACACACACACACACACACACACACACACACACACACACACACACACACACACACACACACAGAGAGACTTTGTGGCACAGTTTTTCGTTCCCTCCAACCTGAGCAGCAGTCGGTGCGCTGGAGGCTGATGAACAGGCCATAATTCACTGGCTGCTCTGTGACTGGACTGGGACCTTGTTTAATGGGGGAAACTGTTGGCAATTACCAACCATCTATGCTTGTTGCACTTTTGTACTGGTCTGAAAGTCAATAAAGTTCAAACCTGCTGATTGAATTTTTATCTAACTCTAAAATGGCTTTTAAAGAGGAAATGTGTTTTTTTTAAAGCTAACTTGATAAAAGACACGCTGAAAACAAGCTGAATACAAAATGTCAGAGAGCATAAAAAAAGTCCTCCATTTGAGACATATTTACATCAGTTAAACACCAGCGATACAATCTAATATAAAATCTCACAGTAATTTGTCACAAAATGACATTACAATTAATCATGATGAAAGGCACTTGTCTGCCCAACTCCTCCTTGCTCTGCAATCAACCTCAGTGTGACTATAGAGAGCAGCTTTCAGCTACTTGCTGCCAGGTTTTCTATGTTCCCTTCGTGAATAAGCAGTCCTCCCATTCCTGCCTGCTTGTTACCTGCATGATATCTATTACCTGTGTGTTTGAACCACCTGTCTGCCCTTTGACCGTCTCCTGCCTGCGGTTGCTCCTTTGGTTCAGTTTGATTATGCATGCGGACTGTCTCTAATCGACTAAAATGTATGGAGAACTGGCTGAAACAGTGGAATGACATAACCATTTAAGTTATTAAAATAATAATATACCCTACCATCGTTTAAAACCATTCATTCACACACAACCCTCCCCCCTAACCCTATAACCCACCAGCGGGCAGGTTGATTTTAAGAGGTTATGGTGGTTAAAGCAGCATTAGTTGATTGTTTTGGCCACTTGGGAGCAGTGAAGCAAGCTGAAAACACAACATCCTGACATATTATCACGAGTTATCGAAGTGCCTGTCAGAAATCAGACACCGATCAAAGTAAGCGTTCATCGTGAGTCCGATTTCTGGCCACCATGGAAGTGCAATATTTACTCTTCTTTCGGTCTCACCAACACAAGAAATATAAGTAGATCTTTACCTGCTAGATGTTACACTGACAGCTTAGTCCTGAAAACAAAATGGCTGCAAATGCAATTCTAGAGAGCGGAGGTAATGGGCAAAAAAAACCCAATAAGCTAAAAGAGGCCGGAAAAGCTCCATACAGCAGAGGGAAGATCATTTACTGCAGGTTTGTCACTACAAGTGACGCCAATTGAATTGCATTGTGGGAAGTGTTGGATTCCAGAGTTTTTGGAGCTTAACATATAGGTCAACATAAGGCAGGCTAACTCTGGCACATTTGCAGAAATGTTTTTATTAATGTGCACTGTCCCGTTCAAATAAACCAATAAATACTATCATATCTTGGCCTTTGCTGCTTAATTTGGACCATTCTTTCAAATATGTCTCTTTATGGAAGGGAAAAACGTCCAGCTTTACATTTGACCATGTGACCCCGTGATGGCTACCATGTGACCAGGTGATGGCTACCATGTGACCAGGTGATGGCTACCATGTGACCAGGTGATGGCTACCATGTGTTATGCGTGATAAACAACTTCTAAAGTTATAGACTCAAGCTACTTCTTTGCTTTGGTAGAAAACCAACAACACCAACAAACAAGCACATCAAAGACACATCTGCAAAAGAAAGGGAGATGGCAGAACTGTCACACTGTTTATTTTCATTATTCTGCAATGATGCAATGAAAGTAAAATATGTGTCTCAAACTCGCAAGTGAAGAGTGTGTGTGGGTGATTTAAAATGCCAGGTGTTATTTAATGAACATAGACCAAATCTGGTTTGTCGTTGATGAATGTAATCATGTCACTGAAATTGACTTTTCATTAAAGCCATTTTAAAATCCAGTACATTATAGTAAGACAAACAGGTCTGACTCTTAACTAGCTGCTAATACAACACACCCAGGAGGTCCCAGGAGAGAAATAGCAGAAATGTTGAGTGACACCAAAGAAGTGTGATCACAGAAGGGCACATTGTTTGAATTGTTGAGCTGTTTTGGATTGTGTTACAATTTTTAAAACTTTGCTATCCGTCCCTGTGGTCTGCAACATAGAACCTGACCTGCCTTCGTCAAGTTAAGAGCCAGGCCTACCAGCTGGAACGGCTGCCGTCTCCGCTCAGCCTCATGTGAGGACGTTGCGTTTTGTGTCTAATCCAGCAGCCACGGGTGAGTTAAAACCTGTTTGCCACAGTTTCAGGGAAACAGAATACACTCACAAAGGGAACAAGCAGAAACATCCTCACATTAAACTTAAAACACGAAGGGTTCTCAGCTGGCAGGCTTTTTAGTTGGAAAAAGAAAAAGAAACGTACCGAAGTCCTGGTACAGACAGATAACTGTTCCAAAAGGTTTCCACATTACTGACTTGAATACGCTTTAGTCAATATCTCTTTAATTAGCTCCACTATATGCTTTGGGCAACAGCTAAATGTCTTTATGCCTGAACAGATCTTAATTCCAGTGTATTTCACTGAGCTGTGGCTGATTGTGTTCTAAACCAATTAAGATGTCATACACCTTCGCAGGCGAGGTTATAGTGTCTGGAATCTGCATCGACAATTCCAGCTTTCTAAATCAATTTGCAGCTTTCGGAGCCAAATTGCGAATATGAAAATAGTCCATTCGCAATAAGGGATTTAATAAAGCCAGAAAAAAGTGCAGTCAGTAATTTAATTGTTGTTTCATTCAAATGAAGCACTTGCTGTCCTCTGGAGTTGGCTGATTATCGAAGGGTCCTTTCACTCCTCTAGCTTTACAGCTCATTGTGTGTCTGGCTAATGGGTTTTAGCCAGACAGTTATTGTATATTGGTAATGTATCTATCGCAAGAAAAAACAGCTGCCTAGCACACACTCGCAGTCCATATCCTTAGTGAAATGAAATGGGCCATTTATAAATGTTTAGCTTGGTTTTACAAGTGAATGAGATTCCCTCATCTAATTTCTTGCATAAAAACACTGAAGATGATCTGAGTCATTCTTTAAAATAAGGATCTAGGGGAGCAGAAATGATAATGAACAACTCTGTTTCTGTCCTCTAATTTTCTGGCGTCCTTTTTCTCTCTGGTGTTGTTTCCCGCTCTCTGTGCCATTCCCTTCAGACTCTCCAGCCTCCTCACTGTAGCCCTCTGATCATGTTTAATTCCCCACCTGCTCTCCGTAGATTAACGTCTCCTTCTGTAATCCCATTGAGTGCCCCGTGTTTCCGCCCGGTGCTCATTACTCCTCCACCGCACCACGGTGGAGCCTGGAATTGACTCAGGCCTGACATCCAGCCCCGCATGAGGCCATCCTCGGCCCCTTTCAAAGTTCTGCAGCCCCAGCTGCCCTCCCAACTTCACTTTGCCCTTAAGACGTGGAAAGTTTAGAGTCACGTTGAAGGACAAGTCTAGAGCGGCGACGCAGAGACTGAGGACTTTAGGAACTTCTCTCCATCATTACTACGTCCTTTGCTGATATTTTAAATACACTAGCGTCATGTCGGTTGGTCGGTCTGTCCGTCTACTACTTTGGTATCTTTATTATAACAACTGTTAGATGTATTGCTATGTAACTCGGTACAGATATCAAAGGTGACTTTGGTGATCACCTGACATTCCCTTTAGCGCAGGTCAAAATCTAGAATTTTAAAACAAATAGCTGCAAAACTAATGACATTTTCATCGGCCTCCGCTAGTATTCGGTGCTATTTAGCAAAAGTTAGCATGCTGACAATGCTAAACTAAGATGGTAAACATGGCTAGCATTATACCTGCTAAATATCTGCACGTTAGCATTGTTGCTACGAGCGTGTTAGCATGCTGATGTTAGCATTTAGCTCAAAATACAGCCTCACAGAGCTGCAAGTGTGACTGCAGAATGTAAGTCTTGTTTGAAGATGAGTTTCTAACCGCCACTGAAATACAATTTACAATAGAAATATGAGGCAAAATGTTGCCTTCACAATTTTCTGATACAAGTGTTGGACTCTGTCAAGTAAAATGTGGCTGCAACGATTACTCCCTTTATCGGTTGAGCTGTAGATTCATGTCCAGGGTGTACCCTGCCTCTCGCCTAGTGTCAGCTGAGATAGGCCCCCGCCCCCCTGTTACCCTCAAGGAAAAACAAGTAGACCTCATGGATGGATGTTTCACCTCTTGTCTTGAGCACATGTTTTTGTCACACCGTAACAAGCTCACTATCTCCGACAGATTTTCTGTTTGATTTTTTAAAATGTCAATACTTACTGTCGTACAGGGAGAGGAAATTGCCCGTGCTCAATCGCTCGGTCTTGCTTATTGAATCAATGGACAATCAACAAAGTTTGCTTTCGGAGGGGCGATGAAGAGGGTGATAAATTGCTGTCATAAACTAATTAGAGTTTTTGCTCCTGCTGGTGACCACACAGCCGGAGGATGGGCAGCATTCAAACAGTTCTTTCAAAAGAAAGATTGGGATGTGGGTACGGAAGCCACCTCCACGACTTCAATAAACTCCCCATTGTGTAAAACAATAAGCATTTATCAGCTGGTTTTCTCAACCACTCTCTCTAATGGCTGACTGTCGGCTCCCATTATCTCTCCCATATATCTGTAAATCTGTCTGTGGTGTTTTCCCCTCCGTCTGTGTACGAATTTAGTGTGGACACGCCAAGAGGTGTGACACAAACCTACCTCTCGGGTGAGTGGGAGTGCAATTGAGATGCTATCACTTTTGCACTTTGGTGGGTCATGAAGCAACATTCTGTTGCCTCAGAATTATCTTTATTTACATCTCGGCACAGTTAACAAAAAACAATCCTTTAAAAAAAACAATTTAACATTCTCTGTATCCTGGTTGCTGTTGTGGCTTGTTGTTGTCTGATCATGATAGATAAGATAAAAGCTTTCTGGAATTACTGTGGTATCAACCTCTCAGCAGATTATGTGGTGGTGGTGCCACCACATAATCCTACGTCATTCAAGCCTACGTAATTCAAGATAAGTCAACATTGACTTTTGTTTTTACAAGGGGCAACAACAGTTCCCTGTTATCCACCACCCCTACCTCCACCCTATGCAGACTGTTATTCAAATGTATTTCTCTTGAAATCAAATAAAAACTGTCTTTCATCCAGGAGACCACTCTTTGTACCCCGTGTGAAACGTTGATTTATTTGTCATGTAACTTCCTTATTTAAGTCGCGCCACTCGCGTAGTTATTTTAACCCAAACCAAGATCTTTTCCTAAACCTAACCAAGTAGTTTTGTTGCCTAAACGTGACTGAGTTGTATCCTGTGAAGATGGAAGTTTGTTTTGAAAAGAATGTATGCTTGTAACAAGCTGAATTTGACACGCGTTGGACTTTCATATGAAAATGCACGAAAAATGAGAGGTAACTTTTTCACAAGTTATCATACACTAATAACCCTTGTACGTTGGGTCATATCACATATTTTTGTCAGATCAGGCTGTATGAAAAGCAGTTGGTGGCCTGCAGACTGAGCATCGTGCCCACCTTGCAGTCGGATTGAAGCATTCTTGGAAAATTTGTCTACCCTGCACTTAAGTATGATTTATGTGCAGCAGGAGACCAGAGAGAAGTTCTTAAAACCACACAAAATGACTCCTTCTCTGATCCCTTTAAGGTTGGCAGAGAGTAGAAGAAATAGTACTCTGGTGTCAGTCGATCATCTGAAACACTTCTCGTGACATCAGGATTTTACTGTATGTATCTGGGGTGACGAGAGTCCGTCTGCTCTGCCCGCCATCCAACAGAGCTCTTTGACTGTTTTTTAATGGGAAGATGCCGGAAACGCATCCCTGCTGGACCAGCAGCACAGTAACTAACTCCCGCTGTCTTTAAAGTCTGGGCAAGCAGGAGCAGTCGTTTACCCAAGCATCATTAATCTTACTTTTCCTCGGCCTGTCCTCCTTCCACCTCCTCTTCTCCCAGGGTGGTCTCCCTCGGGCACTCGTTTGCCTCCCCGGCTCATTTTGCTTAGATAAAACCCACACACATGCATAGAGTTGCACACACACACATACTCATGCCCTCTATATCTCTCGTGTTATCCCTCCCTCTCCCTCCCTCTCCCTCCCTCCCTCTCTCTCTCTCAGCCCAGGAGTTGGGTAGGGAGTACAAGAGCGGCAAATGTCCTGAGATGCTGTAGATCAGACAGGGCCGGGCCAGAGCAGAGCTCCCACAGACGCAGGCTGTGATCAGATGAGAGCAGGAAGGGAGCATGTATACTGACTCAGCACCTCAACTCTGGTCGAACGTTACAACCCTGTTTCCCTCTAAATACATTTGTACAGCATATGACTAATTAGGCTTCGGGAGAAAAAGTTATTTCTGTCCGGCTACACTTTTCTTTTCCAAGAGCAGGAAGTTTGACATTGTTATACTGGAGGAACTTGGGGGTGCATTGTTGGGTGTATACAGCGCAGACATTGGAGGGCCACATCTCTTTTAGGGTTAGGCTAATAAAACACTAAGTCATTGTTTTTCAACATCTATAAAAGGGACCTGATCTTTGATTGAGTGAGACGGGCTTCACCTTCCTAAACACATACTTCACTATTTGCACATATGGTACATAATGTACTTTTAAGTTCCAGTGTGTAGCATACCAGGGCATCTATTGACAGAAATGGAACAAAATGTTCATATTTGTCATCACCTCATTGCGTTTTTGTCATCTTAGAATGAGCTCCTTATAGCTACATCGGGAGTTCACAAAAGCCGCCATGTTGCAGCGCCACGTTTCATGTTACAGTATCCCAGAACGGACAAACGAAACACTGGAAAGAGAGGACCTTTCACGTTTCGACGTTACCTGAAGGCCACCATTGTTCTCTCTCACTTGTGAAACTGCAATAGTAAAGTTACTTCTCAGGTTTTGCACGATAGTTCATGTTACCAGAGTTTTGGAATTGAACGAGTGACAAAGCTCATCGTAGCCTTCCTGTGAGTCGTTAGCCAGTCGTGTAAATGTCCACCACGCTCTTGACCGAACCCGAACCAAGTGGTTTTGCTGCCTAAACCTAACTTACTTAGAAGAGCATGTAGGCTGGAGACGGTAAGAAAGGGGTGTGGATTTGCATACTCTCTCACATACATCACAAAAAATTTATGTGGCCTTTTTTCATTTAAAAAAGCCTTCATAAAGAAAGCTGCAGGGATCTGAGAGACGTTTCTGCCTGTATTATGGGCTTTTATTCAGGCATAAATAACAAAAGTAAGGACTCAACCAACCAAGCACTCATGTTTGTGTGGTAACTTCAAAGCCCCGGGCTGTTTGAATGCATTTCTTTGACCGCCCTTGAGATTGCCTTGATGTGAATAGGTAAAGCTCGACGCGGAGGACGAGAGCACAGCTTTGCATATTATGGAGCTGAGTGAGTCAGAGTTTGAGGAGCTCTTCATCAGTACTCTATTGTGAGAGCAAGTGCTGATTGCTGCCTGGTCGTTGTGGTTAAAGTTACTAAAGTCCTCTTCAATATTGCTACATCATTGTGTCGACAACACAAGATCCACATCGCTGCTTTGTTCTGCTGCTGTGTTGGCTTATCCGCCTTTTATTATCGGTAGTCAAGATGTTTTCTCCACCTGTTCCAGCTGGTCTACGGCTCATTTCTAACGGCTGGATAGCTTTCATTTATTTCTTTATTTATTCGTCACTCTTAGCCAAGGCAGCTGCAAAGCTCCAACACGTTGACGTGACTGTAACACCAAAGCACCAATGAGACCAACTGTGAAAACGGGCATATTTCTTGTTAAAAGACATGTTTTTAGTAAAATGAATGCAGATGAGTGCTTAACAACCCTTTCTTTAATACCGGGTCAAGAAACACCGGCAGAAGATAAATCTGGAGATGATGCTATTCGGTCAAAAATCTCTGGTCACATTAATGCAGATCAATATTTGATCATTTCTGTAATCTAAGATATTCAGGAGTGATGGCCTGTGATATTAATGTGATAACATCTGATTAATATCTACCTTTTTGACTTCATCCAATTTAATTTAAAACCTTCCTGTTCTCTAAAGGAAATTGAGTTTCCATGATTTATACACATGCAACAACAGCAACACAGCTTGGAGCAACATAAACAATACATTTCAGATAGAAAGTCAATAGCTGCGTATTGTAAATGTTTCCCATCACTGCAAAATAAGAGATTCCTCCTCTTATAAATATAAAGAATCAGAGACCAGAAAGAAAGAAACAGGAAGAGAGTATGAGTATGTCAGTGGGACTGCAAAATAAACCAAACAGCGTTCAGCTCCAAACAGAGTTGCATTCATGAGCACACAAAAAGCATCAACACAGTTGATGGACTGTGTGCATTTAACAGCTCCTTCGGTTAGAAATGCGCTATTCGCCAAACAATAGTTGTTATACTGTTATTATAGGCCTCCTTCATTGTTATGGTAAATGAGTGTAAGAACAATGACTTATTGTAGAAGCAATATTATTCCACGGGCACGATACAATATAATACAAAGACTCTGTCAAAGAAACAATTACAGATTCAAACAGAAAAGGACTTCACTCTAAATCACGACTGCTGCTCTTGTACTCGACTTAAATACAGTTTTAAAGTACTTTTACTTGACTTGAATGTGTCCCAATTGAGAAACTTCATACACTCTTCCTAAAGGGCTGAGGTTCTACCCAGAACCATTTGCGTTGAAGAACCCTAATTTGAAGAGTACGTTTTTCGAAGGTTCTTTGTCAAGAACCCTTTTCATACAAAGAACCCTTTTTGGAAGTAAGAGTTCTTCAAGGTTGTTGAAAGCATGGGTGTTAAAAGATCCTCCCTTGATTGCTCTGTTCTGCAGAACCTCTCAACTTTCACAGATGGTTCTAGGTGGTAGAACCCTCTGAAAGGGATCCAGGTCTCATATGGGAACAAGCTGAAGATCTGTATATGCTTCTAGTTAGTACCTTCATTCCTAAAAGTGTACTATTTACTATCATACTGTGCTGGAAACCTTTCAGATCTCTGAGTTGTGAGCAGTTCCACTCTGATAAATGTTTCAGACAGTTTTATTTAAATATTAGTTTGAGGCCCAAAGAGGTAAAATTATCCAAGAAGCAAATATTGGAGAAAAGTCCAAAGGATGGAAACTAATTTGCATAACAGAACTGTATGTACTTTCCTGCGACATTAATCATCTCACGACTCCCAAGATGCATCTTGTCAGCCTAAAGAGCCCCCCCCCCCCTTGGTAGAGAATCATTGGACTAGAGGACCTGCAGTAAACTAGTTCTACCTCTGAAAAATACTGCTTACATATTCATGCATAAATATAAACAATCTAATAATGTCACAGATGATAATAATATAATCATATGGATAATTTCCAGAAGGAGTGCAGTTTGCTGACAATACTTGTGTGCTTTCGTAGGATTTGGAGTAATTTTGCATTGTTGCGATGTTATTTTTGCCCATGAAGTACTTTAGTGAGTACTTCTTCCACCACAGCAGCAGATCCAACGATATGATATGCCAGTGTTTATTCCTGCACATTCCTGCTCTCACTAACAAACACATAGTTGATGGGAAATGAAGGATAAGGACACCAGAGAGTGCCTTTGTTCTTGTACAGGCTTCTGCCCCCATACTTACCAGGTGGCGGCAGTGATTTGGCTTTATTTGGATCATAACTCCCATGTTAATTATTTCGATGACTTCTAGCCGGGAGTCATGCTACCAATAATACATGCAATCGTACCCTATGGTTTAAAACTGTTTTTTTTATTTCAGGGACATTTCTAAGGCTAATTGAAGCAAGCGTCTATGCACTGTTTGGTTAGCACAGAGCTGCAAAATGGGTTTTAATGGTCTCCTCGGGGCAGAAACGTCAGTTGGAGCCTCACATTCACTGTAATTATTAAAGAAAGTGAAGGTTACCAGGAGGGAAGCTAAACTTCTGACTGTTTCTTGGGTGGAACAATAAAAAACATGTTTTATTTACTGAAATTGCTGCTGAGCATGATCAGAAAAGAGAGCATAGTATAGTGTTGAAGATAGTAGAGTTGTTCAGATACCATCGGTATGCCTACCTTTTTATCGTAATTTGAATTGGTTTAAATCATCACCCTGGTCATTTTCTGAATGCAGACTGAAAGGAGGAACAACAAGGCAGACATTTCACAGTGCACTGCAGTAGATTACAGCTGTAATTTCAATAGCTTTGCAAAGTAACAGTATTTAGCAACATGCGCCCTTTTCATTAATTAGTCCATTTATTTTTTCTTCTTAAGCGTTGATTGATTTGTTGTTCTCATCAACAACTGCCTCTCCGATAATGTGGGGCAGTTGAGGGGGGGTGATCATTAAAAATCCATTGTTTGAGAGAACAACTTCAGACGCTTGGCAAGACTGCCGGCCCCTCTCCCAATGAGTGCAATTAATGTTCCCAATGGCTCCTAATAATAACGAGCAAACGAGAGAGAAAGATTCAGAGATAATCAGATGTTCAGCATGGGACCAGAGGGAGAAGGAGGGTGCTCTTTATCTGGCTCTTAATGGATTCCGCCCTAATTGACTTCCTGATTATGAGTGATTCAGAGCAGCCTTTTGGGAAACATCCCCCTTTGGTGCCTTATAAAGACCAGAGCTTGATTGCCCAAGATGACAAGAACCACAGGTGATGTGGGTCCCAAACTGCTGCATTGCCACTTGCTTTCAAAGCCTGTACGTCTGTGCAGCTTATCAACTAATAAGGAGGAAAATACAGTTTCTTGTTTACCACCAGATGCCTAGGATCCCAGATATGTGACTCGTTGCCAAGATACGACTAATTGCCTGACTTGTGGTTGTGATTAGATGCAGTTTAGCAAAAACAAAAATGTCTTTGTTTGCTGTACAGTGAGAATTAAAGGGATAGTTTAGATATTTTTGAGACAGGTTGAATGAGCTACTACATAGACTTTATGTAAGAGGTGAACAAAGTCATCGTGACGTCACCCATTGGTTGGTGGAGTTCGGCAATTTCACCGTCGCCATCTTGGATTACGGCCTTCGCCATGTTGTTTTTTTGGCAACCACTGAACGGAAGTTACCATATTTGGAATGTGGAGGAGTGACGCAGTGAAGCAGTATACAGCTCTGGCAGCGACAGCGACCTGTCAAATCACAGTATGCCCGCCCTAAAGCATACTCCACTTCATGGCCTATTTGACTCTCAATGGAACCATTATTTACTAAATGAACATCATGCTGTATTGAAGAAGAGTTGAAACTAGAGATTGAGACCATAAACTCATGTGTACAGTGTTTACTGAGGTAATAAATCAAGTGGAAGTAGAGTCATTTTCTCATAGACTTCTGTACAACCTGTAAACGTGAAAAGAAAAACATACATGACATTCAATATTCCAGTCTGTCAGCGCTGTTGGTGTTTGAAACGCACACTTTCAGAATGTAGATGATGATGGCATGATTCGAAGCGGAGGACAAAAGAAAATTATGTCATTCATTGTTCTCATGAACACTGGAATGTCTGGATGTGACAGCCATTAGAAATGTGCTTCAGTCAGCATTAAGTCTCAGAAGGTGCTAATCATTTTAATGTAACTGCGTGTGGTTATTAGCGCTGATCTTTGTGAATTTGACTGTTTTTGCAATGAGGCTCATTTGCATTGAAAGGGGCTAATTTTGTGGCAAATGTGCGCATGCTACCTCATTTATCTATGATTCAAATAGTTTAAATAGCTGATGTGTGAACTTTACCCAAGAAACTTGAATAAATACAGTTGTTTGAAGGACATCTGTTCACAGCAACATAAAATAGACGAGTAGAGAGGAATCATGACCTGTTTAGCTGCCTAATACTAGCTCTAAGCAGCTTATAATAAATCATTAAAACTTCTAATTCCAAGAATACGTTTTATCAATAAAAATACAATCTTTTATTTACTTGTCATTTGAAATGTGTGTTTTATGCAGAGCAGGTGGTTTAAATTTTTTGTGAGACGTGGTGAAAAATATAGTCTGGAGCCATGCATACCAACAACACAACAACAAAAACGATCAGCTCAGGTCAATCAGCAATCAGTGTTGACGCGAAAAAACAAAAAACCAATTCATTTCTAAAAGTTAGATTTGCTCCCTTTTTTCTGTTGATCCGATCCGTGCCTCAAAAGCGTGATACGATCCCAACTCTGAGTGTTTTGAACTGTTGCAAATAACATAGGAGCACCAAAACCCTATTTGCTTGGCAGTGCAGTTAGGAGTGCAGTTCACCCTTTGCGGATTGGTTTTAGAGTTAAGACAATTTATTTTCCTCTTATTTGAACAAGTTTAGTGACCACAAAAGCAGCGCAATCCTTTTGTGAGTTTGTCCTTGAGTGCCTTCACTCGAGTCATGGATGAACCGTCTGCATTAGGTGCACCACTTCTTTTCTTTTCCTTCCAGGTATCTAGTTCATACTTAATCATACAAATGTACATAAAAAAAACAATCAAGGAAGTAGTTTGCACGCTGTAATGCTCACATTTTGTCTTTCAACTGCGTCGTTTTAATTTAAGACCTTGACATACCCAACGACAGCAAACAGTTAGTTATAAGGAAGAAATACCTCTTTACAATAAGGCATATTTTATACATTTAATAAGGTGATGAGTTTTTTTAGTTTGACATTGGCCTTTTAATTATGTTGTATGCATTCATCATTTTGGATCCGGTTTGGTTGATTAACATATTGACTTTATTTCGGATGTTTTCAATCAAGTATTTCATTATTGTTTGCTTGGATTACTAGTTAGTACACTCATGAACACATGAACACATTCCAGTGTTTCTAAAGGGTCAAACTCTTCATTGAATAGGAAGACAAAGAGCTAATCTATAAAGCCAAGATGCATAAAGTCATATCAATAAAGAGTAAACAATATACCAGCTAAATGTCAATCAATATGTTTTTCTTACGAATGAGCAATTATGGATCTATGATAAATAACCGAGGTGACAACAGTCACAAGATGGAACCAACAACCTCTGCCTTATTAAAACGTGGTGACAGGGGAAAGGTAAAGGTTGTAAAGTAGTGAGTTACAGTAGTAGACGTGTAGTGGAGGACATGTGTGTGTATATATGGGACTATGTGTGGTAGTGGCATTGGTTTGCAGAGCCGGGAACGCAACCTAATTGGCTAAATTAACAAGGTGCTTTACGGGGTTCACTGCAGACAGGAGGGACAATTCTTAAAGTAAATAACAGCCAATGCTCAACCGCAGGGATATTGCAAAGTGAGCACAAATGACTGGGATAATTGGTCGATAGTGACTCATCCGCTTAGGCAATGGTGTTAGTCCTGAGAGCCGAGAATTACAAGGATGGATGACATGAAACGGAAGCGAGCAATTCAGTCAGTCGTGAGAGTCCACCCGCCCAACACTTTCGCAAAAAACCCTCGTATCTGTGTCTTCTTTGAAACATTTCTTTTTGAGTGCTGCTCAAAAGAATGAATTTGACTTTGTCATGTTCCTCACTGCCATTCATTATTAAACCCTCTTGTTTGCTGTTCGCCGTGGGGGCAAAGCTTTTCTTGCCTTTAATAACCTTTGTGCTGCTGCTCCTGGTCTCACTGTTGTTTTGTTTCTTTCGGTGGTGGAATGATGGTGGGGATGAATAAATGAAGAGCGGTACTGCGCAGGCTGCACCTCTCTTGCCCGTTCCTCCAGCTGTGGTTTCTCTCGCCTCTTACAGGAAGTCTATTCCTAAATAACTGGCAGGTAAAATGAGGGAAAAACAGACTTCAGAAAGTCTGACTGCACAACACATAACCTTCAGGGTGGGGACCGGGTTAAGGAATAAAGACATGGAGCTAAGAAAGATAGATGGATGGAAAGGAGGTGGAACATGATAAAGAATTAAAGGAGTAGATGAAACCCTAGCCTTTCCCGCCTTCCTCTCTTTCTCTCATTATTCCTGTCTTCACTCTCTCAGGAACAGGAATGCTTTGGCCATAATGTGAAATCCCCTGGCTGAAACAGCCATTACTAATTCCAGCTTTGGGTCGTTCGCTCGTACAGCCATTAGCTTTGTTCCCTGTCAGCTGATGTTGGATCGTACGTACTGTACAGCACTGCCAATGCTATGTTAGTTTTGTGAACTGTTGACTGATGTTGGACAGCTGCGTCTGCGCCAATAAATTATATAATAAAAAAGACACACCACTTTGTGTCCTTTTAATACATTTTGACCTGATGCAAGCACATTTTTTCAACCCGATCTCATGGGAAGGCCTATAAGTGGCTTTTCGCATATCCATTTCCGCCACGTTTTTTTTTTCGTGAAACGGTCGCGGTTATGTTTAGCCAACACAACAACAGTATCTGCAGCAGTTAGGGTTGGCTGCACTGATGTTCACTGAAGCCACCAGGTTAAACACAAGTCATCCGAAACATCTGGATTGGTTTGCTGTAAATGCAACTCTACATCTTTTGTCGGCTTCATTTCCTTTCTTGAACCATGAAATAAAATGGAAGGAATTGCCAACAAATAAACAAATCTTTGGAGGATGTTAGGAGTGAAAGAACGAAAGTGATCTCATTTATAGTTTGAATGAGATGCAGATGAAGGCGGGATGAAAGAGAAGAGGCTGAGGCTCAGTCGCAAAATGAAAGTGAGTTCCAATTACCTTCTCATGGTCACAAGTGTCAGACAAGTCCTGCCTTGTCAAGACAGAACTTCAAGGTCATATGAGATCTGAATGTTTTTACTTTTCGTTTTCACTTTAGTTTCGTTCGTTTTCAGAGTGCGTTTGCTCATTTCAGTTTCATTTCAGTTTTTCATAAATGTTTGGTTTTTATATATTTAGTTTTATGTTTTCTTTATGTCAGGGCCAGGTATAATGTCGAAGAAGTATTTTAACTGTGGCGGAATAGCCATAATGTTTATATCTTTGAGTACTCTTTCACTGCCACAATGTTGTTGACGACATTAAACCTGAGGTGAATCGCTTGGTTAAATGCCATTTGATCTGCTCCACTATTTGAATCATGCTTTTGGTATTTAATTATACAAGACTAGACAGCATGTGTAAGACAACAAGGATTAATTGAGGCAGCTCATTTTCTGTGGTTCAGTGTCAGAAAAGTTAATGGGAATTCATGCTGTCTCCTTTTTTCGGTATTGATATATATTGTAGCTTAATAACTCAAACTGAAATGAATTTCCATTCATTTTTGTTTCATTTTCATTTGTTTTGAACCAGGCAATGTCCTTTCAGTTTAGATTCAGACTCACGGCTGTGATCCAATAACTCACATCTCGGTGGAAGAGGGTAGACAACGGAAACATAAATCCAGCTCTCTCCTTCTTCGCTCGCTCCAGACCCAGCTCCGGCACGAGTCTCCAACGACTCTGGCTACCCGGCACGCCACGCTCAAAGATGCCGCCACCCCTCCGCGCTCCAGCGAGGTCCCCCATCGAAGACGCACCAGCTGAGATCTCCAACTGGACCATAGTCCGCCGGCTAAGAGCATCGAAGCAACAAAGCAAAACCGTGCCAACTCCTCACAACTTTCCTAAAGTCACTCACGCTAAAAAACACAAACGTACCTACATCCAAAACACACCGGCATAACGCCAACGACCGTGACGCCACCACACACCCCCAAGCTCTGCCCTCCAACCCATAAAGTTCCTGGTTGCCAGGTTGCAGCGCGTCACCTCTCATCCACCTCCACTACCTCAGGCAAACTCAACTTTCCATAGCGCCAATGAGATGCCGACTCTCTCTTCTGCCCTTCAATTTCCACATTATTCCATCCCACCTTCTGGCCGGATTCACTCGTCTGTCACTTCACTGTTCCCTTACACCACCCTTCTTCTGCCTATACCCAGGCACCGAGTTGCCAGGTCTTCTTTCCTCCGTCCCCCTCTCTAAGCTGTCCCCCTCGGGAACGCAGCTGTCCCCCAACGGCACGCAGCAACGTAACGCAGCCACGTAATGCAACCACGTAGCGCAACAACGTAACGCAACAACGTAACGCAACAACGTAGCGCAACAACGTAACGCAACAACGTAACAACGTAACGCAACAACATAACGCAACAACAGAACGCAACAACGTAGCGTAACCACGTAACGACGCAACAATGTAACAACGTAACGCAACAACGTAACGCAACAACGTAACGCAACAACAGAACGCAACAACGTAACGCAACCACGTAACGCAACCAAGTAACGCAACCACGTAACGCAACCACGTAACGACGCAACAACGTAACGACGCAGCCACGCAACGACCGGGGGATCTGCAAGGCCCGGGAGCCGCAGTGGATCCTCAGCTAAGCCTCCCACTAACCGCTACTGGCTAAATCTCCATCAACCATTCCTCAACGCTCCAAATAATCGACGAAGGTTCACCCTCGGCTGAGGCGGGGTCCTAGATAGTGAATTTTCCGATAATAACCCTAGACAGAAGAGGAGATGTTCTGCACATTCAGAACAGTTTTAATGCAGAGAGGTGGAGGGGTCAGTGCAGACAGCTGCCACACAAGCACAGACGCATGGCACAGAGAGGAGGCAGCTGCAACACATTATAATCTAGAGGTGTGAATATTCATGATGAGAAAATAAGATACGGGTGACCATTTAAAAAAATGAAATGATTAACACGGCTTCCATCGTGGTTATGTTTTGGTTCCATAAAAGGCTCGCCGGTTGCTCCATGTCCTCTAATACCTATTAGTTCAGTGTGATCCTATTGCACACAACTTTTCCTCTTTTCACTGCTCCTCCTCGGTAAACTTTGTTTGACCCCGGAGACTCTTGAGTTTCCTAAAACAACAGTCAGCCGACATAGCGTGAGCGTCTGCGTGAGTGCTACGGTCTTTGTTTGCATTTCAAAATGTTTTCCAAGGTGTTGTGTGTTTGCATGAAGGGTGAAGCCTGCTGGAGTACGAGCTATGCACTGAAACCTCCAGGTTTGCAACTTGCTGTAGAAAAAACAAGAGAGACACTTGAATTACACTGAGGACACATATTGCACAGCACATTTCACACACACACACACACACACACACACACACACACACACACACACACACACACACACAATAGGTACTTCCACCCATAAACAGCACACATAGGTATGTTAAGTAAGTGATGCCTTGCTTGGAGGCGGTCTAATTAATGACCTATTGTATAAGACACACCAATGCGTTTCATGTCTTCACTGAGGGATAAAATATGGAAATGAAAGGGGCATTATGCGTAATGCATTATTAATGAAAGCATTTTGTTGCACTTCTGCAAAAAAAAACTATAAAAACAAAGATGTGCCAGAGGGCAAAAGAGAAGAGAATATGGGGCAGTCGTATATTATTTAATCCCCCCACCCTCACCCACACCCCCTGCTATTCAACCTCACACTATTAGCTGTATGCATGCTCCCATTTCTTCCTCCATAATTCTGGCACACCAGGAATTCCTGGTATTCTTTGACAGGCGGAAGGTGTTTCTTAGAACCAACACAAACTAAAAACCTTTGAATGTTTATCTGAAGAAATAGGTATCAACATGAAGACAATCTGTAACACCAAAGCCCTGGATGAGTCCCTTCCATCCATTCTCAGTGGTTGTTCCACTGACATGTCTTATTTCCATCACACCAGAAAAACTGGCACAGTAGGTGAGCACTACAAAGATGCCTAATTTGACTGAAAGTGTTCTTAAAGTGAAGTAATCACACAACGTACAGCATTGTGTAAGATGTGCATCAAAAATGGAAATCGTATATATTGAAACTGCAACCTCATATTTCTCATTAAGCACAGCAAGCAATGTTTTGTTGGTTACCATGCCACCTCTGTTTATCTACAGGCGTTGCAATTATGCAGATGGTGCCCGTGTCTGTAATCTGGCAGCCATAGTTATTGATAACAATGAGCAATAAGAATATTAGAATATATTTTATAATACTTACAAAGTGGGTGCCGTTTGTTTTGAACAATGAAAAAGGTAAGATGAGCACACTGTTGTGCTGCAAATAGCAAAAGACGTGCCGATTATTCCACAAACGACACAAAATGGTGATCTGTCGTCTCAAAAACCTCTCGATGCGTATTGCGCCACAAGTAGATTATTATAAATACAGTAGATTTGTTTTTACAAAAACACCAAATTGCACCAAATTGACAAAAACAAGAGAATACAATATTTTCTATGTAATTATTAAAAATCACACTTTCCAGGGAAAGGAGTGCAATATCTTTGCAGGAAAACACTCGCTTAATTCTGAAGAGGCTTATTCTGTCCAACTTATTTTCAAGAGATCACAGCTCGAGTGTAATAAGTACACTGACGTGGACTTCGCACCACACTGCTGTCCAGAACGTGAGTTGTATCACATTGAGAACTGGCAAAGGCAATGGTTGGTGATCAATGAGGTTGTGGATTCTACACTGTGGTGTGTGTGTGTGTGTGTGTGTGTGTGTGTGTGTGTGTGCGTGTGTGTGTGTGTGTGCCGCTGGGAGACAGTGAATCAGATTGAGGGAATATTTTTATTCCTGAGGAGGAGGGGGAGAAGGAGAGGTGAGTCAATGTCATAGACCCTTCTGTAGCCCGGCTGTCACTGACACCAGCGGCAGTGATTAATGGGATGGGGTGTGCAAACATGCTTCAGAGAGAAATATGTGTTTGTGTTCAGGTAGTGCAAAGGTGTTTGTGTGCAAGTAGGAGCCGTATATCTGGCATATATGTAAAATATGTTGTCAAAGTGGCTATAGTCAATATTTTTTATAGTAACAATGGATCACAAGTCTACTTGTATGTGAAAGGTGGCTGAACCCGCATACAATTATCACCTGACTCTGCAGTTCTCTTTAGCTCTCCCGGCCGTTTTAGCATCTTTCATCTGGTAGTTCTGGTTTAGTGTTGGTTCACTCTCACCGCTCTCATCAGCTCTAAAAAACCAACTGCATCGTTTTGGCCTTACACTTATAGAAACAATAACTGGACCGCCCCTCGGTTTTAATTGTTAGATATTGATTTTATTTGTTACACTTCATCTGGGGGGCTGTATGCGGGTACAGAATAGTTTGACAGCTGCCACATCAACACTTGTCCTTCCCTAACCCTGCTGCTGCACTTGACGTATTTAGCATTCAAGAGACCTGCCTCAGCTGATGAAGGACTTGATTCCTTGGTGGCTATAAATCACATATGCTGGTACAAGAATAGATCTGAAATATGGAGTTGAGATTTGTGAACCAGTGCTCATAATTAAATGAAGATCAGGATTTAGTTCTGTGTTATGTTTTTTTCCTCCATCCTTGTGTGCGTAGAGGTGGTTACTGTACACGCTGTTTTACAGATATTTGTTTCGATACAATATTTAAATCAGTTGAGGAATGATTGTGTGTGTGTGTGTGTGTGTGTGTGTGTGTGTGTGTGTGTGTGTGTGTGTGTGTGTGTGTGTGTGTGTGTGTGTGTGTGTGTGTGTGTGTGTGTGTGTGTGTGTGTGTGTGCGCGCGTGTGTGTGTGTGTGTGTGTGAGAGAGAGAGAGAGAGACAGACAGTGTCCCTGTTTGGCTTTCAAAGGGTCTGATTTACATGAACACTTTTCTGTGCTGGGCTGCCAAATTACCTGTCGGGGGGTAGTTTATTGCTACTGAAACAATCATTTTCACAAGCCTCCTGCATTTTCCTGCTATTAATGCAGCATCACTCATGCCTCACACTCTTTTTTTTATGTCATCTTGGTGCCTTCTTGCCTGTGCTGCAAACCAGCTTCAAAGAGCAAATGTGAGGCACAACGGAAAGGGAATCAGTCGCACATACGAAAATGAAAGTGTACGTTTATGTTCAACGCAATGCGGCTCGAGAAGACAATACTGTAGAAAGCAGAGGTGTGGATCCGAGACACAAGGCTTGGACTTGAGCGAGACCCGAGTCAAAAATGTTGAATTTAGACACAAATGAAAAATCAAAAAGACTTGTAACTTTACTTGGACTGTAAAACCAATGACGAGTGACTACACTTCAACTTGAGCCTATATTGACTGGAAACACGTTTGATACCTTCCACCAAACCCAGAGATTAAAAACTATGTTATTTAAAAAGTGTGGCATGAATCAATTACATTTCCCCTCTGACTTAACTTACGTTAACGCAATTCATTCCGAGCGAGTCAACACTTAATTCCGATCCGACAGCATCCAATCACGTTGCAGGGGAGAACCATAAACCGACGTTGCATTTCTGAGAGGCAGTTGGACAAAATGCTACCAAAGATCATTTTGTTCACATCCACAAAACAAATTGCAGTATGTAATTGGACTTGTCTCAGTGTTTCTGAATGCTATGATGCTGATTTTCTTCCACGTTCAGTCCTAGTTGATGTATAGAAACTTCTATAGGTGGAATCTATACTGCCTAAGTTGATAAGTGAAATCTAAAAACACTTTTCTTACTGAGTACAACCAACTTTGAATTTGGCTCTCGATACCCAACCCTGCTGACGGACAATCTCTTGGCCAAGGCTCCATCTGTGAAGGCCTGTCTGTGCAGCGGCTTCTTCCTGTTCCTCCTCTCCCACATTCATCTCCATCCCTCTACCTCTCTTTCACTTTTGCCCTATGCTCTGATTCCTCGCTCCCTCCATCTCACCCGTCTTCCCCCTCATCTTCTGCTCCAATCCTCCCACTCTCTCTATCCATCTCCATTGTTACCTTTATCTTCCTCACACTCTGTTCTTTCTTTCAATCTTTTTATTTTCAGTTTACACAGGAGTACGACATGCCACTCACAAACACAACAGTACGTAACATACCTGCCAACCACACAAACAACCAATCCCTGACACACAAAAAAAAAACAAGAACAAAACAAACAAAACAAAAACAAAAATAAGTAAATAAATATCAGTCATCATCCTTCCACTCGATACCAATAAACATTATGAATATTATGAATATATCTCCCTGGGCGTCCCCCGGAACCCGAAGTTACAAAAACCTCCCTCCTACACACATCCACTTTTCAGCCCATACATTGTATCTGCCAAATATTGTCCTCCACATGAGTTACATACAATATGGCAGCCGACCATGCAAACAGTCACACACAGTGACAAACAAAATATTGTGGACCTTCTTCCTTCAGAGTCACTTGGATCCCACCATACAAACAGTTCCTTCAGAGTCACTTGGTTCTCCATGGAGACATAGACATAGATAGACGCTCTGTTCTATTTTTCACTCAAAGAGTACATTCAAGATGCAGATATATGTGATGGTCCACTGGCTCGGAGCCCTCCGCAGTGTAGATTTGGCAGACGCTTCTCGCACTGTATAAATCCACCAGGCCTTTTTTTCCCTTTTGCCTTTTTTCTCTCACGCAACGAGAGGATGCGAATTCACAAAGGGAACGGCCACTATCCACTAGCGCTCTGAACGTTTGAGCGACGGCTGTGGACCCGTAGGTTCCACTTTGATGAGAGGCAAGAGACTCAGACCCTCTAAGCCTCAGTGTCAAATATAGCTGGCGAGAAATGTTCATTTAAGAGAGCGTTAGGAATTGGAGAAGGAAAGAGGACTATTTCCATTTCTTAGGCTTGAACATCAATGACAGCTTCAGGATGGGTTTTACTGAGTGTTCAGAGTCAGTATGTGTAAGTCTGAAATCTTGTTGGACTGTTTTTCAAATTGTGCGGGCACAAAAAGAAGACCGAAAGAATAATGTCGGCCAAGATGCAATTTCCTCCGCCTTGTTTTGTGATAAATTTGATCATTTGATTCCTAAAGACTTGGCAGTCAGCACCAGCGGCCCGTCACCTTTATGGACTTTTCATGGAGCGAGTAGGAGTAGTTCACATTGATCTTTAGCAACCGATCGCGAGTGGGTGTGCACTGATAGCTGGCACCACAGTTTGTCTTTGTCTGTGACCGCCATTGAAAAGGAGTGGGAGGTGCATTGGATCCACTCCATGTCCCCTGATTGACCTTTAGTCTGTTGATGAAAATGCTCCTCGATGCTTCATGTGCTTTGGCGGGGTTTAAATGTACCTTTTATGATGTCAGTCCCTCGGTTGAGCTGCAGCTTTTCCGGGCGTCTTACTGTATTTCGTCTGTAAGGATATATGTCATGAGGACTTTTTAGTCTCCCTGTTTTGCCTGTCCCGGCTCTCACTCCCCAGACGTGCCTTCCCCGAACCATCCACCACATGTCCTCAGACAACAGAAATAGAACCGGTGAAGAATGGACATTGAACTGTTTGCTCTGGTCATTTGTCATGTACAAAGGGTAATGGCAATTCAGTGAGGCCGTAAAGTGTGTTGCTTCTCAGCTAAACCGCCAGCGAAGGTAGGCAGAGTCGAATCGACGTCTATGAAGGCCAATTCATGCTTTCTTTTATACGAAAGTGACAGTCAGCTTGGCAGGACTACACGTCACACAATAGACGCTGTTGAGTCACCCGTCACGAGTGAATCCGCAACTTGTCTCAAGTCGGTTTAGCCCGCTGCAATGGCAACGGTACATTGATCTGAATGGGATAGATCGTTTTCACACTGTTCATTATCTACGCCAACCATTGAGGTAAGTCACTACGAGCAACCACGGACGGATTGGGCTAAAAGTCACCAGGTAACACAGTCACTCGTTAAACTGAAACATTCTGACGACCGAACATTTTGATGCTGCCAACAGTTTTTATTCAAAGTTTGAAGTGTGCTAACTCGTCACAATGGCTGGGAGATGCGTCCACCTCTATTACCAACATGCGTCCATTTTTTTATGTCGTCAGCAATAAAAGAGTCTACAAAGTATGAAAATTGGCTGACAACCCCAAAATATAAACAATGTTCCGTCTCATATCAACCTCATCTAGCGTTACAAAGCTGCACATTATCCCTGCACATACTGACGTTCTCACCACGCACACTGCTTCTATAAATACCAGCTTACTTGCAGCATTTGTCGTGAACCTGATTTTTGAGCGCACGTATTGCTTTTACGTCGGAGAACCTGACTCTTAACACCTTCCCCGTTAATGCTGTGACCGGTTTTGGTCTGGTTCTCGCACACAGCTGATGTCGTCTCTTGTCCTTGGTGCTCACAGACGCACAGCTGCTTCAGGTGATGGCATACACTCCAGTCTCTGAGGGTGTACCAGCAGAGATCGTAAGCCGTTCAATGATTTATTCTGTCGTGTTCCGCATTTTTCTGCAGCCTGATCTCATCAAGCGTTGATTAATAATAGCCATTAATAAAGTAAAAAGTCCTATCAAATCACCCTCCTAATTTCTGCAGGCTACATTTGTATTTATTGGATGATGCTGACACTGAACAGATGGCATATTAAGAACTTTTTGGAAACAGAAATAAGAGCATTTGGAAGAAAAATCATTAAATTTGAGCCTTATGCTACCCCCCCACCCCCTCCTACTCCTTCATCACTTTTCATCACACTCACCCAATCATAGTTATCACCTCGACGGATTTATTCCTGTCTCCGTGCCCGGCGAATACAACAACAAAAGCACAAGTGGCTTTCTTGCAGTAAATGAAATGTCTCACTGATAGGAGGGAGAGAATCAATTGCTGTTAGTTTTACTGTGTGTAGGCAACGTGGAGATGCTGTGACTGTGGCCATGGAAGAGCTGTCACGGAATGCTTCAGATCAATAGCATCCAGATTCTGACAAGCACTGCATCAGCGACAGACCGGAGATGGAAGGGGAGCATATGTGTATGTTTGTGCCTGTGTGATCAAGATATCTCCTGCTCTGCCTCCCTAAAGCACTACAGGATGAGGCCAGCCTACACCATAACAGCCGTAGGTTTTTCTTTCTCTCTTTTTTTCTCTGTACACAGAGTGCCGAGACTAACTCAGCTAGTCTGGCTTTAGTGCAACTTGATCCCTGTTTGGTGACGATCTATCATGTAGCTCATGACCTTTGCCTTCATTCTCGATCCAGCCACTCTAAACTCTGTGTGTGTGTGTTTGCGTCATTTGTATCAGCATGTCAGAGTGTGGCTTATCAAGATAGAAGTGAGCCGTGTATGTCTTATTTCAGATAAGTGTGTGCACCGTGCCAATGACGCTGATGGAGACGTGACTAGAACCTCAGTGGGCCACTTTAGACTCTCATTATGCAGGATTTGCTTGGACCCTCACACCCAATTGCCTATCCCCCTTTCAGGCATACACACACACACACACAGACACACACGCACACACGTGGCTCCCTGCATGTGCAGCACACTGGCAAAACGCAAAACAACAAGCTCTAAAGGATAAATGTGCATATGTAAATGCAGGTGCACACATACACACACGTACTCATACTCATCTTCACTGGCCGATATATTTGCCTGAATATTTTAACAAACATTCCTCCTTTCTGTTCGCCCTTACCCCCCAATTTTTCAAATGCTCTGCCCCACGGCTCTTCAGCAAAGCCTCATCTCTCTTCTCCGCGCTGTCTACGCGACGCATGCTTTGGTAGAATTAATAGAAGTCTCCCAGGCTCATCGCAGTGAATTGGGTGCCATGCGCTGTGCTGTCTCCCAGGCTGTAATTCATGTATAATGCATCCTGTCTTCCCCTCAATCTCATGCAGCGTTAGGTGAAGAGACACTTACTGAGTGGATGCCAAGTGTGACCGCACAACAGAGGAACAGGGGTCGGCCAGTGTGGGTGAGACAGATACTGACACATACTGTGGATTGAGAGAATAAGAGGCGGGCAGGGAGAGGATAAGACAACAACGAATAATGAGGTAAAAGTATGTGGCTATACAAACAACAACACTGCAAATGAGGCTTTGCAAACAGAACATACTCAGTAAAAGTCAGTGTGTTTGGGTTAATTTAAGTTTGGAAAGGATTTTGATATTTTAAATGGATGAAAGGAAACCTGAAAGAACACACCAGCAGGTATGCTGGAGAAATAGATAAGAAGAAGAAGAAGAAGGAGAAGGAGAAGAAGAAGAAGAAGGAAAAGAAGAAGATACAAATAAAAATAAATAAAGATGCATAAGTAATTAACTATAAAGGTAGCCAGAAATGTTATCAGCAGAAGAATATGTGAAAGTATTGTAAATTGTCAGTGAATTTTCTTCCTTTGTTCATCCCTGTGGGAGCTTAATACCATAGCACCTATCCTGAATGCTACTTAAACCAGGCCAGCTGCAACTTTCACACTCTGTAAATGTATTGTCTAAACGAGAGCAGAATCACTGCCGCACTGGGCTATTGTTCACTCCCCCACACGGAGCCCACATCAGCGCACTGCTTGACCCTTGCAAACGGTCTGCTTAAAGCATATACTCCAAGAACAACTGTGTGAACCGAGTGAATGCACACTTGCACCATGATATTCACTCCGGTTCTTAGTGCTGGTAGATGCAATGCATGTTTCTACTCACTCCAATCAGCTACATTTGTATTCAGCTTGAGTTCCTTTGGAAACAGAATAGATCAGTTATGGAGGGCAAGTGAGAAAGAAAAGTTGCAATGAATGCATTATTTAGAGTAATGTGGATGTCAATCAGGGTCAGGGACTTGTTCTTATCAGGGTCTCCCCTTTGTTTTTTGTTTTTTTGTTTTTTTATAAATTTTTTATTTAAAGACACGAGACAATATTAAGACAATACATAGACATAACAACAAGAGGATGACAAGAACAGTGGGATAAAAGCCAGCAAATATCATATAGTCAGTGTGTGTGTATGTGTGCGTGTGTGTGAAAATGTCCTTGAGCCTTTTGAGATGGAGGGAAAAATATATAAAAATAATGATAATAATAAAAAATAATTTAAAAAAACACAACAAACCAAAAAAAAAAAAAAAAAAAAAAAAAACAGGTAAGTATGTGTGCATATGGATGTTCATGTATGCATGTACGTGGGTTTCAATTGGTTGTCCGCATTATGCATTATTATTTAGAATAATGTGGATGTCAATCAGGGTCAGGGACTTGTTCTTATCAGGGTCTCCCCTTTGTGAGAGCAGATGCTGTTTTCACAAAGGATAGTACATACAGCATGTATTGCTGTACGACTGAAAACTTTCCCTTCACCTTTTCAACAATGAACCCATCCATGAGAGACCCTACATTAGAGGCCAACCTCTGAATATCATGTATGCTAAAGTTTGCATTGCCAATGTTCACGGCATGTTCTTTCTCACAGAATGACGTGTCTAAATGTCCGTCACAGATTTATTTTGCCCTGCAGACGAGGTTGACCTTGCCTCATCATAATCATGCATTATTAAATTTACTTTGCTAACTTTTTCATCACAGTATTCAGTACATTAGATCATTGCTGACTATGTTACTGCTTACACCAGTGTTTTAGAATTATTAATGCGTTCTTCCTCCCTCCAAGGCAGCCTCTGGTTTTCATTGATTTCAGGCCGTATCTATGGCAGTTTAACAGCATACTTGAAATATATATTGGAGATAAAACTTAGCTGAATTTCAGGAGCAGGACCACACCTCAGCCACTCGCCCACTTCCGGCCACACTCCTATAAATACCTACCCTGCATTCCTGCATTTCTGCATTTTACTACTGCATTTTATTTCTTACACTGTTTTTTAATTGTTTTGAAATCTCCTTTTCTTTTGCCTTGTGTTTTGATGCTTTTAATGGTTTTATGTGAAGCACTTTGAATTACCTTGTTGTTGAAATGTGCTGTACAAATAAACTTGCCTTTCCTTGCCTTGGCTTGCCTTACCCACTCTAAGCCTCGGCACACACGCGTTTTCTGCACGCGCAACCGGAACTCCACGCAACCGGAACCTCCTTTAACTCACATCTCGGTGGCAGAGGGAGACCCGCTACCTCCAGACGTAGACAACGGAAACGTAAATCCAGCTCTCTTCTTCTTCGCTCGCTCCAGACCCAGCTCGGGAACGATCCTCCGACGACTCTGGCTGCCGGCACGCAGCGCTCAAAGACGCCGCCACCCCTCCACGCTCCAGCCAGGTCCCCCATCGAAGACGCACCAGCTGATCGAAGACTCACCAGCTGATCGAAGACGCACCAGCTGATCTCAAACTCGACCACAGTCCGCCTGCTAAGAGCATCGACGCAACAAAGCAAACCGTGCCAACTCCTCACAACTTTCCCAAAGTCACGTTAGGGAAAAAAACAAAAACAAACGTACCTACATGCAAACACTCCGGCATGACGCCAACGACCGTGATGCCACCACGCACCCCGAGGCTCCGCCCCCCCGAAACGCCGCCCCCCAACCCACAAAGTTCCGGGTTGCCAGGTCTTCTTTCCTCCGTCCCCCTTTCTAAGCTGTCCCCCCCTCTAAGCTGTCCCTTTACTGTTCTCTCACACCACCTTTCTTCTGCCGTACCTAGGCACCGGGTTGCCAGGTCTTCTTTCCTCCGTCCCCCTTTCTAAGCTGTCCCCCCCCCTCCTCTAAGCTGTCCCTTCACTGTTCCCTCACACCACCTTTCTTCTACCGTACCCAGGCACCAGGTTGCCAGGTTCCCTCTCCTCCGTCCCCCTCCCCTATCCCGCTTTTCCTACTATGCAGATTCCTGGCACCCGGTTGCCAGGTTCCCTCTCCTCCGTCCCCCTCCCCTATCCCGCTTTTCCTACTATGCAGATTCCTGGCACCGGGTTGCCAGGTTCCCTCTCCTCTGTCCCCCTCCCCTATCCCGCTTTTCCTACTACGCATACTCTTCCCACTAGGCAGATTCCTGCCACCGGGTTGCCAGGTCTTCTTGCCTCTGTCCCCCTCTCTAAGCTGTCCCCCTCTCTAAGCGCAACAATGCAACCATTGAACACAACAACGCAACCACTGAACGCAACCACTGAACGCAACAACGCAACCACTGAACGCAGCAAGCAACAACGAATCGCAGAGAGAGAGAAAAAGAAGAGAGGAAAGAAGGAAGAGAGAAGAAAGAGAAGAGAGAGAAAGGAAGAGAAAGAAAAGAAGAGAGAGAGAAAGAAAGAGAGAGGAAGAAAAGAAAAGACAGCAAAGTAGAGAAGAAAGAGAGAAAGAAGGAGAGAAAGAGAGAAAAGGAAGAAGAAAGAGAGAAAAATAATAAGTGAAGAGAAGAGAAAAAAGCTTCCAGCGATGGACCCACACAATTGGCCAACAACGATGTCGCTCCCTCTGCCGTCTTTGGGGGGTTTTCCACGACGGACGACGTTTGCCGTAGACCAGCCTCGGATCTTGCAAGCAGATGCCAAGTCGTTTCCCCCCATGCTACGAAATCGGACCAATAGTAGCCACAGCCATCACGCGGATGGCCCAGCAGTCCATCCCTTAAACTCCTGACAACCTAGCAGTCGGTTACCCAATCATCAAATGACGCTGCGACACCCGTCCGCCAAGGGCGCGTCCTCGATGCAGCTCACGTCTGGGCCACCGCAATGCCATGGCTTCTCATTTCCCATTCCAGGAGTTCAGCCCTCCTGCAGACACCCGTCCAACATCGGTTCGGCCATATCCAACGCCGTCTTTAGACCCACAAATCCTCACTCGATCTTGCCGACCAGCGCACAGGCTTATATGGGGGTTCTGCAAGGCCCGGGAGCCGCAGTGGATCCTCAGCTAAGCCTCTCCCAAACCACATCAGGCCAAATCTCCACCAACCATTCCTCACACGCCAAACAACCGACGAAGGCTCGCTCCGGCCGAGGTGGGGGCCTAAGCTAGTGAATATCAATATATTTATTTATTTATTTACCATTATTGTGGTGGTGCAGTTGAAAGCACAGACTGTTTGAAAGTTGTTGAGGGTTGGTTCATTCAAGGGCTTTGAGTAGTGGCAACCATTTAAGATGACAAAGACCAGTGGAATTTGAAATTCTGAAAGAAGAGTGACAAGCGTTATGTGAAGATCACAAAAAGGTTTTGGAAATGTAAAAGCCAACTTCATTTCAGCAGTGTTGACGTATGTCACGGTTGTGTTTTGGCACTGGCAGTCAGGGAAAGTTCACGGTCTTGGTGTTATACAGAAAAGGTCTGCAGTGACTTGAAGCATTAGACACAATGTTGTTATTAACATTTTGCCCAAAACCACCAATTGTTTTCTTCCTTGAACCAACAAGCTGTTGTTGCCTAAAACCAAACCACAGATGGGACTCAACCCTTATCTCTGGTGTCAAAGGCCTGCATTGTCTATGCACAACAAACGTAGTTCTTCCTTTATTCTGTCTCCATCTACCTGGTCCTATATTACTTGCTGGAGACCTTGGTCATGGTTGGCATGGACTTCACAAGATGTGTTTTCCCCTCTTTCACGAGTCAACCCCAATCCTTTCACGGTTGATTCTTAACTCTGTCTGTTTCTCCTTTATAGCCGTTCCATTTTTGAGGGTTTGGCAGCTCTCCTCAGTTCTTGGCTTCAACACTCGTGTCATTCAGGAGACTTCTGATAGAAATGTTTGGCCAGTAGAGTAGTCTTTACCTTTTACACAGAAATGGAGGTTTGCCCAGTCATTTGTGAGGTGGGCCTGGTTTTTGTTTAACATAGTCCAAAGGGACAGCTACAGGACAGTGATATTCAGAAGCATTTTTCTCATCTTAACGCAAAAAAAGAAAACGCTGTGATTGCATTGAAGGAAACCCATATGGCCTCTTTGACTTCTGCAGCAAATACTACTGTAATTGTATGATATATACTTCACATTTGGTGAATATTTTATTCTTGGATTTGTTCCTAAGACTAATTGATGGACATTGTAATATGTGTGTTATAGTGTAATGTGTAATATGATGGCGGCATAGAATTATAATGGGAAATGTGTCAATGAGAATGAACCTAGCAATGACCGTGGACAGATTGCTTTCACAGAATGCAATTTATTCCACCGTGTTCCGCAATAGCTCTCACCACATGAGCTAATCAGAATAAATAATACGAGACCAAACCAACAAGCAGCTGAAGAGGTATGACAAACTATTACCCATCAACTGCAGTGTGCTCTTTCAAAAGTAGCTTAGCTTTACGGCCACAATATGAATTACAAACCGTCTTAATCTGCCTGAGACCAAAGTAAATGCTTCATCATGTCTGATATTCAAGCTTGGCTCACTAAATCCTGCCTCCTGTTGAATACTAAAAAAACTGTATGTATGATTTTCACCAAACGTGCCCAAAACATAACACACTCGAACATATTTGTAAAGGGAACAGAGCTAGACTTAGTAACCGAGTTCAAGTACCTAGGGGTAAATCTAGACTCCACCCTGACCTTCAAGAGTCATGTCTAAAAGGTAACGACCCACATCAAATTCAACCTTCTAAACTTCAGGCACATCAGAAACAGCTTGACAGAAAACGCAGCCAGGACATTCCTACATTCCATGATCTTCAAACATTTAGTGTACTGTCTGACCAGCTGGTCACTCACGTGCACAGCAACACTCAAACCCATAGAATCTCTGTATAAGAGAGCACTCAAAGTCTTTGACAAGAAACCGCAAACCCGTCATCACTGCCACATCCTGAACAAACATAAGTTTTTACGTTTTAACAACCTTATCAGCCTTAAAGGAGCCAGCATCATTTACAAAGTCCTAAATGGTCTGGCACCTCCTCCGCTGAACGCGTACATCAAACAGAGACCTGGCTGCGGCCCTGCGACGAGAGTCACCAGAGCCTCCGACAGAGGCGACTGTGTCATCCCACACAGGCGCACCACCTTTGGTCAGACGGTCCTGTCACCCTCTGGAACACTTTACCATCCTCCGTTAGGGAGTGCCCAAACTTCAGCACTTTTAAAAAGCACATGAAGGGATGGCTGTAGTCCACCCAAACTTGTGCACATAGATAGTTTAACCTGGGTTAGCAGTATTAGTATCATAGATATGTGATGTACTAATGTTATATGAATGAATGAAACCTTCAATGTGCAAATGAATTAATGCCCTTATGTGCAATATATTTGTGTGCAATATGATGAATATGAAATGTCTTCCTTACACTGTGATATTTTTTCAAGTTTCTTTTATATATATATATATATATATATGCGATTCATTTTTTATCCATTGTTAACTTTTTATTATCGAACTATTGTGTATTGTCAGCTTCAGACTGTCATTGATTTTAGTTTATTACTATTGCACTTTGGCATGACCTTTTCCTTTAGGACACTCAGCCTGTACATTCTGGCAGGAGAAACAGACAATGGAAATCAGCCTTGCGGCTGTAATTGGGTGCATTTACATTTTAATTTAAGGTGTTCATCAATGTATATTGTCCCTCTCAAACAAATAAAACTAAATCTATGTAATTTGGATGCCATGGATATTTCTACTCCATATATAATTGGCTCTGCAGTTCCACATTATTTTCCCACAAAACTGTTGTTGAATGAAATGATGTAATAAGAAGACAGAGGGTTTTTCTATGTTGAGGTTTGTTTGGAATGTTTTACAGACATTCACGGTCCCCAGAGGATGAAGCCTTCCTCTAGCGCCATCATGAGGTTGACATGTTTGACTTTTGTAAAACTAGTGCAGTGCCTCTGTGTTCACAATGCGTGCTAGCTTGAAGCCTTGTCATCACGAGTTGACTCCAGGAACGTGAGGAAGAGTTTGGTTAGTGAGTGTAAAGTGGATTGGATGAACGGTTCACGAGATATATATACGAAGGAATTTTCATGTTGTGCCATCATCAAGTCAACACATATTTTTTTCCAATACTTATTGTTTTGGAATATCTTTGAAGAGTTGCTTTTTTCAGTTTCATGATGACGTTAAGTGGTCTTGAACCAAAGAGGAAATGGGTTTCTTCTTCGTCTTAGTTCATACAGTGTCCAGCTTTGCTCACATAGACCTCTGACGTGTGTTGCATCCTTGATGATGCTTTTCATCCCTTTTTTTCTTTTAGCCTCACACCAAATGTAGATTGAAGCAATGCCCGTTATGTATTTAGTTCATCTGAAGAAGGATATGGTGGTAAATTGTCAAAAACTGTATCTGCAGCTTTGTAATGTGCATTGTGCATTGTACACCTTAATGGTGCCTGAATCTGCACATTAACTGACACTCTTATTGTTTTGTTCACCCTGTCGATGTTCTATAGGCACAATCATGTAATAACGACAAAATCAGCTTTGTATGAATGTGTTTACTGCAGCAGAATACAGTGTGTACATCACCAGGGTCACAGGAACATACGTATTCTTCATCTGTTGTCTTCATCAAAACATCTCTTAACACATCTCAGCGCAGAACAACAACAACTTTGATTTGTCAGACATATACAGTTTGCGTTCAATTAGTCCAAGACGTTCACTGGTGATGAATTGAATGGCCTTCCTTTAGAAAGTTTAAGCTGACACACACACACACACACACACAAGGTATTTCTTAGCATATATTCACTCTATCCAATTCAACTTGTCACATAATTAGTTAAGCAAATTGAAATAAAGTAAAAGCACATGCATGAAAAAAGACAATTTGAAGTAAAAGACAACTGTTTAGGAGGAAAGATTTTGGGTACTTTTTGGATAATCAATGGCTGCGCACAAGCTTATGATTGGAAATATAAAGCAGAGTCAGACCAGTGGCTTCTTTTGTAGGAGATAAGTTGAATTTCAAAATTGATGATAAACTTTACAGAGATACAAGTCAAGTGTGAGTTATACAAGGGAGTATAAGATCCTTTTTTCTTTGTGCCGGTTACGAGTCGAGCTGTTGCGTTATAAAAATAAGGTGTAGACGGGAGTGTTGTATGACTGATGGAGTTCAAAATGATTATGTTATGATTGTTTTTGGGCTAATGCAGTCAACTTTTCTGATTTAATTAAACAAATGGAAGTAAGTCAACGGTCTACTCTGTTTTCTCGGAGGCAGTTCAAAAACAGAAACTAAAAACAGAAGTGGATTAGAAGGGGGGAAAAAAATAACAATTTAAAACCAAAGAAAAACAATTTGAAATTGAGGTTGTACATTTACTACCATTATCAAAAACAAAATCAGCTGGTATTTACACAGCATGCCGTGGTCCACCCACTCACACAAACCATGGGGACCCCAGGAAACCGTTGCACACCCACGCAAATATACACACATTTCCTGCTGTGTTCACACATCACACCACAGGCTTTACAAAAGAAATTATTCAAGAAGAAAAAGGATCTGTGATTAATTGTTGTTTGAGAAGAGAAGAGACAGAACTGTGTATACACTGGTCATATGAAACACGTGTGCATGGTGTCAATTGTTTAGATATGTCTGCTGCATCTGGTTTCACCCTCTCACTCCTTTGGTTGGATGTCATCCTTTCAGGCAGAACACCAATTGGCATCTGTTGCGTCATTCGTGCTTCCTGGTGACTCGTACTGTCTCATCATATTCACATATTACAGGGCAGCTAAAGCAAACTTAAAGCTAAAGGAAAAATATCTTCCAAAATACGACAAACAACAAAGAGATTTGTTTTAGGTAGCTTGGCACTGTAATTAAGGAGTGAATAAACACATGCCACGCAAACCTCACATTGCTTATTACGTGTAGCAGCGGCAAAATGAGACTGGTTGAGCCATAAGCCGCTTGGATTTTGATGCTTGTCTGTTCTTTGTGTTACGGTGCGGGTGCTTTGAGCAGCCAAAAGGTATGAATGAAGAAACCTATTTCAGCGATGATTCCTCACATTTCATGAGCCAAGTAACAACATACTATATTGCACATTTAATTTAGAATTTAAAGATAAACCGTCAAAGCGTCTACAAGTTCTCACATCAAGTCCACAAGCTCTTGCATTGTGCAACATATTTACCTTCACAGATGCCCTCGTGCCAGCGCCGTATGCTGCCCCAGCTCCCTTCACCACCTCAACCTGCTCCTGACGTGTGCTAAGCTTTTGGAATTGCTGATTTTACTCAGACTTAATTCTCACGTGTGTGTGTGTGTTTGTTCGGAGCGGATTAGTTCTCCCAGCAAAATCCTCGCCGCTTGCTGCTCGGATGCTGAGAGGTTCCACAAAAAGCAGAGCCTTTTCCACCCAATCCGACCGGATAACCGCATCCTGTACGCAAGTGTCCCTGCGTGGATTTAATTTTGTTTATTTTGAAGCCTCAAGGGAATATTTGGTATTCTGTTTTCTTTTTTGAGCTTTTAAAGAATGACAAAACTCACATGCCCCTGTTGTATCAGATTGAATTAGATACAGGGTCCCTTATGAACTGACATACAGCCACTTCAATGAGCCTTATTTGTTCAGTATCTGACATGCACATGTTTGACTTGTCAGTGGAAGCTTCCAATATCTGCCTCATGAATGTGTGCTGTTATTGCCACCAGATGCCAGCTCTGTCAACACTGAAGTCAGTACCTCAGTGACTGCAGAAACAAGACAGTTGACTTGTTGGGAAAAAAAAGGAACATAGCAACGAGAGTAGCGAGTAAACTAACATGATGAATAATCTGCATGTATGTACGACATGTATCTTATGCAGTACGTACGTAAGTGAGAGCCTGGTCTCCTGAAAATGACGTTCCAATGTTACCAAACTGCATTCTCAATATGGTTTCAAGGAAACGTATTTTCTCCTGCAAAACGTGAGCTTGTGATGTGTCACAAATACTTTTCTAATCAAAGTAAAAGGGCGGACGGTTTTGGCAATTGTGTCAAACACAAGACTTTCACCCAGAAGACTGGTGCTCGTGTCCTGTGTGAATCCAAAAGTAACAGACTTATTTTAACCCAAACTATGATCTTTTTCTAAACCGAACCAAGTACTTTTGTTGCCTAAATCTAACTGAGTAGCGTTAGCTTCCTGTGAAGACGGGAATTTATTTTGAAAAGGCCGTATGCGTGTGACCATGCGGAAATTGCACATGTTGCTGGCTTTCGTAGGAATTATTTCGATATTCCAGTGACTGGGTTGCAAGTAAATGTGAGCTTCTAAGCAAGCATGTAGCGGACATAATGGTGCAACGTTTGCTCTTGTAGTTTGGTGCCTTGTACTGTGCAGTACGTGTGCAGATTCAAAACCCACTCATCTGTTTTGTACATCTTCATTTCAATTCCGGGAAAAACAAACAAAAGGAGACAGGTGTTGACTCATGCAGCTATAGCCATGTTGTCTCTATGAATAAATGAACAAATAAAAACACCAGGGGAAAGAGAACGTGAGAGAGAATGAATTGAGCAGACTTCAGGTGCACTGGACTTATCTTTGACATGGTCCTTTCAGCACCAAGCACAGCAGATGTCTGCACCTTCACATGCCTCTCATAATTCCTTAAAAGCACATATGTCTGTCTCTCCATCTGATTCTCATTTTCTTCCTTGCTCACATTCATGATGTCTGCCGGAATGCACTCTCAGATTATAGCAAATGCCTGTTTCAAGTTGAAATATGGACATTTCATAGACACTTGTCTCCAGGAGGTCCACTTTTCTGTCAATATGAGGAAGAAAAAAGAACTGCCCAGCACTCCATCCTTAATTGAAAAGCTCTTTGCCTCAAATGAGTTCTGAAAATTTCATGAATTATTGAATGAATGAAGAGATGGAGGTAAAGTGGACCTAAGCGTCAGATCCTTGATACTGGCAAAAAAGAAAGAGAAAGAACTCACTTTGCAGCTGCTCCAATCCGACTGCTCAAGAAGTGGCAAAAAATACATTTAATTCGTTCGATGTGTTGTGCCTAACCACTCTCTGTATTTCATTAAGCTGCGAGCCAAATGCCTGAGAAAAAAAAAGACATTTCCAGCTGAAACCAATCCAACCTTCCTGTCTCTGACACCAAAAAAAGTTTCAGTGTGGTGATAATGCTTATAAAAGGTATTGATTGCATAAAAGCATCAAAGATCCATATTTCAGCTAATTGATCCTGTAACTTTTTTATTCAGTTTTCTCTCTGGAAGGGGGCCAGGTGGGTCAGTTGGAGCCACTGGCTTCGCTGGCTCTTTTATGCCAGTGCATAGTTCTACAACATGACAGGAGTTGTTTCCAGTGTCCACTGACTCGGTCTCAGTCATTTTCTGCATCGACGGTGTTAGTGTCATGGTCCTTTATTTAAATTCCTGTTTTACTTTGAAACTTCTCTCTTCTGAGTTCCTGTTGTTGGCTTCCGGCCTGTTAATTGACTGGCCCGCCTTCATGAGTTTCACCCGTTGCTCGTCAGCCCTGCATTAACTTGGGTCTCTGGTCTCTGTTACAGAAATAGAATAGGAGTAGAACGGACGTTGAACTGCTTTCCGTGGTCATTTGACTGGAGTACAAAAGAACATTGTTGTCAGTTCTTATGGTGACTGACAACACATCAGTGGGGCCATAAAGTGTTTTCGCAGCTCACCGGGAAGAGAGCGCACACAGGGTATTAAGACTCCCACTGCTTTTTTTGACGAGACCAGTCCTGCGTTGCATTCAAGCGCTAAATTGGCCAAAAGAAATGAATTGTCCAAGTCCTATGATATGTATATGCCCTGACCGAAGAGCTATCCTTGCCCGAACTTCTTGAGGTCAATGCCTAACATTAACCGACCGTCGCTGCCTCAACCGGCCACCCAGGGCGGGTCTTCCCCACAAATGCAGTCATGACAAGGCAGCGGATGCAGCTACAAGACGGAGGGCTAGATAGTTAGCTTGTAGTTTGTGACTTGTAGAAACCAAGAAACACATTCAGCAGCTTAAAGTCGGTCCACTTTCGGATTTTGGGTGGTTGTGCCTCTTGTTTCCATTTGCGATGGCAATTTTTTTATCTAAAATCCAATTGGCTACCCTCCAAAGGTATAGCAGCCACTAAGGCCCATGAGATTGTATTTAGAGCAATTCGCCACACCAACCTTCAGAATTAGATTATCCAGGAGACACCGGAGCGTCTGTTTTGAGAAACATTAAGGGGAAAAGAAAGGGGGGAAAAAACTACCAACAGCTCCTCCAGCCTCACAACGCTACAGACAGTACACATCTTTTGCAGAATTCACAGACTTCAATTTTGAAGCACAGAAAGTGAGAGGGAGAATTTGCATTTCATTAAAATGTTGAATCAAGAACATAATAAGAGGGGTGTGTGTGTGTGTGCGTGTGTGTGTGTGTGTGTGTGTGTGTGTGTGTGTGTGTGTGTGTGTGTGTGTGTGTGTGTGTGTGTGTGTGCGTGCGTGTGTGAGAGAGAGAGAATTTGAGAAAGAAAGTTGCAGTTGAGTGCTGGAACAGAGAAGCGGAGCTGATGTGTTGTCAGATGGACCCATAACCTGGTTAAGGCAGATCAGAGAGGGAGAGTTGGGGAGAGAGGGAGAGTTGGGGAGAGAGAGAGGGAGGGAGAGAGGGAAGGCGGGTATATCATGCACAGCACGAAGCCTTTTCTTCTCCTGTTGTCAATTAAAGCAGGCGGCTCTGCACCTGCATGTGGATGCCAGCCCGGCGCTTCTAGCCAGCATTCACCTCGCTGTCCGACCGGCTCTTAATGAGGGGCTTTGTGTGGATAAAGGGGGCTGGTGCGTACACTCAGGCGCCCGTACATGGCAATTAGGGGTGAACCAATCCTGGGGAGATCAAGGACCCATGCCTCTCTCTCTCTCTCTCTCTTAGATTCCGTCTTCTTTATACTTTGCTGAAGTAAGACTGATGGACAGACATGCAGAAATGGGATTGAAGATTTTCAAATACGTGGGTTTGGAAATGACTCACTGTAATCCTCACAGACTGAATCACATCTGATGCTTTCCTCACTGGGAATGTTGCAGCAGAATTTGTTCTAAGATGGAATTTACATATTTCATTAAAGGACAAATCTTGGAGCAGCGTTTTTTTCGGGTTTTCCAAGAGGCCCACTTTGCCCTCAGAGTTACGGGAATCCACACATTTGCATCAGGACACTTGTCTGCGCAGCAGTGAAACACCATTTGAATCTTAAGGCTCAAACAGACATTGTACGTGTCGATGAAATGAATTGCCAACAACGGCAGTTGAGTCAGTTCCAAGACGTAAACTCCAGAAGCCTCGATTATCTGCTTTCAAGCTGTCGGAGAGAAGTCTCGGGCGCAGACGAGGACACATATTTAGCGAGCTGTCATAGATTACAGCAGTGAAATGCAAATTCTGTTTTAAGTGTGGCTTTTTCGCCACCCACAAATAATCTCATTGTCTTTCATGTGAGACTTACTTTAACTCCAAAGCAGTGGGTAGTACCTGCATTGTGTGAATAATGGAACGTATAGCAGAGCTAGACATGGGACATGTCGCAGAGCAATAAACAGCTGGAATAGACAGGTCAAAGGTGACAGTCAGAGGTGAAGAGCATGAAATCACACTGAGGCTTGTCAAGTTTAGCCCCCCTACAGTCGTGAGATTGACTTCAACACACTTCTTCTTCTTCTTATCTGTACTGATCAACACCACAGATTTGTTCTGCAGCAAGACAAATGAAACAGATGTAATAATCATGTATTAGAAAGTAAGAGGAACAGAGAGAACTGTGTACATCTGACTTGGAGAGACAGTGGGAGTGCGGGAAAGCAGAGTAAGAGCTTAAAGATAAATTTGACTTGAAGAATTTTGAAGGAAATGATTTCTCATCAATCATAGCTGCGTCGAGGAAAATCTCTCTCGATTTGATGGGTACACTCGTCTATCTCTGGGTGTTCTTTCCGCAAATAGTGAAGCTGAGAGGGTTTTCTAGAGTCTTTCCTGAGATGTAGACGAGTCAAACTAGAGGTCTTGTCACTCAAAGGTCTGACGTGAGTGGCTTGCCAACTGCTGCAGGCAGCACACACCTCTTTAATTGAAGGATCATCCCATCATGACAGAAATTGTATCCTCATCTTTTTTTTTGCATCTTACATGCATGAAAGCAATCACATTTAATTCTATCTTGGAGGCTATTTTATTCATTTATTTTACATTGACACACCGTGGTGAAGAATATATTTTTTGAAATCAGTTTCGTCACACCTGCCAGGCTGCATAATGACTCCCAGCACATCTAATTAAGTGAGCGAAGGTGATCCATCACTGTGATTGAGAAGATAACGAACATGTTTTGCCAAGTTCCATTAGATCACCACGGTGTACCACGGCGCACTGACGCCCAGCCTTTGGTTATCATGCTTCTAACCAAGCGTGTAATTGTCTGATGACTGCCAAGCAACAATGACACTGTGCTCTGTGTTCGCACCTTCATTTACTTCTCCCATGTATGCTTTCAGGAAAGAAACGCTCCATTGCTCTTATTGCACATGCTGAATCAGTTTGTATTATATATATAGAACAAAATCATATCTGCCTGGCAAAATCTTACACACCGTTGGTTTCTATACCTCTCTGTAGTTCGTACACATCCCACATATTTGACTTGTATGTCATCAACTTTTCTTACTAACTGATACGAGGATACGTTGCATAAACAAAAGCTTTCAGGTGCTGCAAAAATAAAACAACGCCGTATAACCTTATAATTAAAAGTCATGCGGACTCAATAAAAATCTACTGAGAGAAAAAGGAAATTTCACTACACTCAAAGGCTGATTGCTCCAAACTCTCTGGTGCTGTATTGCAAATATAATTATTGATGTGTCCTGTTTGAAGTGCTGTCAGATGCCTCATCTGTCTGCCCCTTGAGAATCAGCCCACGCCGAGCTTTTCTGCACAAAGCATTTTGCTTTTTTGTGTCTTTGAACACGTCGATAGTTTCTATCGAATAAATAGATTCCATTCCAGCTCCGTTTGTCATTTTAAATTGGAAAGCAGCCATTTGCAGAGTTTGTAGTTGGGCCACTTTTGAGGATGGAGAGGGACAGAACAGCTGCTTTTTTCGTTGGACTGAAATGTGAAAGCGATGATGTGGTAGCTATTTCAATAAGTCCAATAGAGGAAAAGAAGGAGGTTCTATATTATGGTTATGGTCTGGTCTCCAAAAAAGATTCCAAGATGAGACCTAAATTCTGTCACAGTGTGTGTGTTTCACCCAACAGGTTCAACAAGTGCAACATGAGTTCACGTGGCCTCTGAGTCATAGAAAATGTATACTTACAGTGAACTCAACTACGGTGCATTCCCATATGCCTGCTATATTAATGCAAGTGCTCTGGTTGAACATTTCCATCGTGGAAAGTGAAAAAGGCAAGGTGAATTCTGATCCGGCTCGCTGTGGAAGGCTGCCGAGAATCTGTTGATATTGGCCAAAGAGGACCTTTCGCCACGTGAAAGGTCCCCACGTCCGTGACATTCAAAAAGCCAATGACTATGTCACGGCAATTCATGGCTGCCACCAGGAGAGTGACATCTGCACCTCTGCATCGTGAGCCCGTTCTGCTCTCGGTGTGGGTGGGTGGATGTGGATTTGGTCGTGGCAAATCAGAACACTCACTGCCTCCCGTAGCTCACCCTCACTCGCCACAGCAATCTACCCACTTGTGGGTTCACACATGGTGCACATGCAGCGTGGCTAAATAAAGCTGCTTTTCTCCTTAATTTGTCCGCAATGCATCCCTTGTGTCAGGTATTGTTGATGGATGCAGAGGAGGGAATATGGAGTGTGTGTTTAGGATTACTGAACAGCACGCCATGTTTTTTTTTATCATATGCTTCCACATATAGAAGGGGTAAAATATCAGTATCTTTACATCATCTTTAGAGAACATTGGGATTCTCATGATTGTCTGTAATAATTTGACAAGTTCGAAATAAGACCTCCTTTTACTCCCTTTAGAGAAAGTTCCACTGTGCTCACCCAAGATCTTATAATACAGCTGTTTTCCCTAATTTGCACTCAATTCTTCTTCAGGCTTTCTTAAAGGATCTCGCCAGCGTCTTTGAAAATTAGACTCTCTACCCCGACAAGAATTTCTCCCCGTGAAATCTACTGCTGTTATTTGTTCATCTTTAGAGAGAACAAATACAGTTTCTTGTCCTGGTTTTCTCCTAACTTACATCTTGACCCAAACTAGCTTGTTTGTTTAATTTCCACCTCTAGGCAAGGCAAGGCAAGGCAAGTTTATTTGTATAGCACATTTCAACAACAAGGTAATTCAAAGTGCTTCACATAAAACCATTAAAAGCATCAAAACATAAGGCAAAAGAAAAGGAGATTTAAAAACAATTAAAGAAACAGTGTAAGAAATCAAATTCAGTCATAAAAAGTAGAGGAGATTTAAAACATACATTGAAACAATAATTGAAGTAGCCAAGGCCTCTGCTCTGGACCTGTCCTCTGCTACTTTCTTTTAAACTTCGCCCGTTATCAACGATTCATCGGTTAACTCAAGATTTGCGCTCTCGTACAGAAACTCCGTCGAGGATACTCTAAGCAGAGATATCATGTTTTTTCACTGGACGCTACCCACAATCCTGGTGTCCGGAGACTTGATGTCTTGATAAGGTAATTTTCACATGTCTCCCTGAGACATTACGCTGCACGCAATCAACCATACACTGCCGCAATTCTGCAATTACTCGCACACAAACCACGTCAGGAAAAGATCTCTGCCGATCTGCGTTTTATAGTGTACGCCTTGCACGAACTCGGTCCCGGAGGAAATGGCGATATATTGTGCAGTCCTTTTAAAACCATTAAAAGCATAAAAACATAAGGCGAAAAGGAGATTTAACAGCAATTAAGAACAGTGTAAGAAATAAAATGCAATAGTAAAATGCAGAAATGCAGGAAATTGATTAATATATTAATTGAATGTGGTTCAATTAAAGGCAGCAGCAAACAGAAAAGTCTTCAATCTTGATTTAAATGAGCTGAGGGTCTCAGCAGACCTGCAGCTTTCTGGGACTTTGTTCCAGATATGTGGAGCAGCAAAACTGAACGCTGCTTCTCAATGTTTAGTTCTGACTCTGGGAACAGATAGTAGACCGGTCCCAGACGACCTGAGGGGTCGGGATGGTTCGTAAGGCAGCAGCAGATCAGAGATGTATTTTGGCCCTAAACCATTCAGTGCTTTGTAAACCAACAGTAGGATTTTAAAGTCAATTCTTTGTTGGACAGGAAGCCAGTGCAAAGACATCAGAACTGGAGTGATGTGATCCACCCTCCTGGTCTTAGTGAGGACTCGAGCTGCAGCGTTCTGAATCAGCTGCAGCTTTCTGACGGACTTTTTACAGAGACCTGTAAACACACCGTTACAGTAGTCCAGTCTGCTGAAGATAAATGCGTGGACAAGTTTTTCCAAATCCTGTTGAGACATAAGTCCTCTAATCCTTGATATATTCTTCAGGTGATAGTAGGCTGAGTAGGCTGACCTCTAGCTATGAAAGAATCAATGGCTTATAGAAAATCATTTCTTACCACCGTTAGCCAAGCCATTTTCAACTCATTTGCTACATTTGGTGACATTTAAAGCCCTTTTTTACATAATACTCTGAATGCAGGTGAATTCAAACATATTTTATTTAATTGCAAAGCAAGAAAAACTGCTCGTAATCATCACAAATCTAGTATAATATGCAAGCAAAGGGCAAGAACAGGTAGGACTTTAATAGGATTCCAAAACTAAAAAGCATAGTCTACCATGTGTAGGTGGTTTTGCTCCAAAATATGGGGGGGAGGGAAGGAGGTTAATACACACAAGTTCAGCGCATTCATAGATGATTCAAGAGTGTTGTTAGGATGACACAAAAAGCAGATAATCAAGGCAAGGCTGTCACACACAGCAAGACAGCTCTGTGGCAAAAGGAGGCGACGAGCAGAAGTGCTGGGCACAGAAGAAGTCCAACGCTGAATCCATCATCCGTCCTTGCTCTTCTACTTCCTGAAAGAGTGCCATTATCTCCTCTGAGAAAAGAAAAATCTCTCCACAAGCCATTAAATATGACAGGGAACAGGTCCCCGGATGAATTTGAAAAGGTAGAGACTGCTTATCAGCGTGTACGAACAGGCACATATGTCATGTGCGGTCTTTTTGCGTGTACTTTTTTCTTATTTAAACACATGTTTAACCTTCAAACGCTCAAAATGTGAAATTCCTCACAGAGAAAAAAGAAAACACAGGTCACAATTAGCAGAGTGGAAAGTGTTTGACACGGAACAATCTGAGCGCTGACAGCTACATTTGAAAGGTAAAGCACTCTCCCAATGGGTGAATTACCTCTTTTAGGACACCTTGCAAATCAGACAATGCAAGAACCGCTCGTACGAACAGATTTGTTCTCAAGTGGCTTGTACCGGGGATTTAGGAGAACTTGCTGCTTTCACCAATTTAGATTTTTTTTTTCTTAGGTAGGAACACAATTCAAGAGAATAGGAGTCATGTGCAATAAGTTTTACCTCAAGGCTGTGGCCTCGCTGTATAAATGGTTGTGAATGTGAATGAGGTTAGCCCTGATTGGCAGATGATGCCTTGCACGGCAGCTCTCTGCAATCAGTGTATGAATGTGTGTGAATGGGCGAATGATGGCATGTGATGTAATGAGCTTTGAGTGGTCGGAAGACTGGAAAGGCGCTATACAAGTGCAAGTCTATTTACCATCTTATATTGCTTTGAAGCAATTTTGAATTTGAAAACCTACACGTCATAATCATGTTGACATAATTCTAAATGTATTCATACGGCGTAACAGTATTACCATTCATTTAAATGGCTATGGATGCTGTTGTATATCACTACATTGACGCTTCAATAGGAAACTCAAACTGCGAAACGTCAATTATTTGACCCCCTTCCGTTGCTGTCATCGAGCACGTTTTTCATATCGAACCATTTCCTCTTTATTTCAGTTACAGTACGACCCTCGGGTGAAATGATCAGAACTCGTTATTTTTCCTCCCGTTTCTTGGCTTCAGCAGGTCCTTTTAATTCTGATGCCAATGGCGTTAAAAATGGTAGACTCTCCCAAAGTTGGACATGTGGGGCAGGAGGCGTAGCCTTATATGGTATTATTTGGGTGTTAATCATGCTAATTTACAATTGTTATGGAGGCGTACTCATTTAGGCAGAGGTGGCACTCATCATGTTCACGCTGGTCATTTACACAGTTTGCTTAATCTGACACAGTTTGCTTAATCTGACGTGGCACACTCGTATACGAGAAAAAGTAAAAAGGAGAATACGAAAATGTTCTCGCATGATGTCCAGTGAGAGTATTTTTCAAGAGAGAAGTCGTAAAAAGCTGAGCACCCACCGCCCCAACGTGAATGCCGCAGCAGCGCACCTCCATTAAGCAGCTGAGTTGGGCAGTGAATGACTTCTCTGGCTTCAGGCACTGACCTGAATGCATATCAGTGGGTGGAGGAATATCAATGCTCCATCTGATATAGGTGCCCGAGGTTTAACGTTTGCACCAATTACAGCCCTGCATCGACTGCATTTTGACCCAAGGTGCCTCAAAGAGATGAACCCAATGAGTGTCTGTTTGTTTGTGTGCATTCCCTCATTTCCATTTGATTCCTCTGTGTACAGTACACTGTATGCATATATGCACGCGTCCATGTAATCTATTATTGGTGGAACTTCAATGGCATGCAAATAAGGGTTAAGAAACAACCACCAGTGACTCAGACGGCGTCAGTGTTTGGCATATTTTCAACGCAGAGCAGGTTTAAGGCAGAATGTCTGGCCCGCACAGAGTGGCACTCTGTGGACTCACTGAATGATGCTCTATTTAAGTGTTTTGACGAGGCTTTGTATTCATTTTACCCCAGCCAGTGATAAGAGTGAAGTGGGGATTCACAATAGGGGTGTAACGGTGCACAAAACTCACGGTTGGGTTCGGTACGATGCAGTGGAGCCACAGTTCGGTACGTTTCGGTACAGTAGAAAACTATAAATGCCAGAGAAATGTACTTGATTTAAAAATATATTTATTCATTACAACTAACATCATAAAGTTATTTAAGTATTAAAGACTTTGAACAATGATGGAACTATACCTTCTTAGCAACACATAAGCATAAAAAACTAAAACTGCTCCTTAATGTTATGTAGTATTGTTACTTACATCTTGCAAAAGAGATGTTTAATCTCAATGGGACTACCTGGTTAAATAAAGGTTTAAAAAAATAAAATAAAAAAATGTATAAAAAAAAAAAAAAAATTTCAAACCTATTCGGTTCGTCATGCGTACCAAACCGTGAGCCGAACGGTTCGATGCGAATACGCGTACTGTTACACCCCTAATTCACAAGCTCTATGGCGGCTGCACCTCAGTGGACCCGGGCAACCTGTCAGTGGCGGCCACGGCTGTGTTTGCTTGTTTGTCTGCACACGTCTGTGTGACGCATGCGTCGGCGTGAGTAACAAAAACATTTTTCATACCATTCGGCATGCCTGCTCAGCTTCACGAAGACATCGGAATCCGCAGCCAGACTGAGAATCATCGATTCTTTTCTTCGAGCGTTCAATAAAAAAAAGAAAAACGTTAAATAGACACATATTTTTTAACCTTTTGCCGGTGTCAAGGCAGGCAGATTGGTAAATGTCATGTATTAAAGGTTCATATTGAACATTCAGCACCTGCTATAATTCAAGACCTGAAGGAGGAATGTGTTGTAGATATTCACGGTAAGACGTACACGGGCATTTACATTCTGCAGATACTAGTTTTAACACACACTGTGTCAGCTTTTCTCCATTAGTCATTCAAGCACTTCCAGAGTCTGACTAGTATCTTTAAAATAAACTACAATGCAACATTGAAAAATAAAACATGATCCATAATTGGAGGGATCCTGCAATGACAAAACAACATTCCTAGGACAACAGTGAACGGGACGACTCTTCATGGCTCAGTCAGTACCACTTAGAGGTAAAGTATTTTCCGAAAAATCCTTGTGTTCCGATGTAGGATTCATTTGCATCCTCTTGAACGTGTGAGAAAGGGAGCGAGGTGCATAGTGAATCCGAGGGTGACGCGAGTCGAGTGCAATCGCTGCTCAGGTGCTGCATGATCGTATCCGTGCACTCAGCTCCTTGAAAGCATTTGGTTCTTTAAAGTGTGCCCGTGTGTAGAGCCGGGCAAGTGGAGCCTTTGGTGCGGAGTGGTAAAATAGATTTCTGGGCAAATCAAAAACAACAATCAGACTGATGTGTTATTAGTGCAGTTCCCCTCTTTCTCTTGTTTTGTATCTCAAACCACATTACTCCCTAAAACTTTTCTTTTCTTTCTTTCTTTTCTAACTGCTACGCCCACCCTCTTTACCTTTGTCTCTGCATTATAGGCCTTCCTTTGCCAAGGTTGGCGCTTTCCCGCTTAACATATTTATTTTCTATTTTGATCATCTGTCTCTTCTACACAAACAGTTCTGTCCCTCTTTCCTCTCTCTGCTTTTTGACTGATATCTCTCTCTCTCTCTCTCTCTCTCTCTCTCTCTGTGATGAATACAGTTGGATTTTTCTTTTACTTATCTCCGTCTGCCAGAATGCCTGTGATTAAAGATCCTCACATAAATCAGATAGTTTTTTAATTGGTTCTTTTTTTGCAAATTCAAGGCAACTTAGAGGTTGTGAATATGAAAGTAAAGTACCATGGCTTTACCAAATAAAATATTCCTCAAGGGTGCTCAATAGAGTTGTTGAGCATATTGAGCCCAGGATGTTATTATTCGATGACCCTTCTTTCATTATTGCAGAAGTATGTACCTGTTACATCAAACTCTCTATTTATTATCGAATGGTTAGAGAAAGCTGACGATGGTACAGTAAGTTGTCTCCAGCTAATGTCTAATTTTTTTCTGCTGCGGAAAAGCTTGCGCAGAGCTTGAGAGTTGGTTTGTAGAGCTCGCAGAGAGATGCAGCGGTCGCTGCGCACCTCCTGAAAAATGTGACTGTATATAAGAAGTAGACATAGTCACAGTGGCTTCACCCATTGCTTTTTGGACTGCCGATTTGAAGCCTCCAGTTTGGCATTTGGGGATTTTGGCAGTTTCCGTCTTGGTTTTTGGGCATGGCCATCTTGGTTTTTGGACCTCACCAGTTTGGCTTTTTGCCAAATGACACGAGAGGGTCAACAACAACAAAAGCAACAACTTTATTTATTTTTATTTTTTCTAGCTATGGAGTCGTGTAGCTTGTGTTGGGCCAAACCTATAGGCAATCATTGAATCACGCACATAAATCATCAATCATACCTGCTGTACACAAGAGGTGGCTGCACCAGGCACAGAACGCATACTTGCAATGCCGCAGGAGTATAAATCAGGCACAACACTGCTCATACTAATGCTCTCGTAAACTCCGAGGAGTAAACTCACCTGTACTTGTGAATGATCAATGCTGCATAAATATCCTTCTAAGCGAGGCTGCGTTCACCTCAGTGGGTTTGTGTGTACTGGGGTCATTGAGATGGTCAGCGAAGCCCCAGGGGAGGCCATGGCTCTTTCTATATGCCAGATCTTTATTGGAATTGGCCTTGGAGGTAATAAGCAACGCTCATCGGCCCATCGGCCTCCCACCGAGCTCCCATTCCCTTTATCTCCTGCTTGTTCCGATTCATTAAACCTCCAGTGAGATTGGTCAGAGTGGCAGAAGAGAGAATGGAGCATTCATTTTGGTGAAGAAGATCCCTATTCCTTTGATGCCTCGCCTTAAATGGCCGCTAATTGACAGAGAGACGTTAATGGTGTGAGAAATGCTTGATAAATAGTCGTGGGCCTCTCATTAAATCACACGACTCGTGTGTTCTTCTCCTCGCTTTCTCGGGCAGATCATGACCACACAGTCCTGTTGAAAACGGTGACTGGAGGTTAATGCATCCACGGTTACCCTCAAGTTGTTATTGGGGTCAGTTTTGCACTGGGGCATCGGAGTGATGTGTGTGTGTGTGTGTGTTTGTGTGGAGGAAGTAATCTTGACAGATATCTCTGAAGCACTCAAGAGTCTTCCCTCTGGTCTGTCTTCATCCGTTGTTCAATATGCTCAGCCGACACAACATTTCTCTAATATTACTTTGCTTTTGAAACTGTGTGTCTATTCCTGTATTTGTGATCTTACCTTATCTCAGGTAATCCTCACAACCAAACCGAGGTGAGGATCCGAGCTGTTGATCAGGGCTGTGGTCTGAGTGCATCTCCAATCATTTCAAACATTGATACCCTTTGTTGTTGAAAGATGCCTTTCCTCCTCTCCTGTCTTCCTGTCTGTTGCTCTCCTCCAGGCCTCAGAAGATGCATTTGACTTTTACTTTCTTAAAAGAAATGAAATGAGAATTTCATAGTTGGTGCTGCACTTCACGGTTGAAGTTGCGGTCAGTAGGGAGAGTCTGAGTGAAAACCAGGCTTTTTGGGAACAGCCTGGTTTCCAAAACATTAAGTTCCCATACAACAAGAGTGCATGGTCAATTATGTCTCGAAGGGAAATGTATTCCCTCCCGGATTATGTGTGTTTTTGACTCATCACAATTATGTGATCATAATCATAGTGTGTGAGATCTGCATACAAAGGAGGGTCGGGTTGGATGGATGGGTCAAACAAACACAGGACTTTCACCCGGAAGACCGCTGTTTATGTCCCGCGCAAAACCAAAAGTTGTGTTCACTTATTTGAATTCACGTCGGTACCATGAATAGCATAACAAACGTACTTATTTTAAGCTGAACCATGATGTTTTGCTAAAGCAAAGCCTCTGTAATTGTGTTGCATTTTTCTTTTGTTTCAATAAACAATGTTATTAACCTCGTGTTTAAAACTGTCACCGTAATGCGGGTGGAAATATGTTTCCCTCAAAACGTAATAGTTTGGTTGTGTGGGAATGTTAGGAGACAGTGTTGCTGGAAAGGTGTGAACAAAGGTTTTTATTGGAAATAGTTTAGCTTCAATTTTTAGCCAATTTACTCCAAATGCTATCTTATGAATCTGCATTTATACCAATCCAGACAGCTTTAGATTTCCACCCTTTTCCTGTAGAAAAATGTATTAAAATGCGTTTAAAACGTGCATGTCTTCAGTGACTGATTTTATTTGGATACAGAAATGAATGGAAACCTATGGCTGCACGAGACATTGACACATTCAAACATCCAAACCTATACAGCACGCATTTGAAATGACCACAACCTCTTAACATTGCATTACGTGGTGGCCGCATGTAATCTGCATAATTATTATATGGTAATAACTTAGGTTTAGGCGACAAAACTACTTGGTTAGGTTTAGAAAAGAAAGATCATGGTTTGGGTAAGAATGCCAATTGCTTCGGTGTACCGGCACCTCGTTTTAACACATTACCTGACACTCATCACGTAATGTGCTGCTAAGAGGTCATGGTCATTTCACGTAATTCCGTGAGATCAGGCGTTTTTGGTTCTCCAATTACTTTCAGATTTCGTTGCACTTCTTTCTGCCTCCTCTGCTGTGCCAAAAATGGCATCCCATGGTCTGGTTTAAGGTGTTAAATGTGGATGCCCGAGGCAAATGTCAGAATAACTCGAAATAATTGCAGTCTGCTGCAGATACCCCTGAATCATCCTTACCAGTTGTGTGGTTAATTCTAGAGCCAGATTTAAAAAATAAAGAGCGTCTCTCACTGTAGTAAATACAGCATAAAGCCATACAAACAACACGGCATTGCCACTTATGTGCAAAAAGCTCAACACACTGTGTCCGGGGATTTTCTGGATTACATTCTTGCTGAGTTCAGTCAGAGGTGCTTCGAAAAAAAATCCTAATCAGGTGCCTGTAGCCTCGGGGGAGGCCAAGGAAGCACTCCGTCTTGCTTTTCCTGATGTTAACTCTCTTATTATTAACTTTTGTGCAAGGTATGACATTTTGGGATAAGAGGGAGAAAGCCAACATGAGCTTGAAAATCACGCTGAGAAACAACAGATGCTATTACCATGGTGCATTATTTCCTTGCTGCCCTGTGCACTCAAAAAAATAATTCATTGGATGAACTCAATTAAATTGTGGGCAGGTTTTCCACCGAGGAAATATAGTTAAACCTAACTTGAACTAAAAACATCCATGCACTATAATTAAATTGAGTTAGTCCGACTCAATTTTATCAAATACAACCTAAATAAAAAAATACCATTCATGAAATGAAATTGATTTGTGTTAGTCCAACTCAATATAGTACAATTCATTGGAAATGAATTAATCAGGTAAAAAACTTTTTTTTAATTTGACCCCCAATTAAGACACGAGACAAAACCTAGTTCAAGTGTTTTTTATTGAAAATGCTTAAATACATTAAATATGGTACAAATCTGAACATCCATGATTCTAGAGCCTGCATTTCATTTTTTAAATATAATTTGCTTTTTTTTACAAAAACACTGATCAGAAAAGGATAGCAAAAAAATTCCAAAAGGATCTATACAGTGCATCTTTCATCGTTTTTAAATATTAAAACAGTAGTCTTGTAACAGCTCCACAACTGGTGACAAATAAATACCAAGCTATCCCAAATCCCTTGGCGCCACAAACAAAGACGCCATGAGGGTGGAGGCTATGCACTGCTCTCCAAACAGGGACTATCATTGCACTGCAGTGTAGTCATTCACCAGAAACTATCATTTCCAAAAAGCACAAAACTTCCTGCAATCGATATGTACAACCACTATTGCAAGTGCTAAATTCCCACTACTTTGGTTTGTCAAGAGCAATACAGCTGTTTTCTTTCCTACCAGTACAGATGGTAGTACAAAAGGACTCCTTTACACTGAAGAATAGCCGATGATGTGTTATCATGTGCAGAAACAGGCAACTTGGACCACTTTTGGGCTACAACAGTAAAATCACAAAACATCCACAAACTAAAACTTATAGATTATAAATAACAAGGATACTCATAGTCAATGGAAGTTACAGCGTATTGAACCGTGTTAGGGTCCATTTCAACTCGAGTAGAGAGTCATTCAATCAGACAACGAGGAAAATGGACGTGCAAGTTGACGTTAGAGAGTAATAACACTCGAGTTAGGATGTGGAGGTGAATTGGGCAAAACTTTCTGCGGGTAAACACTTAACCAGCTTGCAGTGACATGTAAAAGTTCCGTAATTTACAGTCTCTGGCTTGCCTCTGTGCAGCTTAGTCAATTTTTTCAAAATGTCAGAACCAGGAAAACATCCATGAGGTCATGGATTGTCGTTGACTGGGCGGAAGATGAAAGTAGAAAACATCCAAAAGATCTGATAATATTCTTTGGCTTTGTCACTTGGTGTTCACCTCTTGTGCAAACATCTTGATTTTCAGCTCCTGTATCTTAGAATTCAGCTTGTGCCCATCCAAATTCATTATGACCTTCTGGAGAAGCTCAAAGATGTACTTGAAGTTGTCTGGAAAGCTTAGATTAAGGGCACAAATTAGCCCAAAGCATGATGAACGCCATGATGACACCGTCTACGTTGTTCAGGACTTTAATGCAGTTGATCAAGTCCCACGTCCTCTGGCTCCCCATCTCTTTGGATCATGTAAATCCTTATGACAGTGAATGCGATGTCCCTCACTGCATCCTCAGCGGCGGAAGCCTGATAACAACACAAACACAGAAAACTTGTGTTAAATTAATCCACAAACATGTATATATATATATATATATATATGTGGGTAACACTTTGACGCTACATGGGAAACATATTGCGATAAACTTACCAGATTGATAAAGAGTCTGGATCTTCATTGAGGTAGATGACAGGCTTCTCAGATGCACTCCCTTTTGGTGTTGATGTCATCACACTAAAAGTTCTGGATGAAAGCAGAATAAAAGCAGGCCATTTACTATTCATCACATGTTTTTAAAAAAGCAGATATGGACAAGAAAATATTACAATAACCACCCCAATACAGTGAAACTAATATTGTATACATATGTACTAACCAAATCATTGATGGTCAGGACATCCTTGACCTTTTCTCCTTCACACCTCCTTTGCTCTTTAAGCCCTGTATCAGGGAGTCTGAGAAGAGGTCCAGCTGTGACATGAACTTTGATTGAAATAGTTTGGTGGTGATCAGCAGGAACTCTGCATTGACCTGAATAACAAACAAAATACAGCTGTTTGTTACTTGTTTATTATAATTACTATCACATTATGTGGGATTATTAGATTCAAATTGCGATTGTGAAGCCATTAATCATCAAAATGGTAAACACATAGAAACACACATTTACTTACTTAACTTTGCTGGAACAGGGAAGGGGCCTCTGCTCCACAATCTCTGGTTGAATGTGCAGTTCAGCATGTGTGATTGAGAAGCTTACTCCATGTATTGAATGTACATGGGCAATGTATGGACATGTATAGCGATAACTGCCCCTACAATGCCCATGCAACAATAAATACCTGCTAGCTAGTTCCAAACTGCATTCTTTACACTGCCACATGCAGAGTCCTAAAGAGAATAAAGAGAATTAGTACATATCAAACTGAACAAATAACAATGAGAGATCAGCTCGCATCGAGCATATAACCTATTACGTGCTATCATTAGGAGGTTGCCTCAAGAAGCTTGGTAATGCTGATCAAACTGCAAAAGATGAGATAAATATATTAGTGGAGGGAAAGGCTGGAATAATCCAAAGTTCACATAAAACAAAGTCAAGTCAAAAGTGCTTTGGAGCACTCGCAGATATAATGTTACCATTTAGAATAGACTAGCAATTCACCTTTTACAGCAACACTAAAGCTACATACAACAGAAATCAAATCATGCAAGCGTGTTAAATAAGATTAAGACCGTCATTTTAATAAAATATCAAACAGTTTGCCTTGAAAACTCATTCGCACTCCTGCCTGCGTTCACACAGTGTAAGGTCATAGAAATACAATGAGTAGAACGGACATCGATGTTTGTCTTGGTCGTTTTACTAGTTCAAAAGAAAATAGTGCTCAACACTGCGCATTGACCGTAGTATAACAGAAAAGTTAGCCCGCTACATCGATCAGTTCTTCACAATGACGACGGTACACGTACAAACTGCCGCTGCTCTGATCCCGTTACATCGGTTTGAATGGGAATGTCCGTTCTACGCTCGTTCTATTTCTATGGCTGCTGCGATAAAACACCGCTGACTTCCGTGTGTTCATGCATCAGGTGCCCGCGCGAGTGAGAGGAATTCAGCGGTTTTATGAGCTCATGATTTATTCATATTAAACATTTTTCAGTGAAGAAAACGTGGCTAAACCCACTACAACTGAACGCCCACTACTAGAGAGAGTGACCTTCTGCGGCCTGCTCTGCCTGCCGACATTATGGCGCTGGAAAGGTGGAGACCGTAGTCTGCTCGTTTAACTGCTCTCCTACTGTTTTTTAGTGCATACAGACAGTTCATAAGGAAGCCTTCGGCGCTGCGTCCAAGCCGTATTAATGACAGTACCCTGATCTCTGGTCTGCTCTATAATGCAAACCACGTTGGCTACCTAGCTTGCTAGCTAGCCTGCCAGCTAGCCTGTGTGCCTTCGATCTTATTAAAAACGGAACAGTCGTGTGGCTAAGTTATCACGTCTGTTCCACACATTGTGGTCATTATTACAGAATGGAAGCCTTGATTGACAACGAGGTACATTCTAAACTACTACAACAAAATATATAAAGTTACTTACCAAAGAATGGACGGTCGGTTTGAATCTTGCTGCAGTCGGAAAGGGGGGAAAGACGACTGAGAGCACGTGATCTGGTACATGCGCAAGGGGTAGTCCCCCAACCAAACACATTTATTTTGAGTTGATACACACCATCTAACCCAAATAAATCTAATAAATGAAAGTATTCATGCATTTTATGTTAGACCCATTAAATATAAATGTGTTCATTTTTTAACTTGATATATTTAAATTAATCAAACACGATTTAAATGTGTCACCTTTAAGAAGGGCTTGAATCGTTTTTTTGAGTGTGGTGGCTTAGATGGGACTCGCCATTTGCCGAAAAAAACCCCCCAAAAAACATTACAGACATTAAGCACTCCTGCTTTCTCCTGGCAAGGCACTGCCATTTCCAAGACGGGAACATTTGCTCTGTCATGCTCTCTCATTCTCTCCCTCAGCCTCGACTTTACTGATACTGTCATTTCGGAAACAGCATTTTCTCAGTCACTCTCCATCACCCCTCTCTTCTCTCTCTCTGCTCTTCCTCCTTCTGTCCTCCACTCATTCATTTCACCCTCTCCTCCTCCCTGTCCTCCCTCCTCTCCAATGCAGGCAGAACACAGACGAGATAACATACAGCGGGTTCAGTCCTGGCTGTGTAAAGACTCAGCACAGCCATCGGTCCCTCTTTCATGTCACGCACCTCAAAACCGGCATGGAGGTAATTACATGATTCCACAGCCTCAACTGAGAAGGAGAAGAACAATACAACCATGCTTGGAAGGATGCTGCACTAACACACAGACTCACCACTGAAAGGAATAAAATGCAGCCAAAAATATAAATCCCTTTAATGATGCAGTGGGGGATAAGAAAGAAAACACTAGAAGGTCAATACATTTCAGACACATTGTAAATCCCCACAGAAATATTACAATGGTGTCTCCTCAGGCACCCTATAAGCACCACTCCACTCCCAGCCCTGGCAACACAAGCAGAGCACGTGCTCCTTCAATCATTTTAACAAAGGTCTATATTCATTCCACCTTTTTTCTGTGGTGTGGAAAGCAATAAAATCCTCTCCTGGAGAAACACTCTTGTGCTTGGCTGTGTTGTGCCGTGGGAGTGCGTTTTTGCGCCCGGCCGCATGGTGGCAACCTGCGCTGCAGTGCCAGCGCGTCAGATCCGAACGTTTCCTCTTAAAGAACCCGGGACTCGTCCTCCTCCGACGCACACCGGCAGCCGGGCTCTCCTCCACGGCAGGCTCCGACCATGACAGCGTGACTGCGTGCAAGTTTCTGTCCACCCCCCCCCACCCTCCACTCATTCTCTGCTCTCAGAGCTGCTGAACTTCTTCTCAGTGGTCCTGTCAGAAGCTGAATTGCCGACCTTGACAGCGCGCTGTGGGGCAGGATTCGAGTTAAAGTCTGTCCGCTGTTCTTTTGGAGAGATAAAACTGTAACTGCTCGGGTTGAGGACAACGGTGAGGGTTGACGTTTGAAGTTCTAGGAGGCAGACGGCATCTGAAGGGCGCAGGAAGTGTCGATGAAGAAGTCCGAGGTGCGTATTGCCTTCTTACAGGTGCGGCGAGATATGGACTGTATTTGGACTTAACCTGGATTCATCTGACTGAGTTGCGTCCGATACTTCAGAGAATCAAACTGCTTTCGCACCTAACGGAAAATACCGTGGGGTCTGTGGAACTCGAAAACAAATATAGACTCTTCTTGAGCGAATTTCTCCCGTCGCTCCAGCAGCGGGTCGTTTTTTGCGCTCCCAGATCTGTGCGCTTTGAGGCTCGAGTTGACGGCGGGTTCCACGACAGACCAAGAGAGAAAGAGACCCGACGAGCAGGCGGACGACAGCGGAACCACGCCGGGGACTCGGGACACAGTAGCACGCCCCCCCTCCCAGCTCACCAGGCACTTGTTGTCTCCAGTCCGCCCGCTTTTTGGGACGATGTTCGGAGACTCCTGGAGCAGATCGATGTGGCGCGCCACATGGATTTTATTTTTTTCCTTACTCATCCACTCCACACAAGCGCAAGGTAAGAGGGACAACACGCCGGGGCACGGTGCAGAGCAGTGATCGCACACGGGTTCGTCCGGAGCTCCCCTGCTGTGTTGGATGTGGCAGCGTTTGTTTAACGCTCTGCTGGCATCAGATCCTTGATGTGTTCATTACACTTCGCCTTTTTCCACGTAGCCTGCAATTCCCTCATTAGGCGAATTGACATCCCTGTGACGCGGCCCCTCTTAATTGCAGGCTGGAGACGCACATCGGCCGCTGTTACAGCTCGATTTAACGCGTCAGGGAGACTTTCTTGGTCACGTGTTGTCCACAAACTTCACCAAAAAACTGGATTTAAAGTCCAGATCATGCTTGAGGTGTGTGTGTGTGTGTGTGTGTGTGTGTAGCAGATAACGTGACGCTCCGTTTGTAATGCACGTTTTTTTATGACGTTTAGAAACAATGACTATGTCATTAGAAGCCCAGCTGTTTGAAGATTGTTACTCTGATGAGTTGGTACTAATGAATCAACTAACCCGCTCCCCCGGAAATTCAAAGTTTGCGCGGCAAACAAGCGCCGTAAATGAACATAAATAGGCTCACATATTCATATGCAGCGATTAGCGCGTGCACGTTGACATGTCGCAATGGTGAAAATGAATTGGTTCTTTGAGAGTTATGCCGCCTGTTTCCCCCCCCAGCACGAGGTCAGCAGCAGCCAGGGCAGTGTGCAGGGACTAGGATCTGTGGCTGTGCTGTTGATGTTTTTTTTCTCCTTTTCCCTGCATTAGTTGATTAGTTTCTTTCTAATTCTCCCCGCTGTAATCCCTCAAGATCTCTGTAATATTCCTGTGGAGACTTGTGTCTCTGGTGGCCAGCAGACAGTCTACTTGTAAACTCAGGCCCTCTTCCCTTTTTATTTCTACTCCACATCCCTGTAGACACTTTTATAAAATGATGTTACCGTTAATGACAGTTTGTTTCTGTTTGAGAAAAGTTTCACTTTGACCATTTTTTTTTATTTTACCATACATGTAGAGCAGAGTGGGGTCTGCAGTTAGCACCATGGGTCCTTGAGGGTGCTCCAGGGGGTCCTCAGCAAAGTAGCCATGTATCTTAATTGCTACCTCACTCAATATGTCTGTTTCTCTCTCCTCCCACGTAATCCTCAAACCTCTATCACAGGATGTGCAAAGTTGACTCTTGCATGGCGACACAACAACAAAACAATAGCACTCTTGCTCTTTGCTTTCCTCCACTGCGCACTCTCCACTGGGATGATTGGGATTCAGGTTACTGCTGCCACTGCGAGGAGGGAGTATTACCTCTCGAGATCGACTCTAAGCCCTAGGTGACGCTCACTCAATAATACAATGTAGAGAAGATGAAAAAAACAAACAAGGCAGATATCCATCATTCATGAGGGCATATCCTAGTGCCTGACATTTACAGGAGATTGATAACTCGTGTGTCCTAGGGATAAAGAGTCCTGACATTGTGGCTTCCTCCCTCTCTCGCTCTATAACCGTATCTCTCCCTGCAGTCCGTATCTGATTTTGGATTCTTGCTCCCAGTCCTCTCTCGGTCCCCTCTTAATGCTTATTTAGCCAAGCAAGTTGAATCGGAACACATTATTTATAGTGGCCCGGGGAGAAAGCCTTTTGACAGCCGCTCGCTCTTTCGGCTCGGTCCATTCAGCAGTGGCCCTTGGATTTCCCGTCGCTCGTGGGTTCGAAAATGTAGGATTTAGTTGGACTCTAATTGCATCCCGAACTGACACTCAAACCGTTCGGAGTGCGGCTCGCGGAAAGTGACCCCAGTGTGGGCTGCCCTCCTTCCATGCGATGATTAAAGAACATGATGAGGCGAGTAGCATGCCTCTGGACGGACGTGTCGGCCACCGCTTGCCACATTTTAATGACCAGTCCGCTGAAACGGCTTTTTAACAACGGGAGAACGGCCTTCATCGGACCAAAGTGCTATGAAGTCTGGCTCTGAGGCTTGCTCTGCAGAGAGATGTCTTGTGTTTTGTATGTCTCCTTTCAAAACAAAGTTTTGCTGTTAATATTCTTCAGTGCCTTACTGATGGCTCATTTACACTTGGTCTGTCAGTTGGTGTGGCGTTCTTATCTGTAACGGTGAAGCGTTCTGCATTTCAAACAAAGGCCCCGTGACACTCGCACACACCCTATTTTTGGTAGCTGACACATGCAGTAAACACACTCGTCTTCCTATCGCGGAACAAAAACCAAAACAAAACAGACCGTCCTCCCAACTCGCCCTGGATATTTACTTTAAAGTGACAGTTTTAGGAGCTGTCTGGTCCGTCCCACTCTTCACTTCCATTCATTTACCGAGGTCATGCCGAGACAATGTTGGGCTTGCCTGCTGGTTTTGTCATTTCTAACACGTCTATTTCGGAGCTCGGAGCAGCAGGGGGAGGACTCTATTGGAATGCCATGTTTGGCACACATACGTCTGCATCACTCAACATCTGCAGATTAGGCTGACTGGGCTACAGCTTGACTTTAGGAGCTTTAGAGGAAGTTGAGGACTTCATTCTGTCAGCGGCGCGGCACTCAGATTAGCATCCATGAGGATGGTTATGACAGTGTGTGTGTGTGTGTGGGGGGGCTGCCGGGACACTGCTGGCATACGAATTGGCTATTTCATGCTGTCGTCTGGCGAGGAATGCGCACGTTTGGAGCGACGGCCTGTTTTTAGCTTACTGTATTGGACTTGGGACCTTGACACAGTAATAGAAGTCAAGGATGTCATCTCCATTTTAAATCTGTTAGAAGATTGGATTGAAATTGTACGGCTGGAATGAAATGCAAGCAGTTTGGGAGCACCTCCCGACTGCTTCAGAGGGAAGCCAAATTGGATGCATTCTTATCACAGGCGACCAAAGTAGGCCGCATAATCACGGCCGTGCGGTGGGAAATTTCCAGCGAGCACGCGCACGGCTTTTCAGATGAAAAGGTGGAGGCTGCGGTTGCATGTGGCAGTATTAGACTATCGTGCCTCCGGTACTTTCATCTTTTGTCTCTTCGACGTGACTCTACTTCACTGAACGGTCGTCAAGACACTGTGTGGGTTGTGTTTGTGTACACTTGAGACTCTGAGTGGCCAATCTCCAGTCCCACGGTGGCAGAACACAGACAGCGGATGCCTGCAGCACTGTATTTAGATTATTGATCAAAGCCGTATTTGGTCTTTGATATGAGAAGTTCTTTTTAGGATGATTTGGCCAAAGCAGTAGAAGAAGAAACTGATTGCGATTGTAATGTGAGGGACGCATGGAGACAGTGAGGTTGAGAGAAATGTCGCCAGACTACAAATGCCCTGATTTGTCACTCATCTTAATTGACAGAGTAGGGATCACGGTTTCCTCGTAACAGCTGTGCCCTGTGAAATGATTTGCAAAAACAAAAGAAAAAAAAGATAAACAACGAGGCTGTCCTCGATCCCTGCAGCCATCACTTTGGCAAAAGGTCACAACACATCGCTTTTAGTATTCAGGGCTGGCGAGAAATCTCATGGTCAAAGTCCAGTGATGGATTTCTCAGAGGGATGTCGAGAGTTTCACTGCGCTGCGTTCAATAAAACAAAACTTCCCACCCAAGGTCCCTGGTAGTGGCAAGTCCAAGAGGGAGGTGTAACTGAAAGACCTTTTGTTTTTCCTCTCCAGAGAGCACTTCCAGGGCTCCTGCAGGTGGGGCTGTCTTCATCGACCCTGGCCCCCGTTTTCCTAAACCAGTCACTGGAGGGGGGTGTGTTTAAGTGGGACTCTCAGTGCGCTTAAATTAATACACATGAGCTCTGTGAAATACAATTGGAGCGAGAGCTAATGGCTTACAAATGAAACCTCCGAAACAGAAATACAAAAGAAACGCATTGTTCAGTGTTAGACAGAATGCTTGAGTCAGTACAAGTAATCTTATTTGAAAATTATATAAAATAATGGAGTAAGAGCTGTGATGAGGTCATCGTCATGTGACCAAGAGGAGAAAGAGAAGGAAGTAGAGGAGAATAGTGACTTGCTGACAGATCCTCATTTTTATTGAGACATGCATGTACATGAACTCACAGATTCCTTATACGCTCCTTAACCACAGTGCTACCACATATTTTCTATAAAGTACAGCTGTGGCCAAAGGCGAGGCCTCTGGATGATTTGAATGAGTCTGAAAGTGAACTTTTCACCTATTAATGCCCATAAACACAACTCAGCACTTTCCTGGATGTACAGGCCTGCCTCCCACAGTGCAGTGGTAGGAACATATTACTTATAATGATCAATACAGTGTTCTTGTTATTACTAAAGGTAGGATCTATTATTATTCCGACAGCGGTGATGAAAGTCTCCCTGAAAACCCCCCCAAAAAGAATTAAAAGTGTGCACCACTGTGCATAAAAGACTCATTTGTTCCTGATTAATATAATTATATATGTGACGAGAGGGTGTCGTATTGCATCTTTAGAGCCTCATCTCTTTCTGCCGGGGCCTGCTGTGTCCTCACTTTCACTGTGTGAAGACGCCTGTGTTCGTAAAGCCGTGTAAAAGTGTGAGGAGGGAAGGGTGGGAAGGTTCGACATCTGTCAAGCATGTTTGTCGCAAGCTTTTTCGATGGTTTATTCTATGCTGTGACATCCTGCCAAACTTGATATGATTTTCCTGCATTTAGTATGCTGCTTGACATTATACAAGTCATCTGGTTGTATTGGATAATCCCCCATATTTGAGGTACCGAAGAGGCACCTTGTTAAAATGCCTGTAGACATTTGGCAAATGTAAACAGGCAAACGCACAAACTTCCCTTGAACTCCTAAATGACTTGTGTATGCGGAATGACTTGTGGCTCTGACTCTGTCGCCAGCGCATGAGTGAGGTCGCGTTCAGACTGACTTTAGCACACAGACCTCGTATAATTTAACGAGGCCAATCTGGTGGCTGCCTCAAAAAACTAAAACAGGGTAATCCAGCGACGAAATGTAACCTGGCTGAACTTTTGCTGCTACTCAATGTGGCGACATCAGGCAAGACGGTGCGTCGGCCAATCAAATGCGCCCGTGTGCACATACCTGGTGGATTGCTGGGTTTCTGCTGTTTACCATGTGACCGTAACAAGAGTTATACAAATCGTTTTATAAACCGCTGAGCAGTTTTTCTGTCGTCTAAGACGTCTTCCAAAAAAAAATGGATTTCTGTATTTCATGTCTCACTGGTACCTGAAACAACACGGCCATTGCATTGTTTTAACATCGGGCTGATTTTGATCTGAATGCCCGCTAAGGGATTGGGCTGCACATGCAAACGCCCTGATAATTGTTGATTATACTCTTGTGGCAATATGACTTCAGGCTTACACAAACCAGAAAGAAAATAACCTGCCGCCATACAATGAACATCATATATTGATACAAGCATAAAAGGCTTAAAAGCATTCCCTCTGAATGACTCCAAAGTGTTAGGACTATGGATGTTGTGGCTCTGAAATTCAAAAATCCCTAAAATACTTTTAATGCAGCAGGCACAAATAAGGTCAGCCTAATTTGGGGCGAGATGACATAAAAAAATGATGCCACCAGGAACGTCTCGCTCCTCAGAGGGTGCTTCTGGGTGACAATGGCGCGCCATAATCAATGCCATTTCACAGCTATCTGCTCAGTGACCGCATTTGCCTCCACATTCCCTCATTGGCATGCCGGGCACTTTTCACTTTTCTCTCTCGTCTCTTCTAATACATTCTGAGAACTTTAATCCTCACATCTCAGCCAGTCCTGCTCTTTGAAGCACCAGTTATGTAACTCTCCCAAAGAAAAGGGTATTTGATTGGGGAAAACAACATTTAGGATTGTACCCTTTCAAGTGCTGTGCTGCCCAGACACATTGACCAGAACAAGGACTGTTGGGCTGAGGCGAAAATGTAGCAGCCTTATTCACAAATAGACTCTATTTAAGCCCTTGCCATCATGCCGGCTGTCTGGAACATTGCACAAAGGAGACTGGTCAGTATTTGCCAGAGCTGTTCTATTTGTCTTTGCATGGTTATTAATTTGGGTTCTGTTCACATTACTGGGCGGACTGGGAAGAGAGGCCTCCCAGGCCAGCTGGGAATTCTCACCATAGACCCGGATGGATAGGGGTCAGTGTTAAATGACCCGTTGGACGGAAAACAATTTGGCCAATGAAAGCAGAGGTACCACTTGTCTACCTTTTGGCTTTAGTAGTGACGAGCTGATTATCATTGTTGCCCATATCTGCTGAGCCAAGCCAACCCACAGTTCTGCACTCCAAAATGAGCACCTGGAGGCCTTCTGCACTTTTACACCATCAGATTCAGCTGCACAGTGCCAAGTAGTGAGCGTGGTATGCTCCAGCACATGTCCTTCAAAGTGGGCTCCAAAATGACCCCCTAAAAAATAATAAGCCAGAGGTAGGGATGTGATTATGGACTTCAACTTTTCTCTCGCTCTTTAAGAGGGCTATTATGCATGCGGGAACAGGCAGGGGGGAGCCAGAGTCGAGGCTTGTTTACCAGCATCATCCCTCCCTTGGCTAGATGGAAATGAGCGTGGACCTTTGCAGTGACACTAGCTTCAGGAGGCCCCCAAACCAGACTCACTCATGTGGATCTGTGTGTGTTTATAATAGAAATGGACTCCGATTGGCTCGGGGCTTGGGAAACCACCTCTGAACCCTGTAATTGCTGTTCCGTGGGGGAGCTGTGGTGTGTGTGTGTGTCTGCAAGTGGACTATTAATCTGTATGCATATATAAGTGGTTCTGTGCTTGTGGGTGTGCGTCTGTGTACAAGTGGCCAGTCCACGCTAGAGGACACTGATGGGATGTTTTAAAAACTATTGTTATTGACGGAACTGGGCTCAGATAGTGGCGCATATAATCGGAGCTCCACCATTACTGTTTTGAATCGAGGCTCCATGCATGAAGTCAATGTGTACTTGAGATACATTTAAATGAAGGTTTGCCTGATATCTGTGTGCATGAGATTAACTCATGATATTGGCAGATTTATGGGCTATTGCTTTTGTCTTGCTCCAAACTATCGCCATCATATCGCCCTTTAACAATGCACTGTTGGTCGACCTATTGTCCAAACCAATAGGCCAGTGAGCAGTCCTGTAGCCATCATCAGGCCCCTGACTTGCTGCGAGACACTGGGCTCCCCTGGGGCTACAACAATCTCCCTGCAGTGCCGGATGAACAAGAAGTTCATGGAGTTCCATGAGGGGGCATTTCATTTAATGCCCAGAGCCATGCATTTTATGGATGAAAATGGATTTAGCCTAAACTGCTCCTCTTTTCTGCATAGTTTGATACCGCTGGCATGATTCTCTCTTGAGGCAGCCGGATGACAAGCAAATCAATGTAATGGCTTCGATAGGGATGGTGGAGGGCCTGATCGATTCTGACAATCACGCCATCTTTAACAGACGTCTCATCAAAGGCCCATTCCCTTTTTTTGCCATCCCATTACCCATCTATCCAGCACTTGGAACCACTGCCTATTTACCCATTCCATGCAGGAATGATGGGGCCTTCACCCCCAGTTGGATTAATCAGCCATAACCATATGCTACCGTGTGCAATTACGCTGCAATTTTGACCAAGGGAAACAGCTGCTGCCATTTGAAAGGGCGGAATACGATTGTAATTGCCTTAACTTTGATTTGTGAGGTGCTTTGATTTGATGAGAGAACACATTTTTATGCTTTACATAATAATAACTTGGAATGAAGAGAACTGTTGGAACATGAGACTTTTTCTGCTTCCAGCTATAAGATGCATTCGGAGGATAAGCTCACTGTTATGAGGTATTACTCACACATTATAGCGAAGGAATGAGCCTGTTTAGTCATTTGGGTTTGAATGGGCTTTCTATTTTTGGAGCCTATGTTTTAGATTCAATCGTCTAATGACATTTGAATATATTTATGCACCTATATATGCACATATATTTAGGCGCCTTAACATTTTGATACAGGAGGCTTTCTCTCTAATCCCGCAGGTAAGACATTTGCATCAAATGTGATGTCTGTTGAAATCCGTTACGCCGCAGCCTCCCATACCTCTTATCTACCAGCCCTCTTGTTTACACATGATTTTGATTTATTTTTTCATCAATTTGTTGCATTTGATGACAAAACCTAGCTACTGTCCTAAAGCATAGGGTCTGGGATGCATTCGTGATCATGCTCAGGCATCCTGAATATAACACTCTTTACATTTTTCGTCCAAGACTGTTGTTGTTTTGGAGCTACGCAAATTAGACTACCGATCTCGCATGAGGTGCACTGATTATTATGGAAGAGTATTCCAGTTGGAAGATATCTGACATTCGATGTGCAATGACTCCCAAGGATATCTCTGTGTGTGAGTCCATTGCCTCTCTCCTTCCCTTCACTTAAGGTCTCCCGTTGCACTTCCTTGGGTGCTACTCACCACCAGGTGTTCCGACATCAAATGCATCTTGTGTTTTGGCTACAATGAAATCAAATGGCTCATAATAGGTTGAAGCTCAGAGTTCTGTGCTTTCTGAAATCTGAAAATAATTGTCTGGAACAGGCACCTTTTTGGATAAAAAGAAAGTGTTGTATGCACTAGGGTTTAGACGCACCATCCGTTGGACCCTGTTCTCAGACATTGACAAATGTATTCTCTTCAAATCCCAAAAGATAAACAGCCGATAGATTGAAGATGGAGAGAAAGAAAGGGCAGGGGATGATGGTTGAAGTGGAAGCAAGCAGTGCATTAAATTAAATGCAGGATGACAGTTAAGTTGGAGTGTTCGCCATAATGGAAGCGACTGGGCTTCAGAGTCCGATATGTTGAATACTTTGAGGATCGCTTCCCAGCCTCATTTTCACACCTGTCAGTAGAGTAGACAGCACACGAGGCACTGTTTGAATTTTTCATATGACTGGCAATTACTGGCTTTTCTTCTCTGGTGCTTTTAAAGGATGTGCTAAATGATACATCACTTGCTCTGCAGTTGGTAGATATCCTGCATCTTTATGTAATTCGCCAAAGAATGAACTTTGCACTGATCGAGAGCTACAAACTGGACAATGTAATGTCGAGATGTCTTTTTAGTGCATCAACTGTGTGAGGCCAATGTTTCCTCCTCTTTCAACAATACAATACATGACTGCTCCCTGGTGCTGCTTTGAAAACCGCACTCAATGGAATTTCTGTAACATGCTCTTATTTTCCCTTTTTTTTTTTGTCCTCGTTTGACGCTCAGGGGCCAGTCTCAAGAGATGCAAGGCATGATTCCCTCGATGGAACGCGTCTCACATCTCCGAAAAGAGAACGTGCTCTGCTGGTGTTTGCACATTGATCATGGACAGCTATGATATTGCTTTTGATGATTTCTTTTTGACTCCTGCCAAACACCATGTAAACACCAAGCACTGTTCAAATTGTGATTTATTTATTTATTTATTTTTTGTTAGCAGATGTACTTTATAATTGTCTTCTTTTGATTGGAGAGCGGATTGATTGGAGGCCAATCAAAGGCTTCGTTTGAAACTGCAAGTGTCTGACATCTTTGTCACTCGCTTCCTTAGCCAGCTCCTCCTCCCATCACCACATCCAGCTCCCCTATTGGTACCTGCCTAGACACCTAGGATCAGACATCACCTGCTAATTGAGATGCTTAACTTATCCAAACCTCTGCGAGGTGTAAGAGCATTGCCCACATTTGGAGAAAGTACCTTTGCTGCACTCCTTTACACTTGAGCAATGGAGATTTGTTAGATTAACATCTTGATTATAATTAGCTTGGATGCACTTCACACATGACCAAGCCACTTAACACTCTGTCGGCTGCTTAATGGGAGTGACCCAATGATAATGGAAGGTGACAGAGTGAGGGATGGATGTTTGGACGCGTGGCTTTGACCCGCAGCATTACTTGCGCTTTGACCCCAACTCAAGCACCTTAAGCCCCCTGCACACGTTTCGTGGATGCTCGCTTACGCAAACGCGCACACCTTCGCATTTCTGTCCCCTTATGATGTGTATTAGTCGCACAACGATAGTCTCATCTCTCAGAGCTGAGCAGAACGGGCAAGAAGTGCTCCATCCATCTTGATTTGTCAATACTTACAATTTTAATAACACCTGAGTGCTGTCAGCCTGCCAAGCTGGGCGGGGAGTATTGATTCGCTCTGGCTAATTGATTAATTGCTGTGTTCAAGGGGGCACATCTCCCTGCACCCCCCCCCCCCCATCTCTGAATCTGCCATGCCCTCCATTTTCTCGTTCTGTTTATTAGGTCTACTGATTGTTAAAGGTTTCACCTGCAGGCAGAGTAGTGTTTTGCGGAAGAAGTGGAGGGCTTGTGAAGAAGACCTGCCATATTTAACTCAAGTAAAGAAGTGGCATATTAAAGAGAAGGGGGCCGTAAAGCAATAGGTAACGGTTGGGTGGAAGGCAAGGGATGCAGTACATCACTGCAGCCATTATGTGACAGTTAAAGGGGCTGAGAGATTTGGAGGCACAGCTGCCAGAGACCTTTTACTCAAAACTGTAGCTTAAATTTGTGTGGCTGTTTTTCAAACGGCTCAACTGTCTGCTGGAATGGGCTCCTACCTTTTTTTTTTAATACCATTTAAGGGGACGATATACATCTGTGACCAAAGACGTGTGGACAGCCCGGTGGATTGCCGAGCTCCGCAACTGTCTCTAAATCTCCCTTCCCTCCTGGCAGACGTCTTAAAACCTCTCATAAAATGACAGAAGTGTGAAGCTGCTGTGTATCACAGCCAACCAGGCTGCTTACCTCCCCACCTCACGTCTACATGAAATGAGCCCACTTAAAAAGCTAATTTTACCATTGTCTGTCATTGAATCCTCAGAAAATTGTTGGGTTTTTATCAAAATCTCCATCTCCAAACCATAATTGTAAAGGTTTACTGTTGTTTGACTCCATAAATGAGAATTCAGTTTTTATAAACTTGTTTTTTTGCATTTTAAAAGCTATATATTGTTGTATGTGACAACTTTCGTGAATTCAATTGAACAGTTTGTTATGAAAGTAAATTCACTCCAGTGACTGCAATGCCTGACTAGTATGGTAAATTCCAGCTCGGTCTTTTAAATATTTATACTCTGTGTGTGGGCTTTGTTTAAATGAATGAGTTAATGAGTGCTTTGACAGTGTTTGTTTCTTGTGGTCGGTGGTGGTGGGGCTGTAGCAGACATGATGACTGATGGAAAGGAGGTGAGCGGGAACGAACAGCCGCTCTACCAAGCATGCGTCACCCTGAGTTTATATTGTACGATGCATCACAAAGACTACAGGCACAGTCACAACCAAACTATTACAATCAAAGTCAATGTTTCCTTACCTTGTTCTGAAGATTCATTTATTCATTCAAAGATTTAACATAATTAGTTGACCCTTCTATTAGTTTCCACTTTGGATGCTTTTTCAAGCTACCTTTTTTCTTTTTCTCCAGAGATTCATATTTTCTCCATGCCAGGAATCCCAGCATGCATAGCTGATAGAGAATCTCTAAGAGGAGTGTGTTGAATCTCTGAAATACGTGTGTTTATTCTCGGGCACGACGCGACTCACACATTTATAGGTTCTGTAACGTTGCACGCATCCCACTGCAGGCATCACGAGTACAAAGCTTTTGTTAAGAATACGTAATCAGAATTTTAGATGTAAACCGTCAAATCCTGTTTTTAACCTTTCAAACAATAGCTTTGTGGTAACAAAGGAGCGCTTGTGATCGCTGACTTTTTTGGCAGATGGAGAGTGTGTGACTGTAGTGGGGAGGGATTGACTCCAGGCCAGCCACCGGGGGCTCCATAGATGCGCGTTACTGGAGTGGTTCGCATAGGCAAGGCAAGTTTATTTGTATAGCACATTTTAACAAGGTAATTCAAAGTGCTTCACATAAAACCATTAAAAGCATCAAAACATAAGGCAAAAACAATTAAGAACATTCATTGAAACAATAAAAACAATAAAAAAAAACTCTAGGAAATAAAATACAGTAGTGAAATGCAGGAAATTGATTAATATATTAATTGAATGTGGTTCAATTAAAGGCAGCAGCAAACAGAAAAGTCGAGGTAACTTACTGCGTTGTTCAGGCAATTTCTGAGAATTGACAGGAATAGCGTTTAAGACAGAAAAGGGCAAGTACGCTTCAAGAAAAATGGCATTTTACACCGCGGGGCTTATTCATGTAAACACTATTTGAATAAACAAACAAATAGACACACACAAAGACTGTTTCATGCATGCTTAAGACCCCCCTCACGCATGTAGACACACACCACACACACACACACACACACACACCCCTCGATGGAATGAGCACAGACAAGCTGCACTGTTTCATTCCCCATCTGTTTCTTTCTTCTCCTGTGGGATCCAGGAAATGATTGTATGAGGGTATAGCGGTCTTTAAAAGGCACACTCTTACAGGGCCAGAGGAAACTGAGCAGCACAGAAGAAGCTGTTGCTTTGAGTTGTCTGCAACACATTCAGTTTGTAACTGGAGCTGCCTGCTGTGAAACCTTTCTTTTTCCATTTGATTTTTTTTTTTTGTAAGTGTTAAATGAACATTTTGGGAAATATATTCTTTTTTGTTGTTGCCATTTTACCCACAGACGAATGAGAGCGTCGATATCTAGCACAGAGGGTTGGGTTTGTTCCATAAATGTCCTACATAGAAAGGTGCTGTCTTCTGAAATATCTGTTTATGTTTTATATATTTAATATAATTGAATAATTTAGAGCTCCTTTTATACGAAAAAAAAAGACAATAGGAGTAGAAGGGACTTTCCCATTCAGATCAATGTAGCTGGATGGTCAGAGCGGCGTCCATTTTTATGTCTACTTCATGTATAGTCAAATGACGACGATGATTTCAATGGTTAGTACAGCTTGTGACTAAAACATCGTTGGAGTTACAGAGCTTTGCTAACTTTTGCTCCTGCTTGCAGTCTTTGTGCGAAGCTACCATAAACATGACCCTGCCCTGCCGTGATGGAATCGGTGGTCTCTCATCTTACTCTGGTTAAGACTGCTAAGACAATTGTTGGAGTGTTCCTTCAACATTATTTTTGCAGGAGGATTACCTGCTTTACTGAATAAGCTGTCCGTGTTTCCTTCCAACACGTATTTCTTATCTGCTCTTTTTCAAACATTGCTGCCGGTAACCTTCGCTCCTGCAGCCAAAGACGATTATGCCATTTTTGCTGGAGAATACTACATGTAAACCTCACAAGGGAATATTTTCTGCTGGGGAATGATTCAGTTTCCTTATTGTGCATTCAGTGGGCCATGTACGGATTTAGATGCAGTGTCCTGGTCAGATACAGTCCCTCACAACTGTCATTCCCTGGCCACTGCAGCTGCTGCCTTGCCCCTCAGGTGCAGACACACATAGGCTTTGATCCTTTGACCCACCAAGCCTTGTCATATCCCCCAAAATAGACCTGTGCCCACGATCCGTCATGGCTGTAGAAATCAGACGTGCTCGCTCGGCCGGAAGACACCGCCATGTCAAAGGATATTGCGCTTCACAGTGATGATGTTCCAACTGACAAACACAAACAGGCTGTTTGATGTTCTACTAACAGAGCCCTGACGAGACTCCTCCGTTTCGCAGCGTTCTCCCCTTGACTGACTGACATGCTTTGCCTCTGTTATCACTGGGAGAGGAGGCTTTGAAATATGATTGACAGCCGTGATCAGAAACTATCTCTCTGTCTGTTATGGGAGGAGGCAGTACGGGGTTCAGGCGCGCGGTTAATGCTGGCAGCCAGCAGCTGGACTGACAGATCAGACAGACATGCTGTATTTGTCTCCCAGAGACAATCTGTCGGACTGGGGCGCCGTCTCCGGCCAAATCCGGCCCCGTTGTTCAGCCCGGGCTCGATGGGGCAGCTGTGAGATCGGTGGGCTGTCAACTGTCCATTCCCTCTTCCGAAAGGTACAGCCAGGCGAGAAGAACCAGTGAGATTATTATTATTATTATTATTTGCCTCAAGGCATCAGCTCTCTCTCATCCCTCTTTCTCTTGTGTTTTTTTTAATGGAGGTTGGCAGTTCTTTCTTTCTCATTCGTTCTCTCCGTCTTCCTTGTTCTCCTTCTGCTCCGCTCCGCTTGTTTCTTTGCAATGAGCTTTGAGGGATGAGGAGGGAAAGAGGGAAGATCAAAGGGAGCCCGCACACTCTGCCCTCCAATATCATTAGGCTACATCTGATGGCATTATTATAGTTTCTGCCATGCGTGATTGTGTGCGTGTGTGTGCACATGTACGCCTGTATATGTATCCAGTGCGTGCTTTCTCTGGCACGGGGCCCGTTGCTGCTGTTGGGCCGCCCCTGCCCCTCCATATTGAGCAAGACGTCCACGCTTCCCCTCCAGCACAGTGCACGAGGGAGCTGCCCTCTGTTTGATGTCACTTCTGTTTTGCTCTGATCTTCCTCCACCAAAGGCTCACAGTAGCGCAGTCGTACGCAGTAGCCAATATAATGGAGAAGCACTGTGACGGAATAACATCTGGAGCATGCAGGAGCGAAGGTCTCAAACCGCTTGCTGAATCAAAACACACCTCTGCTGCTATCCCTGCGCCACTTGACTGATAAGGCTGGCACTATTTCTTTTAATTGTCATCAACAGTTCTCATTAAAAGGTCCAAAGCAACAATGAATGCACAATATGCAGTAACACCGTTGTTAACCAGAAACCATTTTAAGGAACATACTGTTGTATTTGTGTGACTTATCCCTTCATTGCCATAACATCGACAAATGTTGTTCATTCCTCTTAGCTCACCGATTGGTGAATTTACTCTGAAATGCCATGTAGAATTTTGTTATGGTTTACAGACTTCAGACTGGTTAAAATGAAAGCCTGTAAGACCTTGTGGACCAGTGGCAAAAATCTGTATCTGCCAATATGGATCAATTAGTATCGGCGGCAAAAATAAAACATGATCAGGGATCTCCAAAAGTTGAATTTGCTCCTTTTTTCTTTTGTGCTGTTCCGATTATCAATTTGATCCGTGATGCGATCCGAACTGTGAGTTTTATGATCCGTTGCACCACTATATCTGAGGCAACAAGGCATAAGCTATATCAGGCTTTGTCTACACAGACAACACTGGTTGGTTGGATCAATTCGCCGTTCGTCCTGCTCTCAGGTAATTTGTAGAAAATAATAAAAACATAAAGTAATGCCAGTGTTATCCTTTGACAGTGAATCGATTTGGAAGCTAGCTCACAGGAACCATCTGTTTGCACGCTTTTATGTTGTGCATGCATAGCATGTACTTCTTGAATGGGAAAATCTGGCAGATGTCTTCCCTCTCTGTTTTGTCAATAGAATTTGTGGTTGATATATGTAGGTAGGGCTGGGCGATATGGCCTAAAAAAAAAATCTCCGATTTTTTTACAAAAAATCCGATTCACGATTTAAATCGATTTTTTTCCCCCAAAATTTTTTGCAGATGACAGAAGCTGTTGAAAACAATTTTTTCTTTTATTTTGTGATGATTTTCCCAAGTAGGTTGATAAAAATAAAGTGCAAACAAAACCTGAACATTGTAGAAAGGTGCCTGTAGTATACAAAAAGTATTTGGTCACTCTTTTGTTTGCCTGAATCATTTAAATATAAAATTAAATTAAACATAACATTAAATGGCATTAAATAGTAGCCTTCCATTGTAAACAACTGTGCAAATGTAACTTTTTACAGTAAGCTTTTCTAACTGAATACACTGATACAAACACAGCATGAAATAAAATGTATATGACCCTTTAACATTCACATTTTCAAAAGTGCAACATCTGATCTAACATCAACATAACATATTTTGCACAGTAAATAAGTGCATGTAAACAAAATCAAGTGCATTCACAACATAACCAACAGTATTAAACAGTAGTGCATGTTTTTTCTAAATATTTTTTGCCAGGAAGACAAGCCTGTCTACTACCTCTGGCTTCAGGCATGCACGGTGGCATGTAACAATGCCCCCCCCCACACACTGAAAAGCCTCTCAGAGGGGGCACTTGTAGCTGGCACAGAGAGGTATTTCTTTGCTAAAGTACTTAGCCTTGGAAAGTTAAGTTGGTGACGCTTCCACCAGTCAAGTGGATCGGTGTCTGGGTCAACCTGCTGGACCACAGGTCAGTTGTTGCGGAGTAGAATGACATCCCCTCCAGCTCCGCAGAGATCCTTTGGCGTGTACTATTGTACAGCCGAGGCAAGGCAACGTCAGAAAAATGTTTACGGCTTGGTAGCACGTACCTGGGGTCCAAAGCTTTGAGACGGTGAATAAACCCCGGCTTTTCCACGGTGTATATGGGCACCATATCTTTTGCGATATACATCGCGACTGCATCCGTGATGGCTTTCCACCGGGCACTCTTCTTCTCATGCGGAGTACAGTTGGTGAATGTCTCCAAAATGCTGGGTTGTTTTTGTGAGGTGGCGGCGGCAGCAGTGAAGCTGCTGGCCGCCATTGTTTTAGTTTGTAAACAATGCGCGCGCACTCTACTACGGGAAAAAGGGGTGGGGGCGATTTTCTCGATTTTCAATAAAACACATCGCCTTAAAGCACACATTCGAATTAATCGATTAAATCGATTTATCGCCCAGCCCTATATGTAGGGTTCTGTTCCTTTTGCATAATGTGTCATGGCAACCCATATCAAATATTTCACGTTTTCTTTGCCATAATAGAATCCCACTCTTTCATCGGATGAATGCAATGGATGTGGCCTGCTGCTGGAAATGTAATTTTGATACAACTGCAGGTGAAACGTATGGATTACAAACAAAGGCCCTTTGGGCCTGTATTCTCAGCTAATGCCGGATGTGAAACACGTGGCTATCGCGGACCCGCTTTTCACCACTGATCCCGTCTTTGTGGATGCCGATCTCGTCCAAGCAACGTGCCGAGTCCTCACTTCCGCCCACACGCCTCCGGGTTCTGTTGCTGTTTGCTGGTGCTGGAGGAGATTGAGTTGCGAGATGGCGTAGAAGCCATATGAGGCAGTGGGGCCGTTAGTTCGGACCTGAATGTTTGAATTGCTACACGAGGTCCATTTTGCCAGAAAAGTCCCTGCTGTGTGTTTCCTTGCCTTTTCAATTCTTCATCGTCTGTTCTATTGCTCATTGCTCCTGCATTGGGCCATATGCTGAGAGGAGACTGGCGTGAGTTGTGTGCAATTTTTTCCCACGAATGCGTGTGCTTGCGTGTCTGTAATGCACAGTTGCTGCAGCCCTGCAAGCACCCCATAACTGGGCTGCATGAGACGGGGGTGAGCAGGCATGCAAGATGAAGGGATTGAAAGATTGAAAGAGACAGGAGGAAGAAGGAGGGGGCAAGGAGACGGAGCCTGCACAGTTACTGAATCCATAAAGGATGAAAAGGGCCTTGGAGGGAGTCTTAAGGGGCTCATAAAATAAAGTTCTCTCAGATTAGTTAGCTAATAGAGCTGTAACATAGTGTTGCGTCTTAATGCTGAGGGGAACACGGCCCCCTGTGTGCTGGCTGTGATGTGGGGGGAGTGATGAGGCAGGGGGGTGAGCGGGGCGTGGGGGGTTAAGGCTCTGACGGAGCACCTGCTGTGAAGGAGCCCTCGGGGTCTGGTTATACAGTCAGGGGTGAGCAGGGAGACGAGGCTGGGAGAGGGAAGCCTACCTGGCATGAAATGACTCCCCCAACAGCTTTAGTACTTACGATGTGATCAATGCAGAGGCTATAGTAGCTACATGTGTTTCAGTTAGCTCACGGACATTAGCGTTTTCTGTAAAGCATCAGATATGGGATTTCTGCTCTGCACTGTTGGTGCTCACATTGCCTTGCTGGCAAGAACAGGAGTACAATAGTTATGAAGACATCAAACACCACGTCTACACCAAGGATTTGACTGAATTGTAAAGAAGTGGCCTCGTGTTAAAATGTTCGCTGCTTCAAATCTCACAAATTGAAAAAGAGGGCAATCATCCGCAACTTTGTTCACATGATTCAATGTTTGTTTTGCAACTCATTTGCTACTAAAATTAACTTGTTGGCGTGAGATAAGAAAAAGACAACACGGGTGTAAAGTTCTCAGCCAGAAACCAAAAGAACAGTTCTGCAGAAAAAGGAAGAGATTCTTTAAAGGAAAGCAGTCGTATCTGAGCCAACAGCAAAAGCAAACACACACAGGGTGACCTCAAAAGATTAAAGCCACTCTAGATGGAACAACTGGGAGCAGCTTTCTCTTCGCCAAAACTAAAGTGAACATCGACAGTGTGACAGAAAAAATACTTTCTCCCGTATGGCGTTGCATCCAGTCTTGCAGTTAATTTTATGAAAATAACTGTATTCTGGCTGCAGAAAAGTGAACCAGAGGACATGACGTCCACGGCCTCTCTTTTGACCACTTCTCTGCGAGGCAGGAGTGAGTGACTATGGCTCACCCTTTATCTTCCTCAGCCTTGGTGCTTAAAGAGGTGATGAGTTGTGATGAGTGCAGACTGTATACAGAGCAGAAATAGGGAGTTGTGCTGGAATGTATCCTTATGCAAAGCCAAGTGTAGATGAACAATATGTGGGGACCCTGATACCTGTTTTGCAGATAGAATGTTTATTTGAGAAGAAGAAGATTGCAGCTCTTTGTGAGTGATGTCTTTATATATTAAGAGTAACTGTAGGAGTGAAAATGTTAATGTCTTCGAAAAAAGGGTGTGTGTGTGTGTGTGTGTGTGTCCTTGAGCCTTTTGAGATGGGAAAAAAATAATAATAATAATTAAAAAAACAACAAGAAAACGCAAAAGAAAACGGGTAAGTATTTTTTATTTATTATTACTGTAACAGACTGTCTCATGTTTATCGTTTTGTATTGGAGATGATATGTCTCTTCAGGGTTGCCGTAGAGAAAAGGCGACGAAAGAGAGAAGCTGCACCAGCTTTTTTCAACATCCGGTTTTCAGAATAAGATGCCAACAAAGTATGAATTATATTCACATTAAGTATAAAACATGCTACCTGCATCTCGTGAAGCAAATGTTATTGCACTTATGTTCATATAGCAGTACTTTTAAAATAAAAGTGGTCAATACACTACTTTTGAATTCATTATTGAACTTTGCCATATATATATATGGCAAATAATATATATATATTAGTGCTGGGCAACGATTAAAATATTTAATCGCATGGAATTTTTGCGATTAATCGCATCGTTATGGCAAAGTTCAATAATGAATTCATATATATATATATATATATATATATATATATATATATATATATATATATATATATAAATAAATAAAAAAGGACGCAGTAAACTATCAACACACCCTATTTTTTTGCTACATTGCGAACAACAAATCCATGTTGAAATCGGCAGGAGGCGAGCTACTTAACGTTAGCTGTTAGCAGTCGGCGGGCAGCACAGTCCTGCAGAGCTAACGTTAACTGAGGTTGCGTTAAGTTTCCTTATGGTGCGTTCAAGCTCTTTTCAGTAAAAGAAATAAAGTATTGGGCGAAGGTAAATTATAACGTTATCATGACATGTTCAAATGTAATCTTACAAAATGTAGTTTTTTGGCGGGAAACAAAGTTTGATGGAGATGTTTTCACGGCGATATCAATTCAAACCCTACCCTAGGACCTATTTTAGGCAACAGAAAATAGCCGTCATTGAGTAATATCTAGCCAAAATTCACAAACATTTTCAAAACTCCAAATGAAAGTTGACATTGTCCCTCACTGTGCTTCAGATTTTCAGGCATGAATGTAAAGCTTTTGTATTGTATGTCCCTCACTCTCGACAATTCAGTTTATATTTTGAGAGAGAGAGACATGATGTTCTCTAACGACAGTGAAGGTGCTGGCTTTAACTGTAATGTCTTAACTGGAGACCAAATGAATCGATCAAATGGATAATTTAATTACATCTAAGTATATTACTGGGGCTATAGGTCTAAGCTGGGCTACTGCAGAAGCCATTACTTGGGCTGAAGGCATGGCAATTCAACGTCATCCATACGGACAAATCTAGCGGCTTTATTGCCAAGATTAACAAAAAACATGATTTATCTATCTGTATCTTAAGCATCACTGCTACTCTAAACTGCCTTGGGCCACTCCAAGCACGGTGCTATAAAAGAACCTGGTCTGAGCATAATCGCCAACCCCTGGTCCTGTAAGAGGGACGGGTACCTGAGAGGCACTCAAACGATTGGGAAATCTTAGCTGAAACAGTAGCAGTTGTTTTTTGTGCTGCACACTCGGATACATACATACACATGCTTGCACACACACACACATCCAGGAGCAGAGTGGAACAGCAGCAATTTCAGCTCCACGCTCAAATCATTCTGTAATCACCCGGCTCCAGACCACTCCGGGTTTTCTATTTTCCACTTACCGATCATTCTCTGCTCACAGCGAGAGGAAAGCTGCTCTGGTTTACTCCACAGCAAATATGATCTCTAGGTGATATAATAGGCCTTTGGTGGAATTATACAACATTAAGAGAAATTTAGACACAGCGAGATGGCTTACGAAGTCAATAGAAAGACGTGAACGGACGTAAGCATGTGCAGGTTGGCCCCAGTCGGGCTAGGATTGGAAATGTTTTAGTTTGAACAGAGAAATTTACGATGTCCTCCACTTTGTACAGAGATGATCTCGAAAAAAAGGGGGCCTCAAGGATAATAAGAGAAGCAGTTTCTAGTATTGCCACCTGTGTGTGACGAGGACAATAAAGAAGTCAATGAGTTCCTTTAATATGATACGGTCACCATCTACGAAAAAATATAATGGATTATTTAAAACAGTAATGCATGCTATGTAAGATAATTTAAATTAACAGATAAAGTTGGAGAAAGTCACTCAATTCATTGCTGAGCTGCAGAGAAATATGAGTTGCTACAGCAATATTTTGAAGTATTTTTTTGGGCATTGTTATCCTGTTTATTATAGACAGTAGGAAGATGACAGGAAATAAGGGAGAGAGGGATCGCTTCATAACTACCCAAATAATATAAATTTGGGGATGTAGCATCTGCATTCACTGTACTGTTTTACTGCACCACAGCCGACGAAATAACAAATATAATTCCCCCCCCCCCCCTCAAACTCCTGAAATCTGTGTCAATGACATCTTTTCTGCATAATTAATTCACAGAGCAAGTGCATTGAATCCCAAGACATTTTTTTTTTATCTCCCTATATTTAGCTAATTCTTTATCTGAAAGAAAGAGAACGATCGAGTCTTTCTCCAGCGGATTAGTTGACGCCTGATTTGGAGCCCTTAAGCTGTTTTGTGCTTTTCAAAATTAATTTAATTGAGAGCATTTGTATTCAGTAGTAGTCGCTGCATTTGCCACGTGACCTTAATTCACCCCCTCTGTTTTATTCTGGGCACCACTTATTTGCTCCCAGTGTCTCTCCAGATTTCATTCTTTGCCATTTCGTGCACTGCAGCTTGACCAGAAACAGAGGGAGTTAAAGTGGGGTACCATTAATTTAGACTAAAGCCATAGGCCGGTGCTGCAGCTGATGCTGTAATGATTCATGAGGACCGGGCTTCAGCCTCAGTGGTGGTATCTCTGTTGAATTAGGCTCTGATAACGCCTGACTGGGTCACATGTGACTAATGGCTCTTGGGCCTAATTCATCTTTCCTTGAGCCAGGCCATGTGGAATAACTGGTTGTTACTATCTGTGTGTGATCTGACGTCTGTGAGCTGGTGGGCATCATGTACTTACTTACAGGATGTGTGTTTACATGAATTTTTCACGGCAAATGTTTTATTGCCCTGATGATGGCTCAATTGCCCAACAGGGGGAACATCATTTCTACATAATTAAGGTTCCACCATTAAAATGTGGGATTACGGTGGTGCCTACTTAACTACAATATATTTGTTCTTCCCTAAGGGCTGTTTTTTGTATCCATTAGGACTTCATGAAATGGTTTTTAGTTGACTCATTATTATTTGGTTTTTATAGCTGTAATTTATTAGCCTGAGTAGGAGGGTAGAGGCGAGAGCTGTTGGTGTGACATTGCGTAGGAGATTATTGCCATGCCCTCTGCCCTCAAAGACAGCCGTAGGAAATTGATGTATAAAGGGAAAAATTATTTACAGGACGGTGAATCTGCAGTGGGACTATGTCTCCCTGCCCATGGAGTCATAATGGGACCTTCACTGGCTGAATGATTGATCATCTGACACTCTGACTGCTGTTTGACTGACAAACTACCGATCTGAATACCTGTCTGAGTGTAAGGCGGCCAGTGGAGGCTGGGTTACGTTCAATGATGACTTTGTTATTCTCGCTCTCTACAACTTATGCGCCCGGCAACTATGGTACAGTAAGGTTATCAAATAATTGAGGTCATGGCACATGTTAATTATAGGTCTGTGACGGGAACCAAAGTCCAGTGTGGTGCATCAAAGGCAGACATGAATTGAATATAAGGAGACACGCCCATCCACCATCTCAACCTACACCCCCTTACTATAGGGCACACTATTTTCGACCGTGGCACTGGATGTTGGCATTGGATGCAAATTGTGACACGCAGAATCGTCCATCATGGGCGTCATTCCTAGTACGCTGGGCTGGGATTGCAGGCTTGCCAAGGCAGAGGCAGTATCAAATGATACATGATTCACTCTTACTTTCTGTGTTTGGTTGTACTGCATGATAATTCAAATTGGTGCTAATCAACCTCGAGCAGAATTATATTTGGACGAAAGAAATCATATCGTGTTGTCTCTTATCCTTTGACTCAGGTCATGGGAGACTCTCCAGCTGGCTGAAACATACTGAAGCATTTCTGATATTTTCAGACGATTTACAATACATAAAAATGACCCTGATTGACATTATTTCACTTCAAAAATGGATAACTGAATGTGATTCCAGTTGGACATTAACATTCGGACCACCAGGATTCTAGCACCCCTACAGCCGCCACTATGGTCTGCCAGAACGTCGTATGTCATTTCATTGTTCCCGCTCTCAAGCACATAAATAATGCATTTGTTTGGTGAAGTTGATTGCATGCCTTTAAAACAGTAGCTAATTTAACAGATATACCGAAGTCATGTCTGTTGGGTTGCAGTATGTCCAGCTACGCTTCCTAGAAAATATTCCAGTTTCATTACCCAGTACTCCCACTCGCCGGCCTGTTGACTTGTCGTTTTGGCTTCGCTAGTCACCATTCTGCTCCATTTCCTTAGCCGCAATCACACTGTCAGTATCTGAGATGGTGTTAAGCTGTGGCTCATTGCACCATGGCCGTGCTTGCTGGGCGCGAGCCATGTGGAAGGAGCGGCCAATGCTCCCCGGGCCGGAGGGGAGGCAGGAGCTGGGTGGAAGGAGCCACAATGGAGAGCAGTGCCAGTGGAAGCCTTTGCAGCTCCTAACCCTGTATTTTCCCCATTCGGGCGAGCTTGTTTACTGCTCAGCAGTGGCAGCGCGATGATGCTCTACTGGGCTAATTTGTCACCCCGTAAAAACAGGACCGCACTGGTGCACACAGTGGGGGAGAAAGACGCAGGCAGATACGGAGGAAGAGGGAGCATTTGTGAAGAAGAGGTCTGTGCAACAAAAGGGGAGATAAGAGGAGAAGACGTAGGCCAAACACAGATGCAGACTAAGTCAGATGGAAGGAGGGAAAGTGTAAAGAAACTTGCGGATGCCAGCTCACCAGGCGCAGAGGAAGAAATGTAAAGACAGGGAACATTTACATGCTTGTGTGTATGTTTTTTGTGATGAAGGGGTGGCTCTTTTTTTGTTGTCATCATCAAGACTAAGCTTGTTTGCTATTCCGAAGGGTCTGCTGCTCATTAGAGGACCCTGCAGACTCCTCTAACAGGGTGCGCTCAGCTGACAGCGGACTCCAAAATATGCTGCTGTCACACTGTGATGAAATCGCCGTAACGATGATATGCTACCGTGTAAACATACCGAAATCCAAAAATATTTTCCCCTTTATCTGTTGTCTTCCTTCCATTCTTTCCTCTTTGTGCTGCTGTATGTTTTCAACTTGTATTCCTCCCCCATCTCCTTCTCTTTCTGTGTGCTTGGGTCAGTAATGAGCTAGTTTTGTTTCTTTTTCCTGCCACAGGCATATTTTTCTTCCCATCTCCATCAGCCACCCCCCCCCCCCCCCCACCTTTTCTCATCTGCTATCTTGTGTTCTTCTCTCAATGCCTCTTCTCCCCCAAGGACTTTTCGGGTTGCTTTTTCTCTGTTATTCTCTTATCCCATGCATTCACATTCTTTAAAAAAAAAAAAGTTTTTCTTTAATTATATTCCCATGGCACTTGAGAATCCAACGCGCTGCACTACCGTGGGCTTCCTACAGCGGTTCAGCTCCTGTTCAGCCCACGTGGTCCTCTGTCTTAAAGGTGTGAAAAATGTATGAGCGCTTGCATCGTTGCCCCTCAGGCTAGACGTAGACGGCATCACCCACGGCCCTGTGGTAGAATGTTTAAATGAAAGGCATTCCCTCATGCCTGGTGTATAACAAGGAAGCGTACATGTAAGCACACTGCGGTATACAGCCGGACCTTTTAAAGGCCATGAAGGCGGCCCAGTGTTACCTTGTACAACAGCTGGAAGGTCGCAGGATCACATGAAAATCCATCTTGTCAGGCTTCGAGCATTGCATTTGTGTCCAGGGTAAGCCAGTGACCGCACCAATCAGCGTCTTGTATGAAGCTACTGGCGGCTACAGGATTGGCTTTGGTGTGTTCATTCAGAACAACAATGGCTGCTCCGAAAGAGGTTAGCGTAGATGCTGCAATAGCATCTGTTATTTCAGAACTGGAGAGTGTGTCTTCATTGAAAGATGAGTTAATAGTGGCTCTGAAGGCTTTTCTCGATAGAAAATACGTTTTTGCTCTTCTCCAGACTGGCTTCGGTAAGAGTTTGATTGACAGATGGTTCATCCAATCACCTGCCAAGTATCTTTTGAGCGTGCCTGCCCTTCTCCAAACTGTTTCCAATGACAACCTCTCAGATGGCTCTGTGTAACAAACCATCTGTTGGGTCTGGTTCGGCCAAATGTTTCCCGATTCCAAAATGAGACTCGACTCTATTTCCTGTACCCTCCTGTCTTGTTGAAAAAAATAAATCTTCAGTTCAGCTTATCTGGCATATTCTCAGGAAAAAAAACAGGCGTTTCTCTGCACAGTATATACAAAGCAAAGCTCTAACTGTTGTCCTCTGGCCTTAAGACTGCCATATTTTACTGTAACCTTTCCACGGTGAACGTAAAAAATGGCGGCTTTGAAAGAAGTAGAACAGAGATGGAGAACATGCAGGGCAAAATAAGAGCAAATGACATGAGGGAGATAAAGTTGGAGAGCTACAGCTGCCAGGGAGAATTCCCATTAATCAGTTCTTGCTCTTTAGACAATTGGGGTGAAGTGGCGAGTAGTTGCGGATTTACAGAGATACTGTCAGTTAGACCCCCTCCTGCTAATTGAAACGAGAGATGGGTTAAAACCTACAGGAGGGATAAGGAGCTGCTTTTATAATTCATGCCTTTTCATGCCAATCAAACTTAAGCTCTCTTCTCGCTGTCAGGCCCAAAGGCGATTCTCACAAATCCTTTTTGTTTCCCAGATTCTAGCGGCGGTGGTTTAAAGTGACCCCGAGAAGCACTCACTCAAAAGAGGAGTTTGTGCAATCTGCGCACTGAGTGATTAAAACCCCGGTTCCATGGTTTCTTGGATTTAGGTGAACTCATTTGCATGAAGGAAGTGCTCGCAGTGAAAGCATCGGGGACGGTATTGTGTCAAATTGATAGAGGGGTCAGGTGAGCTAGCTGCACTTGTTCAGCATGCAGTGCAGAGGAACAAAGCCCTAACTGATTAACATTGGTATTCATTCATGAGGAGGAGCCCGACGAAGCAGAGCCATTTGTCTTCGACACATTTAACAAATGCAAAACCAGTGGGCAAAAAAAAAAGAAACACAAATCTCCTTTGCGAGAAACAATTGAATCATTATGGCTCCTCGGTTCAAAACCAGACCGACGAGATTCTAAAGCTTTCTGGACCTTTTGTCTGAATACAGCGTTTTATTGTGTTGGTATTAGGTTTTAGGGATGTTAATTTGTCTAGATACAGTGCAAATGCCAGGCAAGGGCCAGTTAACCGACACAATGTAAATGTCAATTGACCGATGACATCCATGAGTAAAGCAATCAATAAGACCTAGCAGACCTTCCTCCAGAGGGACAGAGCAAGGGCAACGCATGGATTTCTTAAGCCGAGTTATTATCGATATATTACAGTATAAAAAAGTATAATTGACGGAAGTATTACTCACCCATAGGCACCATAACGCTTGCTCTTAGCGCACGACAACTCTCTGCAGCGAAGTTCTCTGCCATCATGCGGTTGCATTTGAATATTCCACATTCAGCTTGAACGTTACACTTCCTTTTCAATTAATGAATGTGACACTTTGTGACTCTGTGTGAGGCACACAGCCATGGTTGTGCTACTTTTTTACATTCATATTTCGATGAGTTTGCATGTTTCACCTCAGCTGTGGATAAAGCAGTCAAACAATGGTGCCATTTTAGTCATCAGATCTTCAGTCTTTTAAAATGAAATGTAGGTCACCTAACTGCCTCCTCTTCTCAGCGTTTCAAATCCAAACAGACTACTCCAAACAAATCTGTAGACGTCCTGTTTTGTCTGCTCCCCTGCAGAGTTAACTAAACACTTGATAATAGATGGTCACCAAGACCCGGACCCAAGAGCTCTGTTTGTGGCTGGGGAATGTACACACTGACTCCTCAGGATGGGGAGGGAAGTGGGAAGTTGCACCGGCGGTTTTTGTTCTGTTTTGTTTGGATGATGCCAATGATGATGATGATGCCAATGTCCCCCTCAGTCTTTTTTTTTTTTTTACTGCCCTCAAGGTTCATTTCACTGGAGAACACTGCCTTCTTTGTTTGAAACATTTAAAGCTCCACCACACAATTGCAATAACATCTGTATTGTTTTTTTATGCAGAACAAAGAGTTATAAAACGAGGATGAAATCCGAATCTTTCTGTCATTAAGTTCTTCGTATTTTCAGTACTTTGCATGTCATGTTTTGGGAATTTGATAACATTTTAAATATGTTTAACAGCTCATGTCTTCTACAGTCTGAAGTATGAATGCTGAATCTTTCCAGCCGAAAATGATAGCTACTGTAACCTGAGGCTTATTCGGAGTTGGATATTGCCCTACTGGGTCAATGAGATGCACTGCCATGTATGGCATGTTTGCAGGGCTTGGCACCTGTCCTGTCTGGGTGTGTTTTGTGGTGCTGGTGCCCCAGCCAGCCCTCCTTAATGAGAGCAGAGGAACCACATAAGCAGATGGAATTGCCTGTGGGACCGTGGGAAGACTCAGGAGCGGCTAGGACGACGACTGTGGGAGGAAGCTAGTGCCATGTGGTGGTGTGCCCACTCTGCCCTCTGGTCATCTCTGCCAGTCCTGCTTGGTGGTCATCCAGGCGCACTGGCCTGCCAATTAAAGATGGGCCCACAGTCAACCCTGAAGGTTCATCCGAGCCCACAAGCCTCTCCCTTCATTCCTTCCTTTCATCCTTCATCTTTTCTCTGTCTCTCGTCATTCTTCAAATCAGTCTCCAGCCAACACCCTGCCACGCATTCTGCTTTGTTCTCAGTTTCTAACTCATTGCATGGAATTCATTTGGCGGTTTTCCCGTTTTTTCCCTCCTCGGCTAGATAGAGGTGGCAGGTGCCAGAGTCACGATCCGTTCAACCGTGTGATATGTGACAATGAAGAAATCCTCTTTGGCCCTCACACACTTGGGCATTGCATTAAAAGCAGAATTCAGATGCAGATGTGCATTCACTGAAAATGTGCCCTCAGCGCTCTGACCCTACATACGTATATGTGAGAACTGTGCTTTCAAGAGTAGGTTATCCAGAGACGACTCAGGAGTTCTTCACCCTGGGGTTAAGCAATCAATGCCAGGGATCAGAGGTCAGAGGTCATTGGTCTGTTCGGCTTCGTGTAAGCTGAGAAAATGAAGAGAGAAACAGGACAGTACAGTAGTTGGGCTGTCAGCAGAGCAGCGAAAACAGCTGACTGAGGTAGAATAGGTCCGACCTCACCATCTACCACCACGTGGTTAACGGTGTGATATCCGTCACTAAACTTGCATTCATAAAAATTCTAGAACCACGGTTGTTATCATCGTCGTGTCACACTAAATGATGAAGACAGTCATCTGTGTAACCGCTGCCAAACATGAACTGAAGGGTGCAACTCCTTCCACACTCCCATCGCCTCTCTCTGTTAGCTGAAGTGGGGTTGTGTTCTACTCCTCACCGTGTCAACAGAGACATCTGATGGCAGGGAAACTGTCTGACGTCCATATGGAGTGGACAGATGTGAGGAGTAGAACACATCAAGCACTCCCATGTTTGATTGCAGGGGGCCTTTCTTCTCGGGGTCCTTCAGGAGCCTCGCAGCTCAGAGGGTGATGGGAACGTCCACACTCCAGGTTTCTGTCGTTCCTGTTCATTCTGAGGGCACTCTGCCTCTGCCACTTTCATATTTTTTTTTCTTCCTTAATGGAGTTGTTGCCAGGGAACACAGCTTTAATGTATGTTTTCTGCATTCCAGGTGTTGAAAAGTCCAACGATCGAACGAAATGGAGTGTTTTGTGAGAGGATGCTACATTTTGCAGCCAATCAATGCAGCTCCAAATAAAACTGTCTACAGTGTTTCAGCTCCACTGAAGAGTCAATTATATTGATGCAGTCCTCTCTGTCTACCGTTATTAAATTAGGATTTATAGTATTAGTCTTGAACTGTGGGGAAACATAAGACTTTTACAGCTTTTGCAAATGTATGAAAAGATTAGAGAAGCGCCGATCGAAATGGCCGTCTCAGCTGATCGCCACATGGGGAGTTTTTCCTTTTCCGATGTAAGGACGGAGGATGTCGTATGCTGTCACAGTCACAGTCACAGTCACAAACACACACACACACACACACACACACACACACAACATGTCATCTGTGAATAAGACTTACAATTTGTCCCAACTGCAAGACCAAATAGAATAAACCAATAAGCTGTGGAGGAACAACAATTTCTTAATCTTGCACAATCTAGTTTTGGTGAGGAACTTTAACAAACTTTTTTGAAGGAGATGCTTTCACAGCTATGTATACTAGAGAGGGAATTATGTGCCGTCCATGTTACTGTAAGCCTCTAGGCTAAACAAGTGGTGTTTGTTTTGTCCAGGAACGTTGTCTCCCTCATCGGGCTGATTATTCATGTAATCATAACCATATCTCCAAACTGCTGCCACCGTACTGCACAAAATGTGGCTGCAATCACAGAAGGTATTTTATACCTAACAACAATGCTTCCATTTCTAAATGCTGATGTATCGTTACAATAACTGCTTTGTTGTCAGACCGTAGTTTGCACCTGCAGGAAAATAAATTGCTTCATCGTATTTTTACATCATATCATGTAGTGTTATGTTTGTTGCCATAAAGTGTCCCTAAGTGACTTAAATCTGTGGCGATCATTGCCTCGGTATAAACATAGAATAATGGCGTATTTGTTGCAGTTTTGGTTGTGCTCAGGGAAACACAAATGCATAACAACAAGCTCTTATATTAGCTTTGTCATTGATTGGCAGCTGCTGCGGAAATTAGCTGGATTGATTCAGCTTGACAAAGTGAAGGTCCGCAGTCAGGCTTACGGTACACGACCACACTGTCATCGGCTTTCATCTCGGATAACATGCAAGGATGCCTTCCTTCTATAGCTACTCTGCAGTGTTGAGGGTTACACCCTTCCACGCAGTGACTGCTATGCTTGTGGGGCTCCTTATTAATAGAATGCATTTCCTATCACCTGTCTTGCCCCAACCTTGGAGCTACGGAATGCATTATGTATTGCCTATTATTACTTCTAAAACAGCATTTCTAAGAAGCGAAGAGGACCGACCACAATGGCCTCAATCTCATCATCTAAAATTGGTTCTCACAGAGATAAAGTACAAGAGAACACACACCCCTACACTCTTTTAACTGGAGACCTTTTGATGTAATTTACACTGACAAATGTATCTCAGTGGTATTACCTTGAATTAAACGAGATTTCATCTTGTGTGAAACAGTGGCAGGAGGATGGATGGTTGTCAATAATGAACTTGAGTGTTCAATGTTTTATTCAGAAAGGCAGTCTAAAGCTGACAGACCAGACACAATCCATGTTGAACTATTTGTAAAAGTGATCAAAAATGCTTGTTCAGTCCAACACCGGATTTATAATTTTTTGGATTGCTAAATTCTGGGAAACACATCTGTCAAACAGGCTTCCCTTTGTGTACGTCGTAGCGCCCAAAGTAGATTCGTAAATGTACCCAAATGGTTTGGGAGTTGATTGGAAATCATTATCTCTAATGCACTGATGCTCTATTTAGCTTGCGTCGGAAATAATTTTTATTGCCTCCAACAATGCTTTCGATGCAGTGTACAATTGTATCTACTCAAGGCTCTGTTTTTATTAACTTCACTCGGCCACAGCATGTTGGAGCAGAGAGTCGTTTTGAAAGTCAGAAAATAAATACTTTGTTCTCTGGAGACGGTCTGAAGATGAGGCCTTTGATGCGATCTGCTCCCATTGTGCTTTGCACTCCAGAAGGCACGGCAAGGCTTCTGAAACCGGAGCACATATTTGTTTATGGATGGCCGACCTAACATCACAGAGCAGCGCAGCCCTCTTACCCAATCTGAAGCCTTTCCTGTCATCTTATCGTGGCACAGCTTTTACTCCTGCAGCTATATTTCTATTGTTAGAGCTGGTGTTTTGGTTACGGGCGTCCCGAGATATCGACAATATCTCGTGTATCGTTGTCACAAAAGAACCTGAGATTTTTTCATTGCAACGCAGGTGACAACACCTTTTGAGTGCTAATCCAAGGTGTCGGAAGCATTAATTACAATGGCGAATTAACAAGCTCACAGCAGCATTTTTAGGATTTAAAAAAAATTCTACCATCTGCATTCTATATTTGGTGATGACAACAGTAAATCAATCCAACTCAACTGCGCTATATGGTGATGGGGAAACGCTCCCGTGAACATGACACGAGATTGAAAGCAACACCTGTACTCTGTCACACTTCTGCCATGTTTCAAAGGCACATATAGAAAATGGCTGCATGTGTCTGTGCAGATGTATTCAATTTGCACGACGTGTGTGTGTGTGTGTGTGTGTGCGCGCGCGCGGCGGCTACATGACTCGCTGGGATGCTGAGATAGAGTGGGCGTGGATGTTTGCTGCAGTTTAAGATGCATTGAATGTAAGGGGAATCAATATGGTGGAAGACCTCTGTGGTAGGTCATGCCCCCAAAGATTACACCGGGCTCCTGCAGTGTTGTCCCAGTAGCAGACAGGATTTGAACACACGGACTGAGATGCATTAAAGAAGGGGGCGGGGGATTGTGGGGCTGGGCGAGGGGTCTGGATTGCTCCTGGTGGACTGTACAAGCGGCAGGTGAGGTGTTAAGTGGAAGGGGCTTCGTGCTCAATAGAGTTTAATAAAAATACAAGCAAGATTATTGCACCGAAGATTGGTCGGAAAAAGGCGTAATATGCAACATGTCAGTAGGAGGATGGAGGGGTGACTGGAGCATTGAGCTTGGGAGATTATATAAAGTATTAATAAGAGAAGATTGCATTGGTAGATTTCAAAATGATCAACCTTCAGTCCTCAAAAGATTCTCCCAAAGATTCCTAATCTCATTAGTGGAGACTGGGCCACTGGTACCGGTGACAGCAGTATAATGTGTGGCTGTGCCGAATGACATCAAAAGGGGAGAGATGAGACTGGCCTTTTGAGGTTTCGATTTCTGCAGTCACATTTTTTTTTTTTTTACATGTACATGCGATACATACCGGCTTTTACGTGACTGAATGTCGAATATTTGTTGAAGCGACTTCAGGAGTCAGAGTAATAATGTTCGTGAAAGAGACGCAGTTCATACCCCGCTGTGCTTGATTGAAAGCCTCTTATCTTTAAATCGTAACTTGTTGCGGGAGCTGAGAAACACCCATGAAAACGCTTTATTCCAGCTCGGTCAGAATGCATTCGTAAGTGCATCTGTTAAGATTTTCCAAAGTGGCTCGAGGCTCGAGTCGTAAAGTTTGTGCCAACTCATGCGGGGCCCGTAATCCTTCGACTGCAGCTCATAAATGACAGTCACCTAAAGTTATAGTCGCATACAGTCGCATGTTATTCTCCCCTCTTTCATCTTCTTCCCTCTTTCATCTGAAGTTTCCTTCCCCCCCCCCCTTCATATCAAAGGTAAACTTTAATGTTTTTATTTAAAAGATGGATGTGAATGCATCTAGATCTCCTTTTAGTCATGATTTTGTGTCTTAATTTATGATAATATATGAATTTTTATTCTTCCAAAGTTATCTGAGGGTCGAGATACTGATCCATTGCAGCATGTTGATCGCTTGACCCCCCTGCAGTCTTGTTGTCTTGGTGGGGGGGATATTTCCAGCCCTTGAGTGCCAAGCCATGCAGCATTAAGCGATACCTTTCAATTAGTGACCCCCGCCTCAGACACCGCGGCGATGGGACGGCTTCACACATCAACGAACGCGGCGATAAACGATTTAAGCGCCGAACTGGAATGAGAACTAGTGGACCTTGCGACATGGAAACGGTGTTACCGCGTTTTACGGCAAGGTGTGACATGTGTAAGCGTCGGATTTTATGTGTGAGTGTGTGGGCGGTGCTTAGTATGTGTCTGTCTGGGGGGGAGATGGTCAGTGAAAGTGCAAAAACTTAAGGGAGAGAGAGCGATAGACCAAGTGCACCTTACTCAATCACATGCTAAGTGGCTCTATTGATCACAGATCTTCATCAAGATGCATTTCTAGAATTGGAGAGGGGAAAGGGAAAGTGATTTTCTCCGGATTCTTGCACATGCTCTAGTTTAAATAAAGTTGTTTTAACCTTACTTCTCAGGAGAAAGAATATTTAGCATAAAAGCAGTGCTGTTGAAGAAGAAACCATTTTATTGTCATATACATTTACACATGAACGAAATTTGACTACTGCATTTCACCCATCCCTGTATATAGGGATGGGTGGGCTGCCATTGATCGGCGCCGGGGGTTCAGTGTATTGCTCAGGTACACTTCGACACGTCCCTGTCGGGGATCGAACCGTTGACCTTCCGGTTCCCAGACGACCCTCTTAATCCAGTGTGTCACGGTCGCCCACGGTCGCTTTGTTAACGATGTGAAAAGTCAATGTCAAGGTTTTTTTTCTCTCTGACTGATGTGAAAGGTTAAGGTGTGAGTAGAAGTGTGGAAATTTCTTGATTCTTGACATGTGTCGCGATGAAGACGGAACATAATTGTGACGGAACATAATTGGGAGTTTGGTTTTATTTCAGCCGAGTGTAAGTCTTTACAGCGAGCTTGTTTCAGTCCGCCAACTTATCGCTCTGTTTCATCAATGTCAGGCTGAAATTCAATGGTGGTGGTGTTCTGTCGGGAGATGCAGCGGCGTAAACCAAGTTAAGACCTTTACATACATGATGTAAGGACACATGAAAATCCGCAATACGAGCCTGCAAATATCATATGTCCAGGGCTTTTATTGTGAAAGTCTGGTCTGCACTGTCTTTGCAAATCCTGGTTCGGACTCGGTGTTGTTTCATAAATATAAGCGCAACTCTATTCTTTTCCTCACAACATGATTGGTTGATGCCTGAAAATTATGGGAAAACGTCTTTACTCTGTAAAAAGCAGAGGAACTCTGAGTAAGGAGAGGTTTTCTAGCCGCTAGGCTTTTTCATGCCGAGTAAAACGCCATTCAGGAAGTGCCTCTCATAAAGCTGCTGTGTGAAAACCTTATTTTCGTGGATTACAGCACTCTTGTAATGCACTGCACAAGGACTTGTGTTTTTTTTGGACTGTTAATGTACTGAGGTGGCTCACAAAAAATGTTAAATGAAATGATATACTACTGTAGTCAGATTTTTGAAAGAACTTTCAAAACAAAAACGCAGTTTAGATTAATTTATCACTGACAAAAAAGTACCCATGTGCACAAGTATGGACAATTGAGGATGTGATACATTGACATGCATCGAGAGTTGACAAGTACAGGTTATTGATGGTCACTAACATAGTTGTGTCCTTTCATAATCAAACAATACACAACAGTGACACATTTAACCTGAATGATAGCTATGTCATTCCAACTGTGCCACATCTCTTCATTACTCAGATATGTCTCTACAGAGTCAAAGTCGGTGTGTGGCTCCAACATTCTTATGATTCGTGCCGGCACAGAGACTTTCTGGGGCACCAAACAGAATTGTTGCCATCCCAGAGAGAAGAGCCAGCTGTTAGTGAGCAGATTGAATCATTTGTTTCTAGTTGCCTCTTGGTTTGGTTGCTGACAACAGATCGTCCTCCATGTGGACTGTGCTACCTTGCTATTCTGGAACAGCGTTGCAGTCCATTACTCAAATTGGAGGCACAGACAAACTGCCACTGGTCCAGATGTCGAAGGCTTTTACGAAAATCCCTAATGTGATTCGACCTGATCCGACTAACAAAGACCTCTTGCATTTCACACGAACACAATCAGAGTCTCTGTGATTGCAGCTGCGGAGCCCCGTCATTATTGACAGATAAACAGCGGAGGGAAACAGCTGACTGCAGCATGTTTGTAACAAAAACACCATGTGACAAGCATCAGAGAACCTTGCTTTGTAACCTGCAGAGGCGCCGACACGGCTCAATCAAGTGTAGATGCTTTCTTCGCTTGTGCTTTGTGGCTTGCACGGGGATCCTAAGCATCAGTGTGATGTCTCTCGGAGCCCCGACGAGAGTGGGCTCTTATTCTGGCGTGTTACCTTTTTGCTTTGCCTTGAGCAGGCTGAAAGAACGGTGACTCACTGGAAGGCTGGAAGGGGGCTGCAAAGTCAGTTAAGCTCTGTTCTCTGGTGCAACCTTCAGGCCACACATATTTCTTTCCCTCTACCCGTAGTTGCCAAACTGTTCCTGGGACATGACTTTATTTTTTACAGGCTACATGTGGGCTGCTGCTGGCACAGCTTTTCCAGAGTGCTGACTGCTTAAACTCCGTACAGCAGGAAGTCTTTCCCATGGACTGACCCGCCCATATGCCCCTTCAGCCCCTGGCCACGTCACCCGTCCACTGCCGGGGTAGTGAACAACTTGCCAACCGCAGGGACGGAGACAAAGGCAAACACGGGGGGGGCGCTCGGCACAAGACCAGCTGTGGGGCTAAATGAGGGCCATTCATCATGGTAAACTGATTTAAGGAATTGAATGCATATATGCTGATGCTGCTGATCTGCAGATTAGCTTAATAAAACCCAATAACACTGAGCCACCATTTTACTGAAAACTCTTTTGTAGTCGTGGTGTGATTTTGAAGGATTAACATGAGGAATAATTGTGTTACAAATGGGAATTATAATGTGTTATTGTGAAATATAAATGACAGAAAAAGTCAGTGAGGCAAAGAAAACTCGCAGGAATACCTCCTCCTTCATTCCTGGGTTTTCATTCACTTTGCATTGTCCTCGACTATAATCATCCTCGCTCTGAGGAAGTGGCTTTTTATAAGCTGTTTTAAGGTTTCGGTTGGTTTTGGTTTTGAGGCTGCTGGCCCCGAAGACCTAACCGGGGGGGGGGGGGGGGGTGAAAGGCTCAACCCTGCTATTTCATCTCCATATATAGTCAGGCAGCTCGACCACGAAGTCAGGGCAGACTGCCTGTCTGGCGCTGGGCTGGGTGTGTCCCCACCCTGCTATAGCGTTCAGTGGGCGGGAAGGAGGATGGAGAGTGCTTCGGTTCTGCCGCACTTTCTCTTGTGTAAACTCTCGCCGTTGCTTATTTTACATGTCCTCAGAGCACGGGCTCAACATGAACGAGCATTTTAAAACCCTCTCCACGCGCCTCCTTCTGCCGAGACTCACACATCTCATAACCTAGATGTTGTAGTATTAAAATTCACTGTTGAATATCAAACAGCATTGCATCAACCCCCCCTGCTGCTTATACTTTACGACCAGCCGATATGGAAAGCCTTCGCAGTCGGCTTAGCTGCCTTCGCCGCATGTCATTGGCCCTGTTTTCGTGACCGCCTGGTCAAAGGTATTTAAAGGGAGGATTTTTAAGTCCAACAGTAGATCAAAGACAAGCGGAGCTCCCCTTCGCTGCAAGTAGATCAGGAGTGACAGCTGCATTTGCAAGGCGCTGTTGAAGAGAGGCGGGGAGAGCACGTCCCTGGAGGCGAGAGGCACTTTGGGGCAGATGAGATGTTGCAACATATTTACTGTATGCGCATGCATGCCCACAAACCAGGGCACCGATATAAACTCACACGCAATACATTCACGCCAACATGGGTGAAAGAGAGCGAAAGATGGAGGGCACACATGAAAGTGACAGGGGAAAGAAAAAAACATCATACATAAGGCAAAATAAGTCAGGGAGATTGATGATGCAAGAAAGGGAATTAAGTAGGCTTTCTCCCAGCATGCTTATCCTAGAAAATGGTTGACGTGTGAACTTCAGGTTCCATCTTTTTTACGCTACCCCTCTCAGGGGGCCTTTGCTAGCGAAGGCTCTATGAAGACAGGCATACACACAGCAGAGACAACTTTCATAAACTACGAAGAATTAGTGTCGACTTTCTCTATGCCACCGCTGATAAAAGTCCCTTTTAACTTGACTTGTTAATGCCATCCCATTCCAAAAAGGGGATTAGAGAGTGTGCCGACTTTAGGCATTTTTGAAGGGAGGAATAAGAATTGTGTGTGTGTGTGTGTGTGTGTGTGAGTGCGAGTGAACGAAGGATAGGTAGAGATAGAGACTATGTCTGCGGGAGTGGTATTGGCTGAAATTGGCTATTTCCCTCTCACACTCTTGACATCTAGAGGTGCACGTGAGAGGCATTATGAATTCATAGGCTCTGGGGAACCAAATGAGCTCCCGTCACCTGGAATTTACACGAGACAGAAATCACTTATTCTCAATGTATCATTTTTCCGTGGCACTTCCACGATAGGATACCAATTTCTTTTCCTCTGCCTCTTCCGTCTCTTCACTCCCCCCCCCCCCCCCCTCCCCTTCATATAATCTTCTCCACTGGGGCACAATTTCCGTGGCAACTTGGTCACACATTTGATTCAGTATTCTATAGCCTCAATTTATTCAAAATCCGGTTTTCCTGTGCTGTCCTTTTCCTAAGTAGGTCGCCTATCTAACCGTACCACAAGCAAGCTGTAACCCTCTCCATTTACATACCAGGGCCCTGTACTGTAATAGAGGGCACTCAGACGGGGGACGTGTCCGTGGAGTGGGCGAAGCAGACACATGTGAAGCAGTTTGAGCAGCGGACCTCCGGGGACCTCGCTGGCCCACTTCACGAGAGTCGACATCAGGCCTCATGTGGCATCTCGGTGCCAACGAGGTATTGAGACGGGACGGATGGACCGGGGGTGGGATGGCGCCCTCCGAGACGGAGCCGTCCCCCCGGTGTGTTTTCAGGGCCATCTTGGAGCCCAGAGCAGCCTGTTCTTGTCATCCACAGCCTATTCCTGTCACAACAGCTGGGGCATTGTTGTGGCGTCTGACCCCCCCCCCCCCCCCCCCCCAACTCTCCCATGCGATCCCATAATCGCAGTCACAAAGGCCGTCTCGTTTTACTTATAGTCTGTGTGACTTCTCTCATGAGCTCAAAATTCCGAACGCATAGCCTTCATCTGACGCATGTATGTCATTCCATCATACCCACAACCCATATTCCACTCCAACCCAATCACCCATTCCTCCGTTCTGCTCTTCATTCCTCCATGGCATCCTTCTACTCCCCTTGTGCCCTCCCTCCATCCCCACATTCCCTCACACTTCAGTCACCCGATACCCTTGACAGAGGTTTTCCCTCGAGACCCAAGGCCAAGCGGTTCTCCCCGAGGCCTCGGTAGCACCACATGGCCTGAAAGGGTGCGGGCGGCTCCCCCCCCCCCCCCCCCCCCGTGTTCTGGAGGGTCACACTCCCCAACACAGATGTTTCCCGTCGGGGCATTTGTGTTTTCTCTTCAAACACAACTAATCCCTCCAGCCGCTCCTCCTCTTCTTCTCCAAGATTTACTCAGGTGTTCCTTTCAGTTTATTCATTCACTGTGTGGAATGTGGTTGAAATCCCACCTTAACGCGGTGGCTGTATCCGGGAAAGGAAGCGGTGAAGTTTGGATTGCAGCTCGGATTGCTTTTTTAGGGGCTTAGGGTTAAACAGGGTTTGCAGAGACGTGCTTTTGAAGTGTAAATCTTGCCATCACTGCTGCCCGGGCAGTGAGCTTGAAGTCCTCACTGTCTTGGGTGGAGAACATAAATCAGCCGCTACTGATTTTCCGCTGACTGTCATAATCGGTTTGTTAAACCGACAAATTGCATTGCCGATAGACAGTCAAAGTCTACTGGTTCTCAGCGATTTGAAGATAAAATGTGATGAAATAACAATCCGAAGGATTTTTGAAGCTTGATTAGACTCTCCTGTGGTGTTGTTCAGGGTACCCATAGTTTGAAATCAATGAAAATATAAAGGTATCTCTTGCCGTTACTGAAGCAGTTGTGCAAACACATGTCTCACTGATAAAGTATGAATTTCCCAACGTACACTGTATGATTAATGGAAACACTAGAAAGCAGCGACTAATTACTCCGGAGTGCTTATGAAACATTAAGTCCATAAATAAGCATGTTTATTTATACCCCATTGGATTAGATTATTCAGTGTTTATAACCTGTTGTTAATGTGTTTGTTTTGCCTCAGCTGTATTTGCAATCATTATATTTCTCATCAACATTTCAATGGGGCTCTCTATTTTTAACTTTTCTCAGGTTCTCAGGTTACAGGCCTTTCATAATTGATGTGCTTACACCTATCCTCAGCTAGATTACTCATATGTCGAGCAAGCCACATTTATTCATCACCCTGACTCCTTTCTAATGAGGGAAGTTAAATTACAACATTTTATCAGACAAAAATATGGACAACACAGTTTTTTTTGGTGAGCTGTCGCTCGCTGTCATCTCTCTGATTAAGCTGTGTAAACACGCAAAGTTTAACAAAAAGCAAGACACAAAAAGAAATACAGAGAGAGAAATATTGTTCAATCATTTAAAGACGAAGCGAGGAATGAAATGAAAAATCGGGGACAAATGAAAAATCTATCAAAACGCTGTCAGGGGGGGCATTTGAGCATTTCCACAGCCATTTTAAGGCTTCGTTAGCCACGTCAAAGAGGAGCCTCTGATCCACTGAGAGGGGTGGGAAACGCATTTTGATCCATTTGGCTAATTTGTAGTTGAAGTAACTGTGCAGCACTTTGATGGGACCGAGAACAAGGTTTGTTGCTTTCACACAGAACGTCGCGCATGACACATGACAAACGAGTACTTAAGAAATTGGCAGAATTCTCGCGCCCATCACGAGCAGGCACGCTAATCGATGTGTCACAGAAAGGTGTGACATCAAGGTGGCTCCTCTTAAACAGAATTTATCGGTCGAGTGACTTTGCATTTTGTATGTAGCCCCTCTTTCTCTCTTATTGATTCCTGTCCCATGGCCAGTGCATACTCTGTGTCATGTGGTCAGCTCCCACTAGCTTGACTCTGACCTTTTATTTGTGATTTTCGACTTGCTTCAGCAGCGTGCGACTGCACAGGAATGTTGATAGTCTGGCCCCGATCCAATCGATTGCCAGCCGAGTCCTGCTGACCTGTGTGACTCTTTAACCTCCACCCAGGAGTCCCACACAGTTCATGTTTTCAGTGCGCGATGACATGCAGACCGTATTTGTATTTTCATGCATGCATTTGTTGAAGAAGTTCCAACTGTGTCCATGTGAGGACATTATTCACATTGTGGGGAACACGCAAGCTCTGTATGTTTTAAGAGACACGTACAGATAAAAGTGTTGTGTTGACACTTAATGCTGTGATATCAGGGGCAGGAAGTTGTTATTTACACAGAAGGATTTAATGTCCTTCAGGCCCTACATGTCGAAGTGTCCTTGAGTTGCCCCCTCGGCTGCTTCACAGCAGCCCACTGTTCCCTAATGCCTCGGATGGGTCAAATATGGGGGTCGAATTTCATGTATCTCTCTGTGGCCATTGTTTAAAGTTACTACGTTTAGAAATTGCACTCTTATAAAAGTTTGTGCTCGACCTAATCGACCAGAGAGCACTCAAAACGAAACAAACGTTTCACTTTTGTTATCATTTCTTTCTGTCTTTCTATTAAGCCCTTCACTGGGGAAAAAAAAGAAGAATAAAAAAAAATATATAAAACATAATGTAACATTGGTCACCTGGTTGTCAGGCTCACTGTGAAAGAGAATGCAGGCTTAATTGACAAGTGTGCAATTAGAGACATTATCATAATTAGTCACCCAGGATACATAAGGAGAACTCTGGCATGCTAATCAGCCTGGACAACTTTGAACATGTGCCTCAGTTTACTGTTTAACACGGCACCAACCCTATGAATATTAATCAGAGCACAATGTGGTAAATGCATTCCTCTTGCCAATAGCAGGATGGAGAAACTTTACAGAATGAGGACATCGGAGTCATATAGGGCAAAGCAAAACTCTTGTTTGCGTCCTGTTTTGGTGTCATTATTACATGTTGTTACGGGTGTAAACAGGAAGACCGCTGTTGAGGATGGCACGCAAATAAAAGTTTTTCTGGCACGATATCTGGTCGAGTCCGGGGGATATTTTTGGCATCTTTGGTCAATCTGGTTGGCAAAACATAAAAGACCAGAGGCAAGAAAAAGGACAAGGAAAGCTTCAATCGAGAGCAGACCTCTGCGCCAAGGCCTAATAATCTCCCAAGGTGCCGTTGCTGTTACTTTAACGCTCAACATTGCATGAGTTATATAAGGCAGGTTTGGTCTGATGGTGGTCGCGTGGGATGGAGCGGCCAAAATCAATAGGTTTCTTCTCGAGAGCACGAATGCGCGCAGAATCCAGCCATTAGTTATCCCCATATGTTTGTCACGATCAGACACTCAAAGAGACACGGAGCGGGAGATGGGAGCGGGTATATGAAAAGCAGCCAGTGACTGAGAAACTGGCGAGAGAAAGATGGGGATTTGCAGGGAAACAGATATTGGTGAGAGATGAAAGAGATAAACAATCAATACGAGAAGGAGACATTCAAAGGAAAACATAGCCAACATGAATCTAAGAGAAGGACAAGATGGGAGTAAAGTGCGTTAAAAACAAAGCGGCAAAAGAAGTGCCGGAGGCGGTGTGGTGGGAACAGGAGCAACAGATGTGCTTTAAATTAGCCTGGCCCCGGGAATGCAGTCCATGAAAGAGGCCAGATACGGTGACCCTCGGCCTTGCAACTTGATTCCATCCCTCCCTCCCCCCAGTGGCACAAGCACCTCTTTTGTAGTCTCCCTCTCTCTCTCAGCTCCAACCATCCCCCTTCTCCAACCATCCCAACCATGGGCACAATGAGCCCGCTGGGTGCTTCAGACCACTCCTCGATCCTTACTCCAAGAAGTGCTCGGTGAAAGCTAGCGCCGCTCCCCAGGGGCTCTGCTCCGTGCTCTCGCTCACGCCTTCATTAGCCGAGGCCTGGCATTCAGCTAATGACCGCCGCTTCCCCTTTTCCTTACCTTCCTTCTGCCCAAGTACAGTGGTGCTGCCGCCTTGTTCAAACTGGATGACCATGACATTCAAATTGTATAGCGTGCATACATCATCTGTCTCTTTCACTCCGCGCTCGTAGAATTACAATGCGACACCTTTTGACCTTCCGAACGGACCGTGGGGGATCTTTTTTTTCCACCCTCTGTCTCACCTTGTCGTCTTTTCTGCGCGTGCCGACCATATTCTGTTCCGCGCCCCTCTCATTCGGTGTTATTTCGCCACGCTCCTCGTCGCCTTTCTTCTTCACTGTCTCCCACAGACCACATTCTTCATCGGTTCCACTCGTGCAGCTGTCCTCTGTCCTTGCGCTTTGCACCTGTTCCCCTGTCGTGATCTCGTCTCCCTACAGCACTGCGGTCGAAAGCAGTTGTTCGTCCGCTCGTCTGGATTCTGTCTCGCTGTCTAGGAAAGAACATATGCTGATGTTTGCTATTTAATGTGATGCAATTAAAGTTTCAGTTTTTTTTATCATTTGCTCTGGTGGTGTTCTTGATTGAAAAGATCAAGAGCAGGGACACTTAATTATCTCTGTTGAAATTCGCACACAACTCTACCTCAGCCCTGCCTGGCAGGATGTGGGTTGTTGCGCACTATTATCATAATGGGCTATTTACATAGGGTAGAACTGGTCCAGGTAATTCAATCTATATGTAAAACACTGTTGCTAGTGAGGCAGGGGGCCAGTGACAGCTCAGCTAACCCATGCAGCCCGGGGCGTCTGCGTTGCTATAGTTATGGCCTGCAATCAGACCGAGTCCACATCTATGTTTAGAAAGCAAAAGTCTAATTTACAATGGCCAGCGATGCATTGATCATGTGTTGTGTCCCAAATCTGGCTGTTGGGTTACCTTAAGACATCATGCTTGACCCGCCACACACAACTGCCTGTTGGTTTCATATTGAAAGAGAACTGGATACAGCGTTGGAGGCGGGGCCCCGTTCATTGCTATGAAAGTTGCTCAGTGTCGCATGAAGCAGAGGAGGGACCGAGTCATTGTTTTATGAAAGTCACAGGTAATTCTCAGGTCTTGTGCCATCAAGTCCCAAGTCCTAAACGTTGAGCTTTGAGTCCTAAACAAGTCATAATGTGCTCTTCACCAAATGTAATACCATTTTCCCCTTCGTCTGTAATTTTCAACCCGCAACTGCGACTCGTCTTTTGTTAACCACTGCATATTTTTTGCATGCGAACAAAATTATTTCCAACATAACTTTAGTTCATGGTTCTCTCCTGCAACTTGATTAGATGCTGTAGGATCGGTTCAAAGACAACGGGTTCTGGGGAATTCAGTGTCGTCTTGCTGGGAATGAGTTGTGTTCATTGATTCGGGAAATTAATTTATTCCTGGCAAACTTTTTAAATAACATCTTTGGGCCCAGGAGGAAGGTATCAAGTATTTTCGCATCCATCAGTGTAACAGAGCGAGTGCACTGGTGTTCTCTTCACCTCATTCTCTGGCCCATTCACATGAACGGAGGAAGAAAAAATAACTCATGGATTTGGGTATTTGTACATTTGACTTTACGTTTTTTGCACGTACTGATTTAATTAATGCCTTTTTAAGTGTTTGAACTGGGAACACATTTATGGACCCACTGATTTACAGACGTCTCAATGTAAATGTATGGGACAAAGTCTTTTTGAGCCCCATGGCGTCACGTGAAGGACCCCGACATTGCAATTCCATCGTTTGGCCACTAGGCTTCATAGCCCGGCACTCTTCCTGAGGACTTGAGATGTACACTTTCCATACTAACACCATTTCTTTTCTTTTTTTTGCCCATCACATTATCATCCTGTAACACTGCACTGCCTGCTGATCCGTCATGCATGCAAGCTGTCACAGAAATGTTGTCATCGTAACGAGCCTCTATTCATCCATGAATGACAGCCGACTCAATTTGAATTGACTGACTCGTTCTGATTTGCCAAGTTCACGAGCTTCCACTAAACAGAAGCAACTCGGCCGTTAGCAGAGCATTTCTTTTTACTCCCTTTATTCCATTTACAGTCCATTGTTTTATTTCCAAATGTTCTGTTCCTTTTTATTTGCCGCCGCCTTCTTCCTCTTTGACTTCCTCTTTATGAATGATTCATTGAGTCATACATAATTTAGGGGAAGCAGCCAGAGATTTACACAGCTCTTTGTGTCTCTGTGTTTTGTTTGGTGACATATTCAATAATTGTTTAATATATCAAATTGACTGGGAGTTGGGAGCCCTGCCCTGCGTGCAGCAGTGCCTGATGTGTGTGATTATGGCAGAGGTGAGCGCCAAATACTTTCCTACAGTAGGAGACTCGGCATGACCGCCAGTGGAACGTCCTAGTAGCCTTCAACACCCACAATTATTTTTGGCTGTAATGCTTCCTGGAATACTTTGCAGCACACTAATGAAGTACAGAGTCAGTTGATTGGCAGTCATTGTGTGGGGGATTCTGCACTGACCTCATGCTATGTCTGCTTCAGATTAGCTCTGCTGTGGTGTATGTCTGCCGTACATGTGTCTGAGATTATCCTATTTGGTTTAGTTCCTTACATTCATAGCACTGAAAGGAGAATTTGGAAACTTAGAAAGATTGCAAACATTAATAATTCCACATTTCACAGAGGACCTAGCATCACATTTGCTGGTCCATCCCTATTCAGTAAAATATGGGCTTTTATTCAATTTTGTTCATCCTGATGGAATTGCTCGAAACTGTGATTTTTGCCCCACTTCCATTGTGTATTTACAAAAGTTTATTCACTCCAATATATCTGTGTAGCATGTTATTGCTTCTTATATGTCTAGCTCTCAAAATGTGTATTAGTTTTTGGGATATATCTTTGTTTATTTGTCGGAATAATGATCAATTGAGATAATCCGGTGTGTGGTTTTTGGCCCAATCCCCAGCAACATCAACAACACACACACACACACACACTAAAAAAGAAAAAGCAATGCAATACAATCTGATCCTCTGGCAGCTTAGCCTGACATCCAAACATCCTTTGTTGTAAACCCAGGGGGGGTGTTTATGACTGAAAGGAATGTCTTTGCCAAGTCCTATTTAATGAACAACTTCTTTCAACAAGCTTTCTTCCTTCGTTAAGTAACTTGTCAATTCTACCCATGTGCTGTTTTTTGTTCCAGGGGAGCCTCAGTCTTGTATTTGTGCACGGTGCTGATTTTATTTTGATTATTCACCGAAGGAATTGCAAAGTTAATCCCTCCTCTTCATACTGATATTGACACTGTGGATTGTCTTTTAATTAAATCAGAAAATTAATTCAGATGGGGGCTGGGTCAATAACTCAGCTTTTAACCAGCCTGAGACGCGGTGCCGGGATGAGTTTTGGGGGGGGGGGGCATCGCGCTTTGGATGACGTCATACAGTGTTTCCCACAGGATTCTTTGAGAGTGTAGTGGGTGGATCTTGGACCCTCCAAAGTGGTGAGGAGTCAACAACATGTTGTACGTGTTAAAGTTAAATGCAACGATCTAATTCCACGATCCCTGGAATGTCCAGATGAGGAGTGCTGTTAAGCTCACGGCCACCTTAACTCCGGGCCTTTCCATCTGATCTAGAGCTGCTCGCGGCACACCGGAGGGAATACGCCTGGCGAGGGCCAACCAGCGCCGAGGAAGGGTCTCGTGAGAAGATTCTCTCAGATCGAGTGGCCTTCCCTGACTGGCTGAGTTGAGTCCCCAGGGCAAATTGTGCGGACAACACCTGTTTTCAGTTAATTTTGAAACTGTAGGAGGTCTGGATTTGAATTTGGCTACACAATGGCTCATTATGATTGGATGATAGTCCAACATGTTAGACACTATTGACATTACCACTTTATTACTATAACAGCAGAACATTGGGGGACAAAAAGCCTCGTTGTCGGCCCTATTCTGGCGCCATTGGCCCCCCTGTGACCTTAGAGTTTATCTCTTATCCACTTCCCTCTATATCTTGGAGGTCAGCGAGACCATGAAAGAATTCCGACTACCATTTCATGTCTTTTGTAGCCTGTCAATGATCCTTTCAACTTTTACTTTTTGTCCTTGTCGACTTAATGAAAATCAGCCAGGGTTTACACGTTAATGTCCCGTATATATGCAGAGTTAAATATTTCATTTGGAACCACAGAAGTGAGAACTGGAAACCAAAATTCTACATTAGAGTATGTCTAGCCCTTCCTCTGAACAGGGAACCATTATTGATATCCTCAGCAGGGGACATTCAGGCAGTGTGTTTCGGACAAGGAGTGAACGCAGGTTGCCAAACAACTACTCATTAGTATTGACTGGCAAAGGTTTGACGCTTTAATTAATTTCAATATGCATCCTAGGAACAAAAATGTCTTCATGTTCTATGGCTGCAGAGTGACACATAGAGTAATAGAAACACAATGATTGGCTCTTGTTGTAGCCTCAGAGCAGAATTTTAATCAATGATTTGGCAAGCATTATGTCTGTGACACCAGTGATAATTGAGGTCCTCTATTATCTTTGTTGGAATACTCTGTCTTGAATTGCTCTTTATGCTAATTACAGTGTGATGAGGTTCTTCCACACTGCTCTGCAACAGGGCTGTGTGTTTTTGTTTTTAGTTTTGCTGATGAGCTGGATGGATTACATCCAATTGTCTCCTGTTGCATTGTTGAATTAAATTAATTTAATGCATCAGGAGGAAGGCAGGAGGGAAAAAAAGCTGCTCTCCTGACGAAAACGTCACATGGCATGTCACTGTCACCCGTAAGTGATGTGCCTTGGTGCAGAGACACCGTTTCCTCTGGCTTTCTTCCCAAAAGGTGTCACTCGACATCTGCCGTTGAGAATCAAAGTGAGAACACCTCGCTACAGGAAAGTACCATTCGCTGCTCGTTGCATCTCGAGTTCCTACGCTGCGTGCATTGAGCCAAGGTGGACGATTCCACTCTGGCTCCGGGCGCCACCAGACAAATTGGACTCCGGGAGGAGCGTGAAACACTTGGCCGCGGCAAACAATCGGACTTTTGGAGAGGCCTGCCGCCTCTTTGCTGTGTCAGTTTGGCCCAGGCAATTTCTGAAGGAAGGAGACAGGTGTGAGGACGGAGCGAAGTGATGTGGATGGATCTCTCAAGCAAAGCAAGTGTGCAAACATGTCGTTTCAGCAGGAGAAAGGGATGACGTTTAGCTACGTTATTGGGGATAGAGACAACATTGTATTTCCCGGAAAAAGAGTGATTCAAACTTTATAGGCGCAATATGAGTAAGTCCAAAGTCTTGCCCCGCCAGGAAGAAAAATAAAGCACAAAGTTACCTGGATGCAGTGAAAGGAGAGGAAGGAAACCGTGTGGAAGGTGTCAAAATAAATGAGACAGCGGTGGGAAAAAAACAGACAAAGGGATGCATGGAGGAAGGTCTGAGGAGAGATCAAAGGAGCGTGAGAGAAGTGTCTGCATGCAGCCGTGGAAAGAGCATTGGAGCGTGAGGAGTGATAAGTCTGTGACAGCTGCAGCATCATTAGTGTATTAGGATCAATCCTCGAGACCCTTGTTTGCAGTCTTTGCCCACACAGAGGGCCGGTGTGATTTTCATGGGCATGCTCATGCAGCTGCTACGGCAACTTCCAGATAGCCGGTCTTACTTTTCCCCACATCTCTGATCTCTCTCCCCCTCCACCTGTTTCTCTCACGCTCCGCTGCTCTGCCTTGCCTGTGCCTGATCTCGGCTTCACTGATCTCAAGCCAGAAGTCAGCCATAAGCGATGCCGTGGTTCATCTTTCTTCGGCTGTATACTCGATGACATGAGAAAGACGGAACTCTAGGTTTCCTTTTCTCTGCTACACATACTCCGCCGGGGTGATGGGGCCACACCGATGGCTTCTGCTTCCCCCGTTGCTGTGACTATTGGTTCATCAATTCCAGTCAGCGGGCAGCAATTTACCAGACACCGTGGGTGTGTGATTAAAGATCCCTTACCACCCTGAGCCAGGCAGCTGGTACACTGTGACAACGGAGTGCGGTGGCACGACGAAGGCATGCTGACAGATTTGCACAAGCGCTCAGAGACACAAAAGGACTTGTAGCCGGCTTACCGCGTTATTGAAGATGCTGTTTGCTCCAATCTCTGCATGCGTTTGTGTGCCGCCCCGCATGCATGCGGCGTGAATGTTTACCTGCCGCTGCACAAACGTGTCCTTGAATAAGGTTGATTCCACCGGGAGCTCATTGGAAACCAACTTCATGGGCTGTGTTGAGGCCATTGTATGTGGATGATAATAAGAGCCATGCTTGACTGATTGCTCGTGTCATTAGGGGAGCGCGTGTATTCCTCACAGGTCATTATGCATGCGTGCCCGCCCCCTGGTATATGTGGCCCTTTCTCACTCTACTGAGCACTCTGTTTGACTTTCTAATACCGGGCTTAAAGCAATAATTGGAACAATGCTGATGCAAAAACATCCATCAGGCACACTCTTTTAAACTCGACGGGGAAGTGGCCTATGATTTCCTCATCGGGTTCCTCTATTAATCTGGGCTGCCCCTTTTTGTTTGCACGTCCAGTCTTTAGAGCCATCTTCATCATGGTGGAGGTTTGCGCAGTGCTGCTAAAGTGTCACATTAACGGGAGAAGAAAGTCGCGCCGTCTTGCAGTTAAGGGAGAGAGAGGGGGGGGGGGGCGAGATGACAATAGCTGAGCCCGCCGTCTCATTTACTAAATGAGGCCTGTGTCTGCCCGAAAGATCTGTGCATTGTGGCATACATGATCTCATTGCTTCCTTTGTTTCAGGAGCTGATTGTTTAACCCGCTGAACCCAATTATGATACATTAGACGCGTATTATTGCACATGACAGCACATGCGTTTCATCCGAGCTCTGCATGGGTGTACACATTTATCTTGTTACAGTTTCATTTGTGACATAAAAAATAACTTCTGTCTTCTGCTGTTGTCCCTGGCAAAGCAGATGCAACACTCCGTTACTTTGTCGCACATATAAATGAAGAAAGACGCAGCATCCAGGTTGATGAACTTCAAAAAAATAAATGAATTGCGTAATTTCTTTCCAGTAAATGCAGCACACAACTTCAACACATGCAAGAAATATCTGCTGTGTCAATCAATCAGAAGCAGTGAAGCTAGAGGCTGTACTTGGTGGACAAACAGAAACCCTACACGTAGGTGACTCACGCCCATTTCCCACGGGCGCGTCTGACTCATTGTAATGGCCTTACCAGCAGCTCCGTCTGTGTCTGCAGGGCGTGTGCCTGTGCATCAGTATGTGCTGGTGCGAGTGCGTATGTGTTCAAAAGGACCTCTGCTTTTCTCCTCATCTCTCCAGCAGTCACGTCGAGCCCTCCATCCGTCTCTAATTGCCTCCACCTCGCACATCATTTGTGTTTCTGCCGTAAAAAGAAACATTGAAACTCTACCGCTGGGGATCCATAACCGTTTTCCAGCCTATATGCTTTTTATTGCCGTATTTAGAGCCTTCATAAATATAGAGCAAAGCATTAGGGAAAAGAAAACGTCTGAAGAGTTTCAGCTGAGACACCTGCTGTTATATCTGTAGATAATCAGCCAGACAGACCGGTAGAATGGAAGGCAGACACACAAATATCTGGAAACTGAAGCGGATGTTCGAAAACATCAGTCACACTGGCTGCAAATCACTATATGTGTCTGTATCCAAACAAAACAAGTCACACCAGAAGGGTGAGTATAGAGCCTAAAAGAGTTTTCAATGTCACAAACCTGGCTAACCCGGTCCAGAGCAGTTCATGGTCAGGCTTTCACATTTAAATCGGTTAAGCAAACCCTTTTAGAAATAGTGTCACTATTCCAGCACAATCCTGTGCAGCTAATAACACACCAATGAGCAAATTGGTATTTATTGCAGATCAAATTCAATCACTTCTTTTTGGCCATAACTGAAGTGATTTCTACGCACCCTTCCGCCATCTAGTAATAACATCTGCCTAAAATAAATACATTAACTTACACATTTACAAAATGTTCTGCCAGCATTCTTCTCAGCGTTGTTTTTTTTTTGCTGTATATTATTCTTGTGTACGATATTCAATTTAAAGCCGGAAATAGGCGGCACAATTTTGTGCTGTGGAAGAGTCAAATGACACTAAACGGCCCCTTTTTATGGGAACGTGCACAGAGAAAGAGGAGCTGGGACACAAAGACAGTTGATAACAACCGGCATCTCTCTGAGTGAGGGTTTAGGCTTTGTTAAGCCAGCTAAGGCAGAGTAAGCCTGGCTCTGTCGAACTTGCCTCACGGTACACCACTCAGGTGTGTGTGTGTGTGTGCGCGGGCTCTCAAACTGCAGTCATTAAAAATACATCGTCGTCTGCTGTTGAAACACACACACAAGCATTCTCATACACACACATTTTGCCTTTCTTTGTCTCGCTGTCCAGCTCTTCCAGGCCTTGCTGATTATGCACAGCCAGGTTCACATACAAACACACTCTCTCACTCACTCTCTCACTCTCTCTCTCACACACACACACACACACACACACACACACACACACACACACACACACACACACACACACACACACACACACACACACACACACACACAGTTTAGCATGCATCAGGCATGCGCTCATTGTTCCCTGGGAGTCGCAAGGTCAACAAGTATCCTCCCTGATAGACTCAACATGGAGAGGATGGAGGACGAACAAAGCCAGCGATGCGTACGCACAAACATCACCCTCGCATGTACACAAAGGCACAAGCGTACTGTTCATGCACACATTATGCAGGGGGTGCACTCGCATCTTTATTTGTCTGTTCCTTCCAAACAAAGGGCACATAGATTCATTTTAACAAAATAGAGATGTTCTCTGACCCCACTAACAAGGTATCCAATAAAATATGTATCAAGCACTGTGCACCAACCAGACAGCTGCATATTGTGATAATGGCTTGAGTCTTTTTTTACTGCACAAGGAAGTAAAAATTATTTTTCATTTTCTGGGATTATTTCAGTGTTTCATTTGTCTTTGCTTACTTAACTTTTATGTTGCAGAAATGTAGTCGCACTTTATTGACATGAATTGATATCGGGGGTCAGCAACCTTTTTGATACGAACTGTCTTGTTTAATAGTTTGCCAAATCAATTACGACACCACATCAAAAATGAAATCTCCAACGAATCTCTAACTTTGTTCCTGTCAAAGCAACATCTTTCTCCCATAATCAGGACAGTCTATATGATCATTCCCTACCAGCCTACCACCAATCTTGTTCATCAGCAGTAAACTTAACACATTCTGTGGAGAAGGCAACTAGTACCAGCCAGTCCGAGGCAGAATAGGGCGGGTCTTCACTGTAAATAACAGGCCGTGCAACTGCCAATGGTAATGAGTCCTAAACCTAGAAATGAGTATAATTGCACTTCAGGTTCCCTCATCTCGAAGTCAATGGATATTTTAAATGGCTTTTTGGTTAGATCCCTGAAATAAGGGCCGTGGTTAACACAAGCCTATAAGAGATTTTAACATTTTGTTCGATCAAATAAAATACTTTACTTACAGTAAATACCGCTCTCGTGAATTTCGAGGCTTCTACGGGTCGGTTGCTAACAAGCGGCTGACTTGTCCGACTTCAGTTTGTGCATTCTCTCTCATGCGATAGCTTTTTACTTCTGCCGGTTGCATTCACACTTCATAAATCACAAAAGTGGTGCCATTGGTTGAGCTGCTTGAGGTTGCCACTGCTGATTTATGCGTAGCTATGAATCCCACTTCTTTTCTAGATAAAACCCACCAAGAGTATCTGGTTGAGGCAGAGTCGATTTGGTTCGGAGAAAAAAACCAAAACAGAAGGGCATATTGGTCTGCTGGTTATGGGAAGGGAGTCTATCCCCTCTGTTTTGAGTGGTTTCAATTTCTGCGTTTGAAAAGAAAAAAAGCATTTATGTGCAAATTATGAAGGAAAAGTTGTTAAAACAATGCTTTGGCTGTTGTTTTGCAGCACCATATCAACGATTCGTGTGTCAGGTCGGGTAAAAACAACAAGAGGATCTTGATTCCTCAGCTTTCATTCATTCTTTTTTTTTTTTGGGTCGCTGCTGTGCTGAGTAACAGCTCTCCAGCCATGCATACATGATACCATTGGACTATTCTCTGTGACGGAAATGAGAACAAATCAATCAGTGAAAGATGCAGATTCTTGGACCTTGTTCGAGATTTCTAAAATGTATAACGTTAAGGGCTCAATCAGGATCGTATTCTATAGCAGATTGTTTTTCAATGGCTTTAATGGAGCGATAATCTCTGAGATAATTCTCAGGCAAATACATCGCCGCACTTGGCGTTTAGCTCTTTAACTGATTATGAGTATCTATTCACTTCAAGTTTAGCATGATGCTGTCTTCGCTTATCTTTATTTTACCAGACGGCCGACTGAACACTGCGATGGGGGAGGGAAGGGAGAAAAAGGGTGAGGAAGACAAAGACATGGATTTTATCATGACTCAATTAAAAGTTTATTTTCTTCTGTGTGTGTGTGTGTGTGTGTGTGTGTGTGAGAGAGATGTGACTGTACTGCTCAGAATGTGAGCAGCAGGGGAAGCGGCTGAAGTGTCATCTCTCCTCACTGTCAGAGCAGTCAACCACAGTTACGCTACATCTCACAGCGAACAAGTCCCCGACACCTTCATCTTTTTTTTTTTCTCCACGTGAGAACAATTTGGTGTGATATTAATGTGCATTTTGAGTCACGAGGTCGCCGAGGCAGGAGACGCACTGGATCTTAGAGACGGACTGATAGATAGATTGATCAGTCGATCGATCTGACATGCTCAGCGTGAAATAATGAGCTTAAGCTTCTGATTTTTTTACTTCAAAGGCCACCAGTTATTGGCACCTGCTGTGCTTTTGTCTGTTCAAATTTATTTTTCTTTTCATTGTTTCTCGCCGTCTAACTCAGTTTCTTTCCCAATTCCTTCATGTCCCTTCCCTTTGTCTTGCCCTCCAACCCTCCATTGCCCTCCCGCTTTCCTCTTTGTCTCCCTCGCTGACTCCCTTTCACTCATATTCCCCTTTTGCTAATTCTAATTAAAGCCAAGAAATGTCATCTTTTATCAATGACACTGTTAATGAAACGGGGACCGCTTTTGTCAGGGACAAAAGTTTTCACCAATTAATTCTCCGCAATTAAAGTTAAAGAATTCTCCCGGGAGAGTGTTTTGCTCTCGACTCCCCTGGTGCAGTGTGTGTTGTTTTTACCCATATGCTAAAAGCCTGAAATCCTTGTGGGCTTTCATGCCTTGAGGCTCTAATCTACGAAAGGTATGCAGGGTGGAGTGGAAGTCCTCCTGCAATTATCTTTGTATTTCCCAAGGCTAAATCATTTAGAGTAATTCGGCAAATGTTCTTGTGGTAAGAGTAAGATACAAATGGTCATACATTTAGAATTGTACCTTCGTTGTGTCGTCAACTCACTTCAACAAGCGAAGATATTTCGATTTTTTTTTTTTTAATTTAAATTCCAAAGTGTCTCACTAACACTACATTTGACGATATTACATGTAAACGCATCATGATAACGACATAAGTTACTTTCGCCCAATACTCATGTTCACTGAACAGAACCTGAACGCATCCTAATGTAACTGAACGGAACCTTTGTTCTCCTTGTGTCAATTTAAACACGGATCGGTTGTTTACAATGTAACGTCATCAGAGATCGACGACTAGAAGAGCATGAATACACATGTCCTGTTCGCATATTTTACTGAATATTGTCAGATAGTGATCGTCAATAAAACTTTATTTCACACTGTGATGGTTATTGTTCAACTGCGTAGTTAATCCGCGGTTCACATGTGTGCCGAACCGTGAGCACGGGGGGGGGGGGATCAGTACCGATCACGGATCAACAGTGGTCCGTTACACCGCTACACCACACACAGCATGGACAAGAAACACACACACAATCATACTACACTCTCACCCTCCCGCCTCCACTCAGCATGTCAGGTCTTTTTCATTTGTCCCAGCAGTGCGCCCTTTTCTCTGGTTGCTCAACCACCTCATGTGGAGAGAGAAAAATGCACAGACCCACTGTGAGCCTAATTAACCCTAATTAAAGACTAAAAATTGAAATAGAAAAGTGAGCTGAAGCTCTTATATGCCACTGCACCACTTACTTTCTTTCTTCTGTTCCTTACTTCTTTTGATTTTTCTTTGTAAATTAATGGTTCCATGGAAAACAACATCGAGACAGAAGTGCAGGAAAAAACGAACCCTGTTGCTGCTGGTCATATCCAAATGAGTTGTTTAGTTCCTGCTCTACCCAGGTACTGTAAGCATCTGTGTATTCCTTTCTGCTCTACACACTGTCAGCTGTATTTCCGAGATCTACGGCCTCGCTGTGGAGGATGTGGCAGCCTCATTATTTAGCAGCATCATGGGCCCTGCTAAGGCTCCTTGTTTGGAGGGCCAATAAGAGAGGAGGCCCAATAGTGTCCACGTCTGTTATTGTATGGCGCCTGTTCTCCACCTTGCTCTTCATCCTATCCTCCACATAGGAGGTAGATGATATGGCAGACTAATGATGTCACTCCAAATGAATAACCGTATAGCTGCCAATTGCACTGCTGCCACCACCGCCCCGCAGGCTGATCTCCCCCCCCCCCCCCCCCCCGCAAATGATTAAATAACTCTCACTTCCTCCTGTCCTTCCCTCTTCTCATTCCCCCGTGGCTACGCATCTACCTCACCTTCTCCGTTCTTTCAAACTAGCTCGTTACCGTCCGACATGAGAAGAAAGATTGGAAATGGTAGCCTATCTTGTCTCTCGGTGGACGGATGGACGGTTGGGCGCTTTCGTGATTGTTTTCTTGAGCTGGCACAACACAGAGCTGAGGAGTGACGTAATGGTGTTCTCAGAGGTTTGACAAGGTGGATCTAGCTGCTGCTGCTGCTGCATTGTGCTTATTGCGGATTGGGGTGGTGGAGTTAATGTGATTTCTGACTGAAGCATGGCGAGAGTAGGTTGGAAATTTGATGTCTAAAGACCGTTGGGCATTTCTCAGTGTGTGTGTGTGAGAGGATAGAAGGAGATGGTGTTACTCATGTGTCAATTTTGCACCATTGCAATATATGGAAGAAGAATGATTGTGCGTGTGTAATGTTTGTCTGTATCTCTGTGAACGCGGGTCCTTGTAAGTGTGCTTTTTGTTTTGCCAAAGACTTGATGTCATTCCTCGACTGTCCCCCCCCAGGCTAGTTTTGATATGCTGGTATCTGATTTGGCACCCTTCTGCACTAGCTCATAACTCCATCGCCCTGAAGGAAACCGAAATTGTGCAGCCTCTCCATTCTGTCCATCCATTGCCTTTTCCTTTGGGGTCCTGATCCGGCGGGTGTCCGTCCATCACAATGCCCTAATGCATGTCCAGAGATGCTTTTGTTTCTTCCCCACCGGCATCAAGGCATATCTAATGCGATGGCCACTGTACATACATGGCCTTTTTGAAATTCTTTCAGCATGTTACTGCCGAGTTTCTCTTTTGTTGCTGCGGCAAAGAAAGTCCTATTCTTTGAATCTGTGATTGCTTGTTATCGCTTGCTATGATCTGATATGATGCGATAGAATGTGTCGCTTTTGTTATCTTATATCTGCGATTCCCACGGTTTTGTCTGCAGTATAATAGACAGTTTTTATTCGTAATCTCTGCACAGGGATAAGAAAAAAAAGGGTCTAATCCTGTTAATGCTAAAATCAGATTATGGGATGTGGCCTATAGCACAAAGGCAATATGTGTGTGTTTGTGTGGGAGAGTATGTGTGGTGTAATATGAAGCATAGAAATAGGAAAGGATGGCAGAGACAATATGATGAAGTCACACATATGTGCATCTATGTAGAACATGGCTCATCTATACATTTCCCACCTGGCCTCTTGTAGGAGCTGGAAGAAGTTGGAAGGATGATAAAACATAAAAGGTGTTTCCAGTATTCCGGCAGGTTGACATTGATGTAGCACCTAGATGGTGCTATGCAGAAAAAAACATCATCTTTATAAAGAGACACTTTTTTTTTTGCTCATAAGTTAAACTATTTTTTATTTCTTTGATGTTTGTTGTTCTTACTTTTTTCTTTGTTCTTCTACCGTACCTGTCACCGTGTAATAAAAGAGACGTTGATACTGTGACTTGGAATTGAAACCAAGGTATATCACATGTCAGTCTTTGTCTGTTCACCACAGAGAGAGTGACAAACGGATGCAATGATGAAACAAATGGATGATCTTTTATGGATTCTGAAAGGACTTTGTTCTTTTAGAACTGGACACGACTAAGGGCTACCTACTGTGACCCGGCTGCCCACCCCCCCCCCCCCCCCCCCTGCGGGTGTGTGTTTGTGACTAGTTGATTGGGCTCCTTACGGTTGCTCGAAGGGCTTTTATCCAAGTGGGAGGCAGGCTGGGAGCGAGGACTGGATGCGAAAAGAAATAGATGATCAACCAAGCATAACATCTGTGGCAGTATCCGAAGCATTTCATCTTACCAGTTGGAGTTCTTGTTATTGGCACTACAACTTTTGGGTGAAGAGTTTCCTCTTAATATGTATTCACAGAGCAATGTGAGCAACTTCTACGAAGGCAGAGTTCTTCAACTGAAGCCCTATCAGCATGGGACTAGTATTACTTGGACTGTGGGATTAACAGGCGATATTGAGGTCAGCAAAAATGATCAAAGTCATGTCCATATATCGCATGATTGGTCGACAACGTTCAAATTATTAGGTCATGTCGGTACATCAGACAATAAGTGGATAACCTAGAAATGATCGAGGTCATGTCCATATATCGTATCATAAGTTGATAACATGATGTTATTGAGGTTGTGTCTGTATTGTACAATAAGTATATATGTACAGTAATTATTGTGACAGGTCTAGGCCCACTTCTCTCAAACACCACGCCCGTTTGTAAGAAAGGCTGTCTGTAACAATTTCAAGTCTCCTATCCTGAGCTGATATAAAACATCACAATGACATCGTGGCAATCTGAGATTCTTTTTAAATGAAAAGTGCGTTACAAATAAAATGCATTATTATTAATTATTATTATCGTCACAGTTGTTTTTTTCTCCTCTCCTCTAGAGGAGTATCCATCATGACAATTAAAAAATAGTGGAGTTCTCCTTTAATTTCACCAAGAGTTTCTCCTAAATCATCCATTTAGGAGCTAATCTTAGCCGTAAAATGTTTTCTGAATTTCGACCCCAGAAATACAAGACGAGCAAATTTAAAACGGAAAGAGAACGGGGTGAGAGAGGGGGAATAGAGAGAGAAACATCAATTAAACATGAATGCCAACCAGGGCGAGGGTTTCACTCAGTTTGTAATTGTAAATATTTGATAAGGGAAAAGACAACTCACTTAGCACACAACCACATGCTAACAATGGCATTAGGAGCTGCCAGGCGTGTGAAAGGCGTGACAGGGCCTCCCCTCGGCCCTGACTGCTGGGCAGGCTGGTGTTACACACACATGCACATACACAAACACACACACACACACACACACGGCTGCATACTGCTGTTATGTCAGTGGAGTTTATCTCTGTATAGGATAACACTTCAGCTGTTTGAGCCAAAAGAACATCAAGCTGCCATAATAATAGCTGCAGCGATGGGACCCCTGTCTGCCCCGCTGCTGTCAAGAGGGACCACATACCAGGCCTCTGCATTACTCTCACTTCACCTCGCCACCACCTGCTTACTTAAGGGTTGGATGCCCTTCACTGTCCCTGTCCCTCTTTATTTATTTCCCCCTCTCCCTCTCTTTCGGTTCCCTCTCCTGCTTAAAGAGAAATTCACAATTATTACAACTCACTGGCGGCTCTGCTCGTGGTTGGTCCACCATCACCACCTTGGTGAGGACTGAAGTATCTTGAAAACTAAGCGATGACATTTTGGTTGCATGGCTCCCTGCAGGAATGACTCACCGGCTGCTAACGGCTAACGTGACCAACTCTCCTCCTGCTGACGGATTTGTTGTTCACGGTGTAGCATTATCAGGGACAGTCTCTATCGTCCCCGGTACCTACGGTGACATCCCTAACCAGTGGATGCGATGCCCGAAACTACAAAAGTATCTTTGAATATTCTTTGAACTCCTTTTTTCCCACTCATGTCGTTTTCCCGCCTCTTTCCCTGCTAGGTTAATTTCCTCACTCAGCCTTCTTTTGACTCCTCATGTCTCCCTCTCACTGTCTTCCTCTTCTTTCTTCTCCCCGCTGGTATTTTTATTCTCCCTAGCTGCCATCTGTCCCCGTCTCTTAAACCGCTTCTCTCTAATTACTTCTTTCTCCCCCCCCCCCCCCCCCCCCGTGACTAAAATGACAGTAGATGTCTGGTCTTTTGATTCTCCTCCCATGCACACTCCTCACAGTTACATCAGCTACATTGTCTGACATTAAGCCGCTCACACTTACAGGGCCTCCCCCCCCCCCGAGTTTAAAGTGTCACTTCATTTAAGGGGAGTTGACGAAGACGCTTCCTCCACTGCCTCCCAACTCCTGCCGTCTACTTTTCACGCGACTTCGCACGACAGACAAACTGCCGTGAACAGGAAATGAGAACGGTGACGTTTGCCGGTGATGAGGATGGTTAAGGTCGGCGAAGAGCGGTCATTTAGCAGGCAGCAATCGGATGTGTGAGACGCATGCAGATTATTGTTTATTACATGGTTGTCGGTTTTAGCGTGGTGAGTGTGTGTGTTTTTTGTAATGGCCTGCCATGAATATTACATGCATGTAGAAGAGGAGAGGAGATATGACAATGGAGCAGAACAGAAAGAAGGGGAAATAGAAGCAGAGAATGAAAAGACTTGAATCGAACAGAGTTTAAAAGAGGAAAGCAGAACAGAGGAGATGAGTTGAGAGAAGAGGATGGAAGATGACAATAGAACAAAACAACAGGGAAGAAGAGAGGAGGAGAGAGAGGGGTAAGAGGAGCTGGGAATGAAACAATTCAGTCGCTTTGAAATGCCTTGATTTGAGCTGAATTAGACGGAGGAGAGGAAGGGAAAGAGGAGAGGAGAGCCACTGGCCAGTGTGTGCAGTGTGCAGTGTGAATGTTGAGCAGGCCATTTTGCTGGCTTACCTAGGCATGCTCAAATGGACTGCCCGGCTCACACTGAGGGAGCCTTGTTCATGGAGAGAAGACCAACTCCTCCAATTAAACATGTATGAGACACACACACACACACACACTGCTACTCTCTCCGTCTCTGACACATGCGCAATTCTCCACACAAACACATGCCACTCTGGAGACATCACAGTGGCACAAAAGGCACTCATGACGGAATACGCAAAGACGCACACACCATCTCTCTCTCACACACACACACACACACACACACACACACACACACACACACACACACACACACACACACACACACACCTGGGGAGCCAGATTATTTACTTACAGTACAGAACCTCTGTTGTTGGGCCTTGGGGGGGTCTCTGGTGTGCGTAGGTGTGTGCGTAATAACGACGCTCACCACCTCTGTGCCTCTCCCTTAACCACACGCAACAAAACACACACAAACCAACGGAGAGATGATGTACATCTCAGCAGATGCTTACGCCGCATTTTCCCACCGCTGGTCCGCGGAGCTCCTCTCTCCTGATGGAGTTTTGCGGTTGTCTGCCGAAGGAGACCTGCTGCTTTCAGCTTTCATTTAAAGAAGACAATGAAGTGTGCAGGGGAACAAAAAACAGAAAAACCTTCAAGCTTACTTCTTGCATGTTTTTTCAAATATTTAAATGATTCCATTATGCAGAAGATAACATATGCACAGACGTTATTTATTTCATTTCGACTCTAATTTAACCGATGAGTCAACCCATGTGACGACCCAGACAGCAGAATGAATGTATGTATAACAGCTAACAGTCATCTTCCGTTTCTGTACGTGAAATAGGAAGAGAACTTGTTCACGTGTGATGCTGAAGTGAGAACGAATGAGACATTTTGGTGTGTGTGTGTGTGTGTGTGTGTGTGCGCTGGTGTTTAAGGTTCAGCTTGCTAAGACTGGATATAGAAGTCGGGGAAGAATCCGCTGCCAGTGAATATTCCCTCGCCGTTTTACTTTTCACTACTTTAAATTACCTTGATCCACAGTAATTTAAAACATCGCCGCGAGCGAGGCACTCGAATGAGGAAGGCCACGAAGGGACAAAAATAATGCTGAAGTTGATTTTTAATTTTTCAAAACTTCAAAAGTAAAAACAGCTTGTACAAATCCAATATTCAGATTACTCGTGGTGTGCTGGTTTTGTATAATAGTTTCAGGCCCAATGAGTGTCTTGTGATATTGCTTTTCATTCATAATTCCTGTTATGAGAGCTGACACTCAGTTGTGAGCATTTTCTTCTTGAATGCAAAATATTTTGTGGATTTACAGTCAATTCATCCTTCATATGTACACCATGTTGTAATTGCAGATGGGATGACAACTATCTCATTGCCCTTTACCAATTTACACTGAAAAATTACCTGATTTTTTGCTGGTTTTCTGATTTTCTGTCCCCATATTCATCCGAATTTAGTTGTGTTTTGCTACAAAAAGACACCGACAGCTTAGAAAATGCTTCCAATAATTGAAAGTTTCCAAAAATAAGAAAATTCAAATGAGTTGCTGATAAACCAAACTCTCTCTAAATACATTCATGCTTGAATTGTTTTCCCATTTTAACATAAAAATAAATGACAATAATTTAATCTTCCAAATATTAAATTCTCAAAATAATTATCCAAGTATAACACAAATAAATGAATGTGCTGCTCTCGCTCTTTTCTTAGTGGAGTGACAATATCATCTAAAACATAATATTTTTAGTGCATTTTTCGAATATTAAGGCTCTATTTTTGTGGCAAACTACAATAAACAAAGCTATGACATTTACTTACATGACCATGAAACCCTTTAGTTTGGTATTTCTGTGCCCCGCAGTGAGAGCAGTGTAAAGGTTGAGAGTAAAGGTGCATGAAAATTGGATGCGATAAAAGACAAAGCAAGGCGTTGGCACTTACAGTATATTTCTTGGAAAAATGAGATATCTCACTTGTGCTAAACATAGATAAAGGCTGGTCATTGGATACATGACATATCTCTATTTGAATCATTCAAATAACCCAAAGGTATTAACGAGTTATATATGTAAGGGTCAACGCTCCGTTATTACTTAAGGACGAGGCATGACCAGGCATCCCTCATTGTTGCTCCCCGCTATCGACTGCCGGTGCGTCGCTGTGTGGCCGAGCGATATCGCAGCCTGTCACACACTCTAGTGCCACAACCGACACCGACTCCTTCGCCCCTGCTGTGTGTGTGTGTGTGTGTGTGTGTGTGTGTGTGCGTAGGCTCAGCTCTGTGGATGCAGTTGTGTGTTTCAGATGGACTCCAGTGGTTTTGGATGGTTTCATCCGAGCACTCTTGTGTGTTCAGCAGGACCCAGGTGTCAAAAATAGTGACCGCTCTCTGCTCTTTCTGTTTTTTTTACCCTCCAGCCATACATCAACCTGCCTCGCCTCTTTCGCCCCCCCCCCCCCCCCCATCCATCACTCAATCCATGTGCATTTCTTTGACGCTGTCACATTTGACATGACTCTCTGCACAACAGTGCAAACACTCACCAGGTTTGAGTACAGTGCTTCTCCCAGCGAGACTGCACTGTACTCAAACATGTTGTATTACTGGCTTCCCCGCGCGCCTGCATCACATTTGACTGGCAATTAAAAACAAGCCATTCACTTAATCACCACGGCTGTGTGTGTTTGAGTGCAAGTGTCTACGAGAGAGAGCGAGAGAGAGAGAGAGAGAGAGAGAGAGAGAGAGAGAGAGAGAGAGAGAGAGAGATGGGGAGGGGGCGGCACTTCCCAATCTGACACTTCACAGCGTGTGAAATTTAATTACACGCGCTTCACAAACGCACACTGAAAATCTCTTGCAAATGTAATTCATGGATGCAGTACACATTTTCGTCGTATGCACATTTCCTCGTACATCGGCCCTTTAACTCTCCTGTTATGGTCTTTTCACAGGAAGGTGCAGCAAAGACACATCACAGGCCTTTCTGCATGAGGCCGAGTACACAACTGGGGCTTAGGTGAAGACTTTAAATAGATCAGTTCTGTAAACGGTCCTGTGCAGGCTGATGTTTTGTCGGCAGAAAAATCCGGGGCCCATGATACCGCCCTGAGGTGCCCTCAAGCAAAGCACTTAACCCCCAGCTGTGCCAGCGGAGCTGCTCAGAAGCTAACGGATCAGACAGAGAGCATGCTGGGTACTCGGTTAACTTACTTGTTTTGCCAATACTTGTTCAGACTTCAACTGAGCTTTAGAAAATCCAAGAGTCACGCTTTTGGAAGAGTGGGGTTCTGGGACATGGAGCTGAAGTCACTCCCAAGGCATTCTGGGCTTAATGAAACAAAAGTGATCTTGATCATGTTGAATAATAACTCCAGTGATGTGAAGAAGACGCCCTCTTTTCCATCGAGAAAACCATGTGTATCTTTTAAAGTTGGAGACCATTAACTATGCGTTGTAAATATTTGATGAGTTAGCTCTATCTGGTATTTTTCTTCTGCTGCTGTTAGCCAGTGATGCTCTCTGAAGCATTGCTTTAACTGATTGGAAGATCCTGTTACATGGACTCCTGAATAGCTATTGGATACACTAGCTGCACTTCCATACAGTTCGGGGGGGGGGGGACTTGTGAGAGACAGATCTAACTATCAATGGTCAAAATTAAGCAGTAGAGGTCAAAATACCCTGAATTTTAGTCCTGAGTCGAGCTTCAAAACGACTGGATCTTATATATTATATTCCCATAATGCAACAGGTGCTGTCATAAGACCTCCTTGACGCCCACTTCTTTTCAAACCCTGCACCAACAGTTTGTAACATAGGCTTACTGTATTACAAACTGGAGGCTCAAGCCCAAACCGAGATGACCCTGATGGCATCACTATGACATCATCAGGGTTATATTTCGGTTACATAGTATTTTGTTAGCCTTGGAAGGGTCTTTTAAAACTTAAGGTTATGTTAAAACCCTGCCTTGTTTCCTGCTGAACAAAATACAACAATATTCATAATAACCAATATTAAACAAAAGTGACGTCATAGAATTATTTTTAAAGATGGCTGATATTTATAACTTGCCATATTTGGCATGGCCTACATGTCATTTTAACATAAATGTGTGTGTGTGTATATATATATATATATATATATATATATATATATATATATATATATATATATATATATATATATATATATATATATATATACATACACATACTGTATACACTTATATGTTTTGGAACAATCTCTTATATTTTTTATGTGACACCGTGCACGGATGGCGACTTCACGCCACAAATGTGAAACGACACCAGAAGGAACTACACCGCGTCCTGCACGTCGGCGCTGAATGACAAGACTTTAATTATTTGTGTACTTCAGCGTTGATGAGTGTGATGTTGGTGACCTACTTCGATGTGAGCGTTCTCATTAGGTGCTGAGAAATACAGTAAGCAGCCCGTAGTCGTACTGATGTACAGTATGCGGCTGTTGATGCTTCTAAATTAAGCTGCAGCGATTTCTCTTTCATGTGCCGGCAAACGCACTCTTTTTTTACCGTTGTTCTTGTTCTACATACATACTGTCTGTCACCTGCTCAGGCTTCTTTTTTTTGTTGACAAACTCGATCCCTCATGATTTTGACCTATCGCCTCTCTAGCTTTATCACAGGTTCAGACGTGAGTGCTGGTCGACCCACTGGGACGCTCTGCATAGTGGTGTGGAGGAGGAGACGGTAAAAGAGTTCTCTTTGCAAGTCCTGCAAAGCTTGCAGGAGAGCCTGCAGACTGTTTTCAGGTGATAGTGGGCTAACCGGCACACAACTTAAACCCCTTGCCGATACTTCTTTGGAGAGTTTGGTGAACGGGGTTTTGAACCAGCAACCTCTCTCAGTCAGCGTGTCCGGAATCCACCTTTTCAGTCGATCCGACTTCTGTGTCTGCGCAGCATCGTGTTCAATCACTCTCTTTGTCTGCTTATCTTCTTTCCCAACTGTTTTCGTTTTTCGACATCCATAATTTACTTCTGTCGCGCAGTCTGCTTCTGATGTCGGCACCATTTGAAACATGATAAGAGAGGTTGTGTGAGAAAGATGTGATCGTATCTAAAACAAAGTGCTCTTTTTCCTGCAAGCTTTACTTAGCCCTGGCAGTACTTTCCCTCTGGCCTATGGCACCTTCATCAGCCAGTCACTCGTCACCCGCTTGTCCAACGTTTCAGGAAGCCGGTCACATTTAACCCATCCGCTGACAGCACGCAGCCCGAGCCTTTGCGCCGACGGGGTGATTCAAGATTAGGACCCTTTTAGGGCTTATAATTTCCTCAGGCCTTTTCCTTTAAAATTCCCCTTTCACAGTCACTTCTCACACTCAGTGTCACGAATGGCAGGACAGGCTTTAGGTGGCTTATGTAACAGCCCATTAAGTTTGCCGTAGAAATGGCCCGCATTGCCTGGGAGGCTGCAGCAGACACCTAGAGATAAGTAATGTCTGAAACAGACAGCGATACATCTTTTATGGAACATTAGACTGAGTGAAGAGTTGACCTAATTTGAATTGATTCGGCGTATATTTGTGCTCAGGAGAACACATACGGAGACGTGCAGACACAAAGAGACGCACATATTTATGCAGGCACCCAATCGCGCACACACACACACGCGCGCTCAATCACGGATAATCTAGGTCTCTCCGCTTGTACGCTACCCAGCTGTAGCTGCATATCTTTGGCAAAATCTGTTATGTTTTCAGCTGAATAAGCTCCAGCTTGATTACGCTGCTTTATTCCTCCCTCATCCCCCCCATATGTATTAATGAGGCGCTTCCTTCTTGCTGAAGTCTCTCTCCATATTGTTGTTATGCAGTTCATGGTCCAGTGGGTAACTGGCCCGCAGATGTAATTGTTTTAATCTGCTAACTGTACATTCACTCAATTAGGACGAGAGCAGAATTCTGTTTTATTTCCTCTGCCCAGTAAAGAATACGAAAGTTGACGTCTTCTTGGAGCAGCGCTTGTTGTAGCGTGCACAACACACACACACACACAGAACATGACTGAAGGATTGTACTTTTGTCGTTTTTCTTTGCAGTGTTCAAGATGACATACTGTTTTCATCTCTAATCTTAGGAGACCAACGCAGGAGAGCAGAAAATGTTTCTCTGTATGCATTCTGTTTAATTAGAGTGTGTTGGTACTGGCCTCTGGCAGTGGGCTGCTTATTACTTCATTGTGTGTGTTATTCTACTTGTTTTGGACACACAAATTTTTTCCTTCGTATTTACTCTCAGTTTTAGAGTGATGGCAGCTCACACACAATCTTTATTTTATCATACACACTGGTGAACTCGAAATGCTTTTAAACGATGTTCTTTCTTAAGTGTTGACATTGTGCGTTTCTGCAAATCGCGGATACATTGGGTGTGGATGTTTTTGCCTTCAGTCAGATCAATGTGTAGCATGTCAAGCTACCGTTACTGAAAGTGATGTGGTATGGACGAGTACAATAAGCAAGAAAGGCCACCGGGGTGGGCAAGAGTGGTGGTCGAACAAATGCAGGTCTTTCATCCAGGAGACCATTGTTCGTGTCCCATGTGAAATGAAAAGTATACATTGACTTTCCACTTTTTACGCAACATTGTTTTAGGTAACGCGACTTTGTTGTACGCGACTTTGTTGTACGCGACTTTGTTTGAGAAGGAACATGAGAAACAGCCAGGTTTACTACAGCTCATGAAACTAAGCTCAGAGAGGAGTGGCTATGGTAATGAAATCCTGAAGTCTTTGAAGAAGTAGAATGAGTAGAACAAGAGTCGGATATAAAACTCTAAACATGGAACATGGAAGAGGCCATCTATTTAAGCAATACTTTTGTCAGCAACTACACTTCTATAAGGAATCGTGTGAGTACTCTTTCAAGAAGACAGAAATTTAAACCACAGCTTCAGTGAGGGTTTCAGTGGAAACTGAATCAAGCGACTCAAGAGAGACACAGGCTTTCATCTTGACTGTTACATCTTGAGTTGGATGGGTGATCTGCCGGTGAATGTTTGACATTTTTTCAACACGATCTGAGGAAGCCTTGCTTGGCAAAGGCTCACTGACAACCTCAGAGTGTAGTGGCATTCTTTAAGTGGAATGTGAGCCTGTTTCCCAACAAGGTCAGTGAAACACCATTGTAGATGTTGTCGTAGTAGTTGAGCTTTTCCATTTATGTTTAGCAAAACTCTTTAAATACATTTTAGCGAACTGAGATGAGGAAGGTTAAGCTTTGGAAGGATAGAAGGGGTAGTAGTACTGAAACCATCTATCATTGCATCAGCATTAAGGATGGGCCCCATTTTAGAAGTAGGCAATGAGAATACTCCACAGGACCAACTTTAAAGAACACATCAGTCCTGTCAACTTCGACGTTCAGGGAAACACATTCTCACTCCCAGCTCGTCAAATACTGAGGTTTGGCCGGTTGCTTTAAGCCGGTTGCTTCAAACGATGATGCTCTAGGTGCACCTGTGGATATGGCAGTGGTCTCCTGGCTGAAAGTCCATCATTTGTTTGACTCAGCGACCACATCTTCCACCCAATCTAAGTGGATTATTGCACACAATATCCAACATCCGCTGCTATGATGGCAAATAATGACGGAGGTTTGAGATGCCAGGGGGCCCTGACCAAGGGTTGGTATTTGACGAGTTTGGCGTGAGAATGGGTTGTTTGGGGCCACGTGAAGAGTTAATGTTAAACCAAAATGACAAATTGCTTCAACAGAGTGTACCCCACATTTATTCCATGGCTTTGTTCTCTTCCAACCCCCTTCTTTTCTGCTTCACCCCTTGCCTCTGCACTCCCTCCCCATCCACTCCGTTCTGTCTCTATACTGTATCGTCCGCCTTTTCTCTTTATAGCAGGATTAATTGCCCTGGAATGATTTGATAATTGAGAGATGTTGGTGTCCCTGGATGCAATAATGGCCCTTGGAAGTCTTTAGATAAAAATAAAGAGAGGTGGCGGAGCACCACGTCAGCCAGTAGGAGGCTGTGTGTAAATGTGTGTGGGTTGTTGTGTGCACGTGTGTTTGCCCAATGAATAGCATGCTGTAATTGTAAATTAGCTGATGAACACACACAAATACTTAATGTAATCCACGCTGCTTTTGAGTCAAATTTGTGTTGAGACTCTCCCCTCCTTATCCATAGACGCAAACACACACCATGTGCACACACACAAACACAATTGGCGTCCACATAAACAGACGTTCAAATGCACAATTTCTCATAAGAAGTACTTGTGAATGATCTAAAAAATGATGAATAATGAATGACACATTTCGTGATATGAGGGCAAAGAAGTTCCCTGAGATTTATGCAAATGTGGATTTGTTTCCATTTGATTACAGTCGTGCTTTCTTATTTCCTTTGTACGCGGGTCACACTGACACATTTCTATCTTGATTCCAATCTAGATTGGAATCTCGGCTCTTGATTGGGGGCCAGGGCTCAGGCCTAATGCAGATTATCTGGGTGTGCGAATAGCCACAAGATTGACATAGAGTCTGGCTGTTCGGCCTTTAAGCCTGGGTGATTACATCAGGCCCAGTCCGGCTGGGCTCGTGAAGATGGAAGCAGTCGAGACCTGGCAAAAATACAATCTGAGGAAAACAACTGAAATCTGGCAAAAACAAACAGGAGCTCACCACGAAGACAACTTGCTCAACCCGTTTTAAATTGCTTTACAATTTAATTTGGAGAAGCTAAGTAACAATAGGCAACCCGCCTTAATTAGCCCACAAGGCAATTACACATAAAGGGCATTCCATGGACTGCAATAACTCCAAATTTGTGTTTTGTAATGGAATTTGGATGACATGTTTGCTGATTATGTGACAATGTTTTTGTGGTGATGGCCCATTTAGTGCCAGTGTTAACAGCTTCCTGACTGAATGGCTGGTATTTGGTTGAAGTGGTCTGCTTTAATGAACTGTGATCCACTTTGACGAGCACATTCAGACACACAAACACAAAGCAAAGGGCTTTAAAAGAAACAATCTACGCTCACTCAGTCCAAATATTTTTTTCTTCCCCATCATTTCTTTTGTTCTCCAGTTCTCTTTTGTCTGTGTGCACAAAACCACAAGGGCCATTTTGTAGCATTTTATGTGAGGAAAAGAAACCAGCAGTGTGTGACTGCACTTTTTTTTCGGGCAATATTTTTTAAACCCAGCTTGGCGTTTGGGCCCAGGAGGCCATCTTTAGTTTGACACTGGCCTACTGTTTTAAGCTAAAAGCCAAACAAGCCACGAGCCACACGTCATTCCCCCAAAAAACCTCTCTTTAATGTCAAACCAAGACTTTGCAATGCTTCTGTGACCTTCCATGACGAAGAGGCAATGGCAACGGGAGTCGGTCGAGTGGGAGCAGCAGTACATCCATAGCTCTTTTTGTTTCTTTGCTTATGTCCAAAAAGCTAAGTACCTTTTTTATATCAGCCCAAAAAGAGAGCAATCACAAAGTGTGCCTGTGTGTGTGTATAGGAAGGGGGCAAAGTGTGTCTTTTTGTGGACAGCCAGTTGAATGTGGTAGACATGAGCAGCCTTAATAAAAAAAGGAATGATGGGATCAATAAAGCTGGATTGCCACCATGAGAGGGATTGAGTGTTTCACTGGCCGGGCTTTAACAGAGGAAGTGAGCTAAGAAGAGGCCTGCTTTACAGCCCAGGCTGTTCCAATTACTCTCCCTCCGATAGGCTTGTGCTCCAGACCTGACCACAGCGTTGAGATGAATACGGAAATTGTGCCGCATCCAATGTGACAAAGAGAGTGAATTATTTGTGGAAAGATACAAATCATAGCAGTTAACTTAATGTTGTGGGGGGCTTCTGTGAGCAGGATTGTTTCCTTATTATCTGCATGGACGGCCCCAATGCAATGTAATCACTCTGGCTGACAGTGAAAATTAAAAACATATATTTATGTATTATGCATAAGGACGAGGGAAAATAGTAGTTTTTTTTAATAACAATAATAATGTATTTTATTTGTAACGCACTTTTCATTTTTTTTCTTTTTAAATCTCAGAGTGCCACAGAGCCAGTACATAGTAAAAACATAGTAAAAAGCATAGTTAAAACATAAAAAAAACTATAATAAAATAAAAACCAGTGAATGAACAGAAACACAAAAGAAATAACTGACAGTGACTTAGGTCAGAAAGGCTTTCCTGAATAAAAAGGTTTTTAGGCCAGTCTTAAAAGAGACCAGTGTCTGTGTTGCCCTTAGGTGGTCAGGGAGACTGTTCCATAGGCGTGGAGCTGCCGAGCCAAAGGCCCGGTCGCCCATGGTGCGGAGCTTGGTGCTGGGGACCCGGAGAAGCGAGCTGTTTGATGATCTGAGGGTGCGGGTGGAGATTTGGGGAGTGATGAGATCTTGTAGGTAGGGAGGTGCATGTCCATTTATGCATTTATGTGTGAGTAGTAGGCCTTTGTAGTCAATCCGGAATGAGACAGGGAGCCAGTGTAGGGAGTGCAGAATGGGTGTTATGTGCTCATACTTCCAGACTCTCATCAGGATCCTGGCAGCGCTGTTTTGGATGTATTGCAGCTTCTGGATGTTCTTGGCAGTGATCCCAGTGAATAGTGCGTTGCAGTAGTCCAGTCTTGAGGATATAAAGGCGTGGACGAGCTTCTCTGCATCTGACATTTTTTGTACCTGGAATGTTTATTTTGTTAATTCCGAAGCTGGAGAACGTGCGATTTAGACTCCCTTTCAACCAGAACAACACAACATAAATGAATGCATTAAAATGAAAACCTGCATCACATTTGTTTTTTAAATAGATATGAATGTACAGCAGGATGAGTAAGAATCAGATATCTTATGAAAAGGGGGTATAAATGGATGCTGATGTGTCTGATGCGGTTCACTCTGACTCACGTCGGTGTGAATGGGTGAACAGCAACATGTCGGATACATTCGTCAGTGCAGCTGAACAGAGATAACATATCTGGAACACAGCTCACTTCTCACTTCTCTTCCTCCTCAATAGCTGCAAATTGAAAAAGCCTTATTTAGAGCTGTCAGTAGTTCCTGATCGCGTTCTTTCCTCTTGGGTTCTGCAGAGTCTCCTTTGCCCTCTCCTCTCTTTCCGCCATGCCACAGACCTCCATTTCCCTTATTGTTCTCAATCTTTAGCTTCCACTTGTTCATATATTTCTACAGGCTCTCAATCTCTGCGTGGGGATAGTTTGGGTTTGATGTTGGCTTGGTCTTTACTCCTTCAGTTTACAGAGAGTTTCTGAAAGCTGACAAGATGAAAGAACATCTTTTTCCCCTCTTTGTGTGCTCTTCAGCTCATCATTTCCTGGCTCTCTCAACCCTCCCTGCTTCTTTCTCATCTTCAATTATCATCCTTTGGATTTGTATCCCCCCCCCCCCTCAGCTAATGGAACTATAAGTCTCGAGAGTTGGGTTGTTTAGCAAATGGCAGTGCATGCTCCAGTCAGTCAAAAGGAATCATCACTGCTAAACACCTAAACATATCCATAAAATGCATGGTGACCTTTCCTTTTTTTTTTTAATCTCTTGCTGATGCCATGGCATGTATTAAGACAGAAAAAGTGCAACACGGCATCCATGCACAAGCCTGACGCTCACAGCCATCGCTGCTGCTCACTGTGTGAAGGTGCTTTTAGTGAGCAGTTACTGCTGTGTCCAGTTGCGCCTCAAGCTCAGAACCTACTCGCGACCTCGTACACTACAGACTGCCTCATACACCTCAATAGCTTAAAATAGAGGGAATGATTAGCGATATAACAGGATTTCATACAGAAATTTTTGCTAATTGGCATCGCAGAGGTTGTTTACTGGCCTGGAAAACCAAACTAACTAATGTTCCTCCAACTAATATTCCCTTTCTTTTCATTGACACGTTCGTTCATTTCTGCTGAAGAGTCGTACAATTCAGGCAACTCGCGATACCAAAGAAAGTAGCTCCTGTGTCAGTCCCTGCTGTGTTTCTGTGGTGGACCTGAAAAAATGAACCGTCTTCAGCTTGGACATCAAAAATGATTTTGCTTGTATACATTTGCAGCAAGTGATGAGATCAGACGCTACACACAGATGCTAAAGATGCTTACACAAGTTGTATTAAATCCACTTAGTTGTTCCAATTAGTCGTGAAGAATAAAAACATTTGAGAGAAGTGTGTGAATTTACCACAGTCCCCTCATCTTATTTCTCTCGTTCTCTTTTTTCCCCCTGGTGCTGTTCACACTGAATGGTTGCAAATGAAGGTAAGAGCCCTTTTTTATATCATGCATGCGTTTTGTGTATTGTGACGCTTGAGCAGAAATTCACAAGTGGCTTTGGGGACTTACTAAGACCTCTTTGGATAATTACTTCAAGAAAGCAATTTGCAAAACTGTTAAATTGGAAAGTAAGTAAACAACCTTGTGGCTTATATCAAAGTAAATGAAAGAGTATTCAGAGAACAGTCAACATCTACAGACAACTTGTGTTTTCCTCCTTGAAATTTGCTGGTCAACTCTCTAATTGGGGTGTTTGGAGGAAAGTTTGACACCGGATGTCTGCTTTAATGTTTTGTTCATCATTGTCTGCAAATGTTGTACATGAGAAGGTTGATGAATTGTACTGGATTTGGCACGTTTTACCGGATACCTTAATATACCACGACATGTTGAAGAATATTCCACAGTGAAGGTGTATTTCATTTTTAATATCAACCACTTGCTGATTGTTAGGCTGGCCTGCAGCGGCCGGACTTTGGAAGTAGGAGGATGACACAGAGAGTACGTGTGCCCAACCAGGTGTTTATTTCACCAACAAAAACAACAAACAAATACATGCATAACTGTTCCAGGGACCACGGGCAGCATGTGGTCCTGGCAGCGACAGACTAGATGTAATCATGGCAGCCTTATATAGCCTGCCACTAACGAGGACCTCCACATCACTGCAAGATAGGCGACTCCGCCCCTCACTCTACCACACAATCCCCTAATCTACAACAATACTTTAAAATAGATGCCTAACATTCTAAAGGTCAATTCTCTATCTGATCTCTATGGTGGTAAAACTTCACCATAGAGATCATCTCTAGCCCGAACAGAGGATTCAATTTTCCTACCACCCCTCTAGTAATTCCCACATGGTACATTCCCGGAACTATAAAATGGTGGGCTTGTACCCTGGGGACTCTTTTAGGATGAACACCCTGGAGAGGAAACACAGCAGAGGTAAGTAAGAACATGCATGTTATTTGACAGCACTATTCATATATTCAATCAATTAAGTTACAGATAAGCAAACTAATAATATGTTTGTGTCTACAGGCCCGACCTTCAATAATTACTCCTGAGACCATATCAGAACCTTACAATAAACATTCAACTCAGTGTGTGAGTCTCTTATTGTCTGGACAGTCTACAAATGTGTGCAATGGAGAGGGTCTTTGTCACACTGATTCTGTTTTGTTGCGAGGTAGAAGCTCTGGTTTTCAGGATAACCGTGGGGGTTGCTTGCAGCAAAAGGACCCCCGACTGCTTCTGTCTGCTGATGTTTCTCTTCAGCTATCAGTCCAATGCTGTTCCATTGAAGAGGAAAGTCATTCAACTTGTATTTTTTCCATTTTGGAAAAAAAGAAAAAAGATCCAAATTCAAAAGAAGCCAGTGTACACAAATCAAGGAGACAAATCAAATATTTATTTTACTGTTCCTACTGTTGTTTCTTCTTCTTCTTTCTTGAGTTTGTCTTGTGGTGGAGGTTCTTACAGATCTATAGAACATGTCCCCATGCAGTATACGAGTGCAGAAGGAGTCATTGCAGTCACACAGCACATGCTCTGCCTTTTCCTTTCATCTTCAGTTCTCTTCCCTTCTCTTTTTAAACATACAGCTGAAAAGATATCCTTGTATTGACATTAACGGCTAAGCTTTTGCTCTGGTTATATGCATGTTCTGTTTTCCCCACTATCTATAAACATGAAACTGCGTTGGCATTGGCTTTCACATGCTCATCAAACACACTCAAATTTGAGCAATCTGTTTTAATATTATTACAGAACGTCCAACTTTCAAATTACGCATACCTACTTATTATCCTAAACTCATTCCAGTTTTAGCCTGGAAAATGTTTCAGAACAGCACGTCATTCACGCTCCTGCCAGCTCTAATAGGCCGTGCCATGATGCCTAGACCAGGCGCTGGCTCCGTAATCCTTCACTTTGCATGCTGTCTTATGCTGTTAAGAGGGGAAATTGAAGACACAGGCCTGGGGTTGATCACAGTACGCAGAGGCTTGCATGTAGTCGTGAGTCAGTCAGTCCAGGCCGGACTTTAATAAAGCCTCGCAAACAAGGCGAGTGGGCGGTAAGGCTTTGAGGATAAGCCCCCCCCCATACAGGCAAGGACGATCTGCCGCTGCCCTGCCAGAGACAATAAGTCACTCTGCCACAATAAGAGAAGGGTATCCAGCTCTCGATGAGGCATTCCGTATGGGATGAATAGCGTCTCTAATGACCACCCCTCTGCTTATTACCGCTGTGATTACAAGCCATTTGTTTGCTTTATCATGGTCCTAAACCTCGGGGTGTTTGGATGTAAAATTGTCTCCCCGAAGGCTGGCAAGGTCACAGGGATTCTTTGATGTGGCACAGAGGGTTTTGTGCTTGTGTGTTTTCTCCATTTTTTTTGCTGTTTGTGAGTTCGTACTCATCACACCCTCAACTAATGTCAGAATTATTCATGGCCTCTCCTGGGATGACAATGCAAGTTGGGTTTTGTAAAACCAGCCGAGAAGAAAACATGGATGACTATAGTTTTTAGATGTGGGAGCTTTAGAGATGATGAAGGGTTTCGCATGAAGTGGTTTAGCTGATGATTAAAAAAAAAAAAAAAAAAGATGTCTGGGACGGAGAAAACGAATGAGCATACAGAAATAGACTCCCCGAAATGGCAGAAGGAGTTGCATTGTTGTGGCTGTCGAGGGTATGCTTGTGTAATTGTTCTCATTACAGCACCATCATGATTTGTATTGTTATTATGTCTGACTGCATCAGTTTGCCATTTTCCCCTTCATCTTTCGCTGCAGTCTCAGTTGGCCTCATTATCAATAATTAAGAAATGGCAGGCACACCCGCGTCTGTTTCAGCCACCTGACGGGATGCAGGCATACACAGAAACACGCATACACAGAAACACGCATACACACAAACACGCATACACACAAACACGCATACACACAAACACGCATACACACAAACACGCGAGATGCACCAGAGGAATGGCAGGAGGTTTGGGGTGGCCTTCATATCGCTCCGTTCTTCATTAACCTTTCAGTAAGCCTCAGAAGGCAGCTGGCGAAACGCGGTAAATAATGAGTGAGAGCCTAGTCGAGCATCCGCGTATGAGTAATTAATGTTTGTTGGGTCGCACCCATCGCCGAAGAATCTGCAGATAATTCGCACTCGCCGTGTTTGCCACCTGCAGGTCAAACATTTGGGTTGATGTATTCTTCAAGCATTTTCCACAAGGGATAAGGCCCCTCATCCAGCCCTTATAATCAGTGTCAAAATTCTATTACAGCTCGCTGTTACAAATTATAACAGAGAGGATCCACATGCCTTCGACAACTGTGATGTAAGATATAGCAATGAAGATAAGATTTCTGGGTATATGGAGAATTCCGAACTCAAATTATGAGTTTGCAGCTTCCGCTTGCCTTACTTGGTGGCAAAATGAAATCATGGCGACAATTAAGTGTTGTCTTCAGCTCCGGGTTCTTTGAAGTTCATAAATGAAACCTCTCGTCTGGCTCCTTGGCCCACTCATTAAAATGACTAATTGATTATGGGCCAAGACCACGGCCAAAGAGGCAGTGTATCAATTATTAAGCTGCATTAATAGATTAAACGGGAAGAAGGTTCAGAGCATTTAACTTCTGTAACCCACTGAAAGTGGAAGCAATTAGGAAGTACCTTTTTGACCACTCAAAAAAAAGAAAAATTCTCTCTGTAGTAAAGGTAGTGCTCCGGCTATTCTCCCTAAGGGCCAAAGGTCGGACCCTACTAATGGTATTCCTCATAATTAACACTGGTCCAGATTTCCCCCCCTATATGTTCCTTAATTGATATTCTATTGCTTGTATAATGACAGTCAAAGACCTGAGAGACTCGGAAGGTGACATCTTTTTTGTCCACATATTGAAGCCCTACTGGTTGCCATTTTGGTTGACTCTTAAAGCGAAGTAGTATTTCAATCCAGGCCACTGCTCCCAAAACACGATGAAGAATGTGACCATTTTAATATTCTTCATTGTGCTTCTCATTGAAACTTGCAAGGTGAATTTTGCCATTGTTGAAAGCTATAGTCGAGATTGTGAAAGCTGATTGGTGGGAGTCCTTGCATTTGCACAAACGGACATTAACCATGAACAAGGTCAACACGATTCCACAGATTAGATCCCACAGAGGAATATCTCCATGAGATGATTTAACCTCAGCGGTACTTAGACCTTCATATTGCTTCTTTGGTGGAGTATGACTGCAGTATGAACGAAATGACGGAAATAACCTGGTCTTTAGCAGGTACACTAAAGTGCACAGGCCTCTTATGACAAATGGCACGTCAGTCAGTTGGGCACCCTATTGATTGGGTGGCCTCTGGCTGCGATTTATGCCTGCCATTCCTCTCCCATTTAAAGGGGGAGGTGTCAGGAAGTGACAGAATTATGTACAAGTCCCCCACATGATTGGTCACCCCAAGGTGGGCTTTCTACCAACCCTCCTGTCTGTCCTCTTGCGAAACGCTACTCGGGAAGAGGTGGTATCTGATGTGAAATGATCGAGAGGGATGTGCTGTGCTGACGGCAAAACACAGCATGAATATAATAACCCTTTCAACTCTGATTAGGATGAAACTTCCACTTGCCTTGCCATTGCCTTGATTAAATCTCACATCTTAGAAAGGCCCCCATGGCATTGCAATGCAGACGTACAGGATGAAATGAAAGTTTGCCATTTTTCAGCGGCGAATGCTTTATTGAACCTGGCAATGATGACCATCAGCGGCCGCGGGTTTGCTCCCGTTGCTTATGGAATTGAAGAAAACAAATAAAAGAACGTAACGGGAAGAAAAAAGAGAGCCACACCACCTGCCACTTACAATCAGACTCCTCTCCATCAGTTGCTGAACTGACATGAATGAATCAGACGAATGAATCCCAATAAATGTTTCGTCCTATTGCAGCAATCAGCACTCTTTCCCGTGCAAACTATAAATGGATGCAGACTGGTTTCTTTTACCCTCCCTCCTTTTTCCTTTCTCTCTATCCAATTCATTTCAGGCTGTGTATAGCAGTCGGAGCTGGAAGGCTGGCCAGAGGGAGAGTGATCAAGGTTTAGATGCCTTTGGCAGACGTTTCCTGTAATTCAGTGGCTGATGGAGAGAGCTGATAAGTGAGTTATTGGTTTCCCGGGTCAGGCTGCAGAAGGCTCTGTTTTTTGTACCTTGGCATGAGGGCAGCTGTGTTTTTGTGGCTAGGGCACATTGCTGCCTTAAGAAGAATTGGAGTCGAGATGAAAAGTGAACCTTTCAGCATGGTTTTGGTGTTGAGCCTAAAAGTGCAGAGTCAGGGCTCGAGAAATGTCAAAGGTTTGGAACGAAAGATGGATGTTTGGTTGGTACATGCTTAACGAAACTTCAACAAAACTTTCTTCCGGCATATGGAAACCAACGCTTAAGCTCAAAATCTTGCTTAAAATCAGAAGTTTGTTACTGGACATCCGGTGAAAAATCCTGTCATGTTGCCTTTAACATCACTAATGCACACTTCTTACATCCTGGATTCTGAGCTCTTTGTTGAGGTGAGTGCCATTTGCAGCAGGGTGGGTTTTGCCTGGGCATAGTGGTGAGAACATTTAGACATGCTATAAACGAATTTCCCCATTAAATCGCTATCTTGTAAATATTTATTGAACATACACAGGAATGAACATATGGTCCACACACGATGCTGAACAGAGCTCCGACTATTTTGTGTTCTGCCGGTTTCGTTTAATGAGGTCGCTCTTCATCGTTAACGCTCAGAGATGAGCAGTCCTTTCTTTGTTGTTTGCCTTTCAAAAAAAAATGCTCCCAATAGCTAAGCCACCATGTCGTTGAGAGTACACCTTCATCCGCCCAATCAGGCGTGTCCACTTCAGCCGTTAAGCCAATTAGCAGCATGTGTGCTACAGTGTTTCACTCTCCGCTGCTGTCGTTAGTCCCGGTCAAAGTCAATACATAGACGCTTGATCTGCGAGTGTTTGGTCACATAGCATAAGTGCTCTCTCTCACTGCCAGTGACAAAAGCCTGTCATCTCTGTGAGACTCGTTGACGAGGGTTTGTTGGTGCATAAAGAACTCCTCCACTCACCTTCTTGTCGCCTGACTTTTACTGATCGCTAGTCTAAGTGAGTACTGAGAGAGAGAGAGAGGGAGAGCAACAAATCCAATAACCGTTGCAAGGCACACGGCACAAACTAGGTTGCCTCTGCCCCTTCTCCCATTTCTCCTCTCCTCTTTCCCATTTTGCCTAATGTAATTCATGCAATAAGAAATTATAAATAGCATATCAATACCGCCACAGTTTTCCGGGCCGGGCATGTAACACCACTCCAGGCTGTCAGGGTAAGTAGGTCGGGGTGTTTATCTGAGAACCCCCCCCCCCCAATGGTGTGTGTGTGTGTGCGTGTGTGTCGAAACAGAAGATTTAACAGTACACTCCAGGGTCATAACCAAAGCGAGACAAAGGGCAGAAGGGAATGAAGGCATGGCGTGTGGGTTTTAATCATGAACCAGAAGTTTCCTTCCATGAGCTCAGAAAGTTCAGAGCAATGAGTTTGAATCAGTTTGGGTTCACAATCAGATCTGTTATGGTTTGGAGGTTTCCTATACGTTTCAGATTCCTATCCACAGCTCCAGTAAATGAAGGGGAAAGCAAGTCTGGTGTCTCGCATCTTTTATTTAAAGCATTCGATGCACTCTTTTTATCCTTTATACTTCATAACACTTTGACGGCGACAGATAGCCTCAAGCGTCACCACCCATTTGATGACCTAAGTTCACGTTCGCAAGTTGATGATTGCCAGCGATACGTGGGTGATCATTATGGCGAGTCCCCCCCCCCCCCCTAAGTGCTTTGGTTAGGTAGACCTGCTGCTAATGAGTGTGTCCTCTCGGTGAGTCTCTTGATCTAGAGAAGTTTGTGTGCGTCTTTCAAATTCAAATTTGTCTCCCTTAATTAAAAATGCTGTTGTGCCGCCCCGAGCACAGTGATGCAGCCGCCGTCTCATGCAGACATCGTTCCCTCGGTGTCCTGCACTCAATAGCCTGTCTCTCCCCCCCCCCCCCCCCCCATTTGCCCTACCTGTGCTGCACTCCTTATATTAATACCTAGATGAATATGTCCTTACAGCTGGTGTGTTGTTTATCGGGCTACGCAACCGCCTCTAATCTCTCTGTGTAATTAGTCAAGTAGAGCACGAAGAGACACAAGTCTAAAAAAATAAATACGAGGAGGATGCGGTAGAAAACGGACAGAAGAGTCATTGATGTGAAAAAGGACGGCAGGAGGTGTGTAGGGTGGTGGGGGAGGACACGAGAGCCTCTCGCAGGCTTTTCTAATTCAGTGGTTTTCAAAAGGGGATCAGTGAGGGAACACAGTGGTGAGTAAATAAACTTGTGTGTGTACAGTATGTGAGAGCGAGGGAATGAGGAAAAAAAAGGTGCAAGTGAGTGAGGAGGAACAGATATAAACAAGTTGCTGCATAAGAGAGAGAAGTGTAAATACATCTGTGTAAGAAAAGGAAATGATGAGAGGGCGAAATATGTGTGTGTGTGAGGAAACGAAACGGAGAGTAAACAGTTTGGTTTTCCAAGTGGCTCACACATAACTGCTGATTGCAGATGCGAGGCAAACCCTTCGGGGGAGTTCAAGGAAAATGAAGAGGAGAAAAAGTGAAGTCTTGACATTATTTTCTTTCATCCACCATCAATCCTCGCACTGCCCGGTGTCTCCTGAGAGCAGGAACATGATTTCTTTCTTTAATTAGCAACTCCCCATCAGATTTTGAGCAACAGTTTCAGGGTCAATTGAACAGATGAGAACTCCTCAAACCAGTATTTTACATTCACGAGGATTTTAAATCAGCAATTCAGTGTGTAAACAAAAGCTGCCCACATTAAGCAGAAAGGGTTGGAGCATACCACCACTCTCTCATTGATTGACAGATATTTTATTACAGGGATGCATGGAGCTTTGTTTACTGTGTAAACAAACTTATATGAATTGTGTATGTGAAGTTTGCTCAAATCTATACGCCGGTCATATTAAATATGAGAGAACCTTAATGGGATGTAGGCAACCCATATGCCCACGGTCATAAACATCAATTAAGTTGAGGTTTATCAACTGAATTAACTATGTTTTGGTCACCTGAGCATGACTACAGCTAGCAAAGCAATGGCCTGGTCAGTGATAATGCTGACAGTCAGTGAGTGTCTTTGTGTGTGTGTGTGTGTGTGTGTGTGTGTGTGTGTGTGTGTGTGTGTGTGTGTGTGTGTGTGTGTGTGTGTGTGTGTGTGTGTCTGTGTGTGTGTGTGTGTGTGTGTGTGCCATGCTCCTTTATTCAATGCCAGACAGGAATGGATGAGAGCAGAGGAACATTGCTTGTCATTGCTGGATGACTGAGCCCTTTCAGCCCCCCCCCCCCCCCCCCCTTTGAATGCAAAGATCAAACTACAGATGGTAGTCAGTGCAGTGTGATGGAGGTCGAGGATGTTACAGCGGGCCGGGCCAGTGGGTCGTGGGTGTGTTTTTTTTTGTTTGTTGTTGCTTGTTTGTCCAGGGTCTGGAATCTGTCAACTCAGGACAAATGGTGGCATTTCGTGGGCTAAAAACTGGCTGCGTGCCCGGCAGCATTGTTATCAACAACAGGGCTGGTTGAGTTTTAGAGGACACAAGCACTCCGCCTGTGCGAGCAACAATATGGAGTAAGTATACGTCTTCTGATGCCCTTTATTTCAGCAGCATTGCACTGTGCCATTTTAAAAGTGCAATTTACACTCTCACCCTCTGGTTTACATTTTTCAAGCCACAATGAAAAGTTGTTAACTCCTCTGTAATTGTTTTTTAGGCCATTTAAGCAATGCACTGCTCATATTTTTCCTCATTTGTCTAATGAATTAAGATGAATCACATTACGGTCAGGTAGCAATTCAACCGAATCTATAGTTTATTTTAGGATTTGCTTGATGCGGCTCTGGGTTCCGATAAATGCCTCGGTTTAATTCTTCCCCTCTTTAGCA